>NC_139624.1:43120461-43435461 GCF_964638095.1 Poromitra crassiceps
CCTTCTCTCTCTTTCTGGTCAGGTCAGAGTGATGACATTTCTCACTCCTCTCTCTTTCTGGTCAGGTCACAGTGATGCCATTTCTCACTCCTTCTCTCTCTTTCTGGCCAGGTCACAGTGATGACATTTCTCACTCATTCTCTCTCTTTCTGGCCAGGTCACAGTGATGCCATTTCTCACTCCTTCTCTCTCTTTCTGGTCAGGTCACAGTGATGACATTTCTCACTCATTCTCTCTCTTTCTGGCCAGGTCACAGTGATGACATTTCTCACTCCTTCTCTCTCTTTCTGGCCAGGTCACAGTGATGACATTTCTCACTCCTTCTCTCTCTTTCTGGCCAGGTCACAGTGATGACATTTCTCACTCCTCTCTCTTTCTGGTCAGGTCACAGTGATGCCATTTCTCACTCCTTCTCTCTCTTTCTGGTCAGGTCACAGTGATGACATTTCTCACTCCTTCTCTCTCTTTCTGGCCAGGTCACAGTGATGACATTTCTCACTCCTCTCTCTTTCTGGTCAGGTCACAGTGATGACATTTCTCACTCCTCTCTCTTTCTGGTCAGGTCACAGTGATGACATTTCTCACTCTTTCTCTCTCTTTCTGGTCAGGTCACAGTGGTGACATTTCTCACTCCTCTCTCTTTCTGGTCAGGTCACAGTGATGACATTTCTCACTCCTCTCTCTTTCTGGTCAGGTCACAGTGATGACATTTCTCACTCCTCTCTCTTTCTGGTCAGGTCACAGTGATGACATTTCTCACTCCTTCTCTCTCTTTCTGGCCAGGTCACAGTGATGACATTTCTCACTCCTCTCTCTTTCTGGTCAGGTCACAGTGATGACATTTCTCACTCCTCTCTCTTTCTGGTCAGGTCACAGTGGTGACATTTCTCACTCTTTCTCTCTCTTTCTGGTCAGGTCACAGTGGTGACATTTCTCACTCCTTCTCTCTCTTTCTGGCCAGGTCACAGTGATGACATTTCTCACTCCTCCTCTCTCTTTCTGGCCAGGTCACAGTGATGACACTTATCACTCCTCTCTCTTTCTGGTCAGGTCAGAGTGATGACATTTCTCACTCCTCTCTCTTTCTGGTCAGGTCACAGTGATGCCATTTCTCACTCCTTCTCTCTCTTTCTGGCCAGGTCACAGTGATGACATTTCTCACTCCTCTCTCTTTCTGGTCAGGTCAGAGTGATGACATTTCTCACTCCGCTCTCTTTCTGGTCAGGTCACAGTGATGACATTTCTCACTCCTTCTCTCTCTTTCTGGCCAGGTCACAGTGATGACATTTCTCACTCCTCTCTCTTTCTGGTCAGGTCAGAGTGATGACATTTCTCACTCCGCTCTCTTTCTGGTCAGGTCACAGTGATGACATTTCTCACTCCTCTCTCTTTCTGGCCAGGTCACAGTGATGACATTTCTCACTCATTCTCTCTCTTTCTGGCCAGGTCACAGTGATGACATTTCTCACTCCTCTCTCTTTCTGGCCAGGTCAGAGTGATGACATTTCTCACTCCGCTCTCTTTCTGGTCAGGTCACAGTGATGACATTTCTCACTCCTCTCTCTTTCTGGTCAGGTCACAGTGATGACATTTCTCACTCATTCTCTCTCTTTCTGGCCAGGTCACAGTGATGACATTTCTCACTCCTCTCTCTTTCTGGCCAGGTCAGAGTGATGACATTTCTCACTCCGCTCTCTTTCTGGTCAGGTCACAGTGATGACATTTCTCACTCCTCTCTCTTTCTGGTCAGGTCACAGTGATGACATTTCTCACTCCTCTCTCTTTCTGGTCAGGTCACAGTGATGACATGTCTCACTCCTTCTCTCTCTTTCTGGTCAGGTCACAGTGATGACATTTCTCACTCCTCTCTCTTTCTGGCCAGGTCACAGTGATGACATTTCTCACTCCTCTCTCTTTCTGGCCAGGTCACAGAGATGACATTTCTCAAACAGAATAGATTTTTTTAGAGGAGAGGGGATGTCACATCTCCCGCTGTGATTATACAGAGGCGGTTGAGTTGGAGATGGAGGAGGATGGTGTGGCACCCTCATCTGGTTCAGTGGTGAAATTGCATCCATCATTGCATGTCGAGGCTGCCCTCATAGCAAGGTTAATCTGACACACATTATCAGATGCTTAGCAAATCTGGCATGGATCACCAAAGTATGCAAGCCTTATGCAATGCTGGATAAACCCAACCAACACTGTGTGAAGGGCTGTTGACCCAAACTTGAACTGATCCATAGTTGCAACTGGGACTCTAAATGGCTGCCTGATTCCATACTGCTACACATAACAGCTTCTACATGATTTCATGGCAAAGAAAACTAGCATGAAGCATTGGCTCTGGAAGAAAGCTCAGTATAGAGTGCTGTGTCTGGACTGCTGGAGTCATTCATCACCACCATTTCAGACTTGAAGGCCTGGGGTACTAACCTCATTCTCGAGTTTCACAGCACTCACAGGGATCCTATGTGAGACAGTGGCACATATTGTATAAGCTGACTAAGACATGGAGGTAGATGGACAGGGAGAGAGGAATGTAAGGCCATACTGACACCTTGTGGTACTGCTGCTACTACAGGAAAGGCTTGACTAGAGGGATTCATGAGTGGCTGTGCTATACACAATCTATGTAATATTTCCTTTACTTTATTTAGTTTCTGTGGAAAGCAACACATACTCTATAAGTCAGTTATATGCCGGTGTGAGCGGTTGTCTCTCAACTGTTTGGATGATAATCATCTTTTCTGATAACGATTTAATACATTTAAAAACAATTCCTAGTGATTTTTCTAACGTTTAATTTCCGGGATAAGATGTTTCGTTCCCTCACGTACCAGTTAATTTCTCCAGCCTGACACTGGGCTCCCTTCACAATTTCTGCACAAGCACAACTCCTACTACACAAATAAAGCTGGTCTGAAATAAAATTACTTTTTTTTTGCACATTACAATTGGTTTGTTGCGCTGAACTGATGGATTTAGAAGTAACTCCTGCTGCTCAAGAGTAGACTCATAATCACTATTGGTTTAGCTGCATGTTGCTTTATTGAGCATTTCAATCCAAAAGCTCATTTGAGCCCATGCAGGTTGAAAATCCCTCCACTGCAAGAAAGCTAGAAAGACAAGTCAAAACCATCAAACTTAGACAAACACCATTAATGACACATTGAATGTTTTATTAAAAAAGAAGTTATAACAGTGTATTTTATACACAACTATTTAAGAGGTTATAAGCCTATTAATAGAGCATTTGTCCTTTTGACAAGCATGCCCACTTCACAATGCAAAGGAAAAAATAAAAAATAAAGAGATAAGGAGAGGGGAACTGGGGAGATAAAAATAAGACCAAGGACGGATTTTAAAAACAAAAATAAACCTTTTGGTTTTTTTTAAACCCTCAAGTATCACACACTAGGTATACCAAATACAGAATTACTATAAAAAACAGCCATTTTCCATGCTGTGTGTGTGCCTGCTAAGCCCCCTAGTGGCAACAGTAGGCCGGCACGGGGGGTGGGGGGTGGGGGTGGAGGGTCAAATCCACACAAGCACAAAGACAGAATGGGAGGTGTGCACCGAGCGAGCCTCAACTCCACACCAGAAGCATGCAAGTGCACAGGGAGATAGCGCCAACACATGGGGGGAGGTGATACTACAGGGTGCTGTCTCTCTGCAGCTGTGCTGATAAAAGGGAGAACGAGCCCTGGGTGGATAGTGGAGCAGTCCGTTCAGTTCGCCCTCTTTGTATCCAGCAGGGTGCGGTGGTGGGAGTATGTGAGGAAGGTGGTGGGGCTTATGGCTCTGTTCTGTATGGTTTGTACTTTGTCTGCAGGTTTACAGTTAGAAGTGGAGGGCCCAGGAAATCCCACATCTCACAACACATGAGCACAGGACGACTGGGGTCAGGGCTTCAAACTGTGGGCAGTAAAGACATGGGATCTGTAAGCCTATGGTCTTATAACATAAGAGGGAGGGAAGAAAGCCAAAATGAAATGAAAGCATGAATAAACAGCCTTTTCCACACTTGTTCAAAAATAATTTAGAATCAAAGTTGCAACGGAAGCATAGTCATTCACTGGTTTATTGGACATTTCTTTAGTCCTCGAGAGTTAAAAACAAACCAAAAACAAAAAGGCTATAAATATTTATCTTGCCATTGGGTAAGTTTGAATAAAAAGTAAGGAGGGCAGGGGGCAACTGAAAAGATCAGTTGGCCATAATGTTTACCATAGCAACACCAGGCTGCAGCGGAGCATACGAATAATCAATTTATTGCCTAGTGGATGCACACTGCTGAAAAACAAAACTATCTTTTTTTTTACCCAAACACAAGAGTCCTCTTTTTGAAAAAGACCAAGTATAATAATTTGTTCCCTCTTGCACCACTGCATCATAAGCAAATGTGCTTTTTTATTACATTTCTCAACTTTTATATTTTCAGCACTCAAGTACAATACTGCATAAATGTAAAACAAAAAATAACTCCAATCTGAATACTTAAAACAGAAAACTCAAGATCAGAACATCTTCAGTGTGACAATTTAGCTGAACCATAACTTACACTTTTTTTTTTATATAACAGTGACGCTTGAAGATTGAGATTAAAAACAGAAAAGAAAAGCGTTTCTCTTTAATGAATAAATACACATATACAGGCAGCTTGGGAGAAAAGCACAAGTCAATTGTGAGTGTCAGGACTCTGCGTACAGCTTCGCAGGCTCCATTTCATTATGTGGGTAGATGTGGATCACAGGCCTCACACCACAGCCACTTTGAACACATCTCAAACATTCAGATGGCAATATACTGCCTATAGAACACATGTCTATATACTGCCTATAGAACGCTTGTCTATAATATCACAATAGTTAGTTCATTCTATTGAAATTGTATTTTTCTCCCTGCACCAATTAAAAATGCATCCTGTTGAAAGCTAACACCTAGTCAACACCCAAATCTCCCTCAGGCCAGTAGAGAGAAATGATTATCCTGTAGCTTTAAACAGTCAAACTGTTCAGTTAAATACTGGAAATTAAAAACAAACTAAAGCGGGGTAATCCCTATTCCAAAGTGGTGATTATGAGTACAGCATTTGACTAACTTATGCCTTTGGAGACAATCCAATCTATTGTATGGTGCTGAACCAAACGCTTGCTTTCTACACAGTTAGATCTATCAGACTCACTACAGGTCAAATGTCGCCCTAGCTTGAAATCACTCACATTCATCTGTACAACTCTGAGGACAAGCAGGTATGTCTATGGAGTATCTTACATTTACCACGCAACAGACGCTAACTAAAGATCAGATGAACAATGAATGCCTTATCAGATAATTATATCAAACTACCTAAGTCTATCCGTAATACAGCCATATATCATGTGTTGTTTAGTTGAAGTCACACCCAGCAAAAACTAATTAAGCTGACATGTCAAAAACACAGTTTAACAAGTTCAACAAATGTTAGCAAGATTTCCTCCCGTGCAATACCTTTTGGAGTGAAAAAGTTAATCACTATGTAAGATACAACCAAACTCATGTTTTTCCAAACCCAAGCCACAGAAGCCTCTACCATTCCTACGTCAGCTCAGTAAAGCCCAACGCAACCTACCCCGAGGTGGAACCCCTAATCTGTACAGAACAATGTTGAGGGGGAAAAATATGCGGGTGCCAAATCACATATTCTACAAGGTCAAAATGCAGGGAGAGGGGAAGAAAAAGGAGGTTGGGTAAAAACACTGTGCTTTTCCATTTTCTTTTGACCTTCATGGCTTTTTGGAAACATGGATTTTGGGACTCCTTCAATGGTCACCTTCCTTTTGTAATGAGGCACAGAAGACACTGCTGCATGAGGGAGTTGAGATCAGAGGTGATGAGATGATCTCGTCAAAATGTGCCTTGACACAACAGGTGCCATTCAGTTTCCTCAATCTCTCACTTGGGATGCGCAAAGCAACCAGTGAGTATTACTGCCATCTATGAAGTAAAGAGAAGGTGATGTACATTTCAAGGTTTCCTAGGTAGTTTGACTGCCATACTAGCCTCAAACAAGCAACACTTGGTCAGTGTTTCAGTTTCAACACTTGGAGTCTCATGAGGCTTTAAAGAGAGGTGTCGTATCATCACTGTACAAGGTAGATGCTGTAACAAAAACAAACGTGTCGATCCCCCATCGGGTGAAAAGGGAGAAGTACAACAGGAAACAAATGGGGAAAAAATTGTCGAAATCAAAGTTGTGATTTCCTTCTCTTCCCACATATCTTGGACTTAAAACTTCATAACCCACCACGTTGAATCAAGAGCGAATGACGCATGTCAAATCTGCATGCCCAAAATTAATTTCCCTCAACAAAAATTGCCACAAGCGTAGACTGTGACGACTTGTGTGATGCTCTATTTTGTCATCTTCTTCAAAATAGTGATTATGTGAAAAGGATGGGAGCTCCCCCCCTTTCATCTTGGCAGGCAGACAGAAGTGTGGGAGTCCAGTCAGACCAGTGTTAAGGGCAGGCAGACAGAAGTGTGGGAGTCCAGTCAGACCAGTGTTAAGGGCAGGCAGACAGAAGTGTGGGAGTCCAGTCAGACCAGTGTTAAGGGCAGGCAGACAGAAGTGTGGGAGTCCAGTCAGACCAGTGTTAAGGGCATGCGTCAGAGCCAACTCCAGCTAACAGTGGAATGTGAGGACCGGTACTACGCTAGCCTGATTCCGACACCATGATAGCTCATTTTCACTCGTATTTGCTTATTAACCATATGACCGTTTCAATGTTGCTATTATACTGAATTCACCGTCACCTGAACTAATAATGCTTCAGCTCTCGGCCTGGACGATTGTTCCTGACCAATCACAATTTGTTTTAATAACAGGGGTGTAATATGTGAGTGCAGGAGAATGCCTTCCTGCCCACAAAGTGGCCAGTCCAATGAGAAAGCTGGATGCTCACGTGCTTGAGCAGCCTCCTCATTGGAAATCAGTGCCATCTGCATGAACTGTAACATAACATGGTTAAAGCATAATCCTGCCATTTTCAACCTGGAACTTATTTTCTTCCCAATTTATATTGCATCAAATGAGTCTGCCAGCAATCTATACAACTGCCTCACTATAGAGTTACTTGTCTTGATTGCCTGGATGTGCTGCTCTCTAATAAAGTGCTATAGGGGCAAAGAATGCTCCCAAAATCTGCCCCAAAGTCTTTTTCGTATTACACGCATTACATTTTTGGCTTAATGCATTTTGCACTACTTTACACAGCGACGCATTTAGACAGACAGGTGCAGCCAGCTGTCAAAGAGTACACAGAAGTCCTACAGCAATAGCCAAGGTAGCATCTAAAGTGTGCAAGAAAAGCGCAACATCATTTTCATTTTCATCTTTTTATGGAGATGCCTCATTACAGAGCGAGCGGTCGATGATTGATGTGCTGAAAAAGACACAATGGGAGCTTTTGGGGTTACCTTTCGGCTCTATAAGTCTGTATTGGAGAGCTGCACATCCAAGCAAGCAGACCTAAACTGCTCTATAGTGAAGCAATTGACGAGATGGTCAGAATCTATCAGTATGATGGAAAACAATGGGGAAATCATTTCCTTGGTCAAAAATGGGGGTTTTCCCCCCCAGATTTTTTTAAAGAAGCAAATCTGAGTGGAAACAAAAATGAGACGTTCATGGGGAGAGATCCCAGCTACTACTACATGATCACACACACCTTAAGAAGGGAGGGATGGAGCGGACAGAGTGTGAAAGCAACCGCCACATTTGGGTAGGGAGAAAACGGCTACAGAATGGGAGGGGTGTCTGTCATATACACCAAAGGCTAGATATCCATAAAAATCCTTGTTTAGTAGTAATAATAATAATAATAATAAAAAAAATCAACTTGTTTAAATATGAATATTATAAGTCTGCTTTCTCATGGTTAGGAAATCAAATATAGTCTCTGTGGGGGTTAAAGGAGGACGGGCAGGGGGGGGCTCCTATCACTACAACTCCATGTCCTGGGCCTCGTCTTCTGAGAAGTCAGACATGGAGCTTTCAGACGAAGAGTCGCCGGCCCCCTCTTCCTGCTCCTTCAGAGCCTCCTCTGTTGCATATTTCTGGATGTATTCTGTGGAGAGAGAGAGGGAGAGAGAGAGAGAGAGAGACATAGAGGAAGAGTGTGAGGGAAGGATTAGGTGAGGTATTGTATGAGGTAAGAAGGAAACAGAGGCAGTGAATGAGAAAAAGAAAGAGATAGCATGGCTTGCGTCACATTACTTCACAGATTGGGAGGAGTACAAAGGGCTCACCCAGGAGATACTGGGAGAAGCAAAACACCCAGAGGATACACACACACACACAAGGTGCAAACAATGAAACGTACATGACATCAAAGAGCAGATTCGGAAGGGCAGTCTATAGCCAAAAGCTGTAATATCATTACAGACGACTGTACCAATGTACAATGTAATTTTGTCCTAAACACAATCGCATATGATATGACAATAAAAAAGGGCGGCAGGCATCCTGGACATAAAGCAAGACTAGACATCACATCCACACCATTGTGAGAGACTGCCACCTCCAGGAATGACACTACAAAGTGATCATCTTCAAAAGCGCCACTGATTCTCAGTGTGATATGCGACTGTAATCACAACTACTTTGAATCCTTTGTTGGACAAAGTAAACGCTAACACCAAAACAAGATGGAATGGAGCTGAACCTTTGATTTTCTGTTTGTACTCCTCTGGCCGGTGGAGGTACATGGCGGCTGCGTCTCCATTCAGGGGGTCGATGGGGTTTGGGTAGGCCAGCAGCTGGGGCAGGAACGACTCAAAGATGTTGGTCAGATCTGAAGCAGAAGACGACAGAATATCACTCGTACCAACTTGACCACATTAGCCCGTGAAATAACTATCTAATCAGTGATAGATATTTCGCTTCTTGGTCCTATACAAACGTAACCATTCATCTGACAGGACCTGATGGAGAAAACCTCACCTCATATTTTGCCAATGATATTTCTAATTTCATCAAACACTGTGCCGCCTCTGCTAATCTCCCAAATGAAAGGTGTTACAGTGCACCGCTGATGCTCATAATCAATTGACACAGATGTCAGTCATTGAATACCATATAAAGGCATCAGAGATGCTTGGTATGTACTATTGTAGGTACCAGACTTCAAATGTCAAATGCTCAGTCTGATGAAGAGTGACTACACTAATCCTTTTCACTAGCTCTGTGCTAACACTGGCTTGCTCTCCAAAGCTGAGGCCTACAAGAAAAACCTGCAATTCTGCTCCCATCTCCTGGGTGTCACTGTTGGGTCCATTCAAGCAGGGCAAACAAACACTTCCCTATCTCCATTGTATTATCATGTTTTGATGATTTAATCAGTTGCATTTGTTCCCTCTGTCTACAGAGACCAAATGCAGACAATGCTTGGCTGATTGGCCTAATCTCCCAATGCATTTTCCAACCTGATTCCATTACACAAAACATTTTGTATTCTACAAAAGTACAAACAAAGCTAAAAAAAAGAGAGGAAAGATTAGCTACTCAAAAGGGTCTAATTTGATTTGAGAAGAGAACAGAGTAATCTACCTCACACCCTCAGAACCAACTCTGGGATCTGGGACCTTGACAACATTAATGATAGTCCAATTAGAAAATTGATTCCCTTTCATATAAAAGCACTTCAATTGGTGAGTTAATTTAGTATCAAGTTAATTAAACACCATTTAGGGCGTTTTACATGCTCCTCTGGGTCATATCTGTGAATAGCAGTGAAAATAAAGAGGGTGGGCTGCTGAAACATCTGTTAGGGATATCACCATGAAGCCATTTCTATTGCTCAGCAGCTATCTTAGCCATGTGGAGGGGCTGTAATGAGAAATTAATGGGGAAATGTACAGGGGGAAGGGCATGGGGAGGCGGAGAGCGAGAGAGAGACACCATGACAGAGAGAAGAGAGCGAGAAGAGCAACTGGGTGATAAACACTAAGGACACTCACTGCCATTGCGAGTATGAGAGCATGTGCCCCCCCCCCCCTCTCTTTCTCAGCTGACACACACTAAATCATTGCTGTCGGGGTGAATGTTTTCTGACCTTGCTGGCTCAGGGTATTACCTTGTTAGTGTTCACTTCACCCCCCAGTAAGTAGATTAGGGCCACTACTGTACTATTGTCTAATGCTACAACACCAGCTAGCCAGGGGGCCAGCATTCACTCATTCAGCTTTTTGGTGCGGTTTCCACTTCTTTACACAGAAAAGGAATATGGAAAGAGATATGCATTCTGCTTGTGCTCCAGCTCCGCCCCCACCCCACCCCACCCCCACCCCCACCCCCACACACACACATACAGAGCAGAGCCACTCACCGTAAAGGGCTGTCCATGTCTGGTTGATGACATCTAAGCACACTGTCCCTGACCTGGGAACCGGACAAGAAAACAGAGGGAGAAGGGTAAAACCTTTTACATGCTACAGCATCAAAGCCCTCGCCGAATGCGCAGAGGGGTGCGGCGCGGCTGGCGAGCCTTCCGGCGCAGCTGCCGTGCAGCTCCCCGAAAATGTGACTCGACACAGCTGACGCGAACAGCGCAAGTATAATATACTATAGATGGGGAGATAACAGGCGAGAGTGAAAGTTATTACCAAGTATATGCCCTACATTTTCTCCTTGGGCTAACTTCTAGTCATTGACATCCTATAGTTCACGTGGGATAGCAATTCACATTTTCAAGAGGGGTCCTGACAAATTATCGTGTGCAGATTCCTATTCTGGCCTCCAAATCTAGTAAGAAGGCCCCTGATTATATGCTATATAAATGACTATATAACTGACTATATGCTATAACTGACTATGCTATATAACTGACTATATAACTGACTGAGGGTGAAAAAACAACTAAAGAAGGTATACGAGAGCGTTGCTCTTGGTTGTCCCTAGCAGAGGGTAAAAAGAGTTGAAACAAAGAACGTACTGTATGCATTGCGTTGGCAAATGGATTGACCTAAGACTTCACAATATGACATGACAGCAGCTGATTTAATGAGCTTTGGTGAGCTAGGCCTTCATATTCCTGTTGTCCACCAATAGTGTCAATTGATTTCTAATGTTTATGACACATACGTTTGAGTCAGTTCGTGTCCAGACAGTCCCCAAATAATGGAAACCCAATCAAAACATTGACACTTCAAAAAAAGTATGACTGGGGTCAACTTACGCTTCATCAATGTTGGGATGAAAAATCTTATTCATGAATCCTGAAAAGAAAAAAGGAAAGCAAAGATGAGAAGAGCGTAAATAGTGAGGTGAAAAGAGAAAATGGTAGCTTGTACTCCTGCATGCAACGTGAGAGAGACCCTACCTATTGATGGTGATTTGAAAGGGTATTTGTCGGGAAGATCTACTCGCACCTTCCACACGCCTCCCTCGTACGGCGCTGGACGTGACGACACACAGACAGAGAGAACACACTTAATTTCCAAATCAATTGGTCTAATATAGTGACATCATAGAGGAAGTGATTGTGCGTGTGCATGTGTATGTGTGAATGTGTGTGGGGGGGTGCTCTCCCAGAATAGCTGTATGTAACTGGAGCCTTGTGTGCCGTACTGGAACTAGAGAGCAGACACTGAAACACTGACACTTGTTGAGGAGTGAGGACAGACGCTCTCAACACAGTTTCCAGGCATCATAAACAGGGCAAACGCCCACTTCCTTTCTTTATTGATGTGTAAGTAGCAGGCTTCACTTCCTTTCTTTATTGATGTGTAAGTAGCAGGCTTCACTTCCTTTCTTTATTGATGTGTAAGTAGCAGGCTTCACTTCCTTTCTTTATTGATGTGTAAGTAGCAGGCTTCACTTCCTTTCTTTATTGATGTGTAAGTAGCAGGCTTCACTTCCTTTCTTTATTGATGTGTAAGTAGCAGGCTTCACTTCCTTTCTTTATTGATGTGTAAGTAGCAGGCTTCACTTCCTTTCTTTATTGATGTGTAAGTAGCAGGCTTCACTTCCTTTCTTTATTGATGTGTAAGTAGCAGGCTTCACTTCCTTTCTTTATTGATGTGTAAGTAGCAGGCTTCACTTCCTTTCTTTATTGATGTGTAAGTAGCAGGCTTCACTTCCTTTCTTTATTGATGTGTAAGTAGCAGGCTTCGGTGTGACAGATGTTGCGTGTGGCGTCGGTAAGAAGTGTTTCCTGCCGAGGAGGCCGGTCGCCCTCGTCAAACTTCCTCTGAAGCCTGGCTGCACTGCACATTACACTGCCTGGCTTTTCAATAATTGAAAAGGTTGTTTACCTACAACTCAATAGATTCCTAACCTCAAATGATCTCCTAGATAAACTCCAATCAGGTTTTCGCCCCCATCATAGCACAGAAACCGCGCTTACTAAAGTCATAAATGACATTAGAATGAACACAGACTCAGGCAAAAATTCGATTCTAGTGCTACTGGATCTTAGCGCTGCATTTGACACTGTTGACCACTCAATTTTATTGGACAGACTGGAAAACTGGGTTGGGCTTTCCGGTACGGTCCTCCAGTGGTTCAGGTCCTATCTTCAAGACAGGAAGTACTTCGTCTCCATTGGCAATTACACATCTGACCTAACTAGGATGACTTGTGGGGTGCCTCAAGGATCCATTATGGGGCCCGTTCTCTTCAACCTTTATATGCTCCCTCTAGGCCTAATTATGCAAAAAAACAAAGTAGCCTATCATAACTACGCAGATGACACTCAGTTGTATATAACTCTTTCCTCGGCTGACTATGCTCCCATAGAATCATTGTGCCAGTGCATTCATCAAACAAATAACTGGATGTGCCAGAATTTCCTACAGCTAAACAAAGACAAAACAGAGGTGATCGTCTTTGGTCCCAAAGAACAAAGGCTTAAAATCACTGCATGCCTTGAGTCTCGATCCCTGAAGCCTAAGGATCAAGTCAAAAATCTTGGTGTTATTATTGATTCCGATCTCAACTTTAACTCCCACATTAAGTCAATCAGAAAATCAGCTTTTTATCATCTTAAAAATATAGCGAGAATTAGGGGCTACATGTCTAGAAAAACTAATTCACGCCTTCATCTATAGTAGGTTAGACTACTGCAATAGCCTTTTCTCTGGTCTCTCCAAAAAAGAACTTAGGCAACTTCAGCTCATTCAGAATGCTGCTGCTAGAGTTCTAACGAAGACTGAGAAAGCTGATCATATCACTCCAGTTCTTAAGTCCTTACACTGGTTGCCAGTGTGTCATAGAATAGATTTTAAAATACTGTTATTAGTCTATAAATCACTTAATGGCCTAGGCCCTAAATACATAGCTGAATTGCTCCCACGCTACGAACCGTCTAGAACTCTTAGGTCAGCAGGGTCCAGCTTATTAACTGTCCCTAGGATCAAATCAAATCATGGGAAGGCCGCATTTACCCACTATGCTTCTGCTAGCTGGAACAAATTGCCTGAAAACCTCAGATCTGACCAAACCTTACTTATTTTTAAAAATAGACTAAAGACTTTTATGTTTACCGTCGCTTTTAACTGCTGACAGCTATTTCTCAATCACTATCATGTGTGTCTAGTCATGTTTATTATATAGTCTATTCCTCTATAAGTTTTTAGCTCTTTTTGCAACTGCTGCGCCTGTTGCTTAATGCACTTTTTATACCCTTTAAAAAAAAAAAAAAGTTTTGTTGTGGTGATGCTTTTAAATGTCCATGTTATTCTCTTCTTCTATTCTTTTATTTTCCTGTCAACCATTTTATGTGAAGCACTTTGAATTGCCTCTGTGTATGAAATGTGCTATACAAATAAACTTGACTTGACTTGGCCTCGTGAAGCCACTCTGTACGTTCCAACCAGGAGAATGATTCCTCTGTGGGCGGCTCAGGGCAGCTCTCACTGTCGCTTCACTCCACCTCAGACATCTTCACACATCTTACTCCTTTACAGTCATGTGAATCTGGTCTTATAGGCCCAGATTCAAAAGGTTTATTTGCTCAGGAAAGTCTAACGACAAGCAGAACTTTCGAGATCCCAAATGGAGGATGCACAAATATGTTACTATGTTTCATGTTGTGAGGAAGCAGGGTGAAACCAGATCCCAGGTCTAATATGTTACTATGTTTCATGTTGTGAGGAAGCAGGGTGAAACCAGATCCCAGGTCTAGTATGTTACTATGTTTCATGTTGTGAGGAAGCAGGGTGAAACCAGATCCCAGGTCTAGTATGTTACTATGTTTCATGTTGTGAGGAAGCAGGGTCAAACCAGATCCCAGGTCTAGTATGTTACTATGTTTCATGTTGTGAGGAAGCAGGGTCAAACCAGATCTCAGGTCTAATATGTTACTATGTTTCATGTTGTGAGGAAGCAGGGTCAAACCAGATCTCAGGTCTAATATGTTACTATGTTTCATGTTGTGAGGAAGCAGGGTGAAACCAGATCCCAGGTCTAATATGTTACTATGTTTCATGTTGTGAGGAAGCAGGGTCAAACCAGATCTCAGGTCTAATATGTTACTATGTTTCATGTTGTGAGGAAGCAGGGTGAAACCAGATCCCAGGTCTAATATGTTACTATGTTTCATGTTGTGAGGAAGCAGGGTGAAACCAGATCCCAGGTCTAATATGTTACTATGTTTCATGTTGTGAGGAAGCAGGGTGAAACCAGATCCCAGGTCTAGTATGTTACTATGTTTCATGTTGTGAGGAAGCAGGGTGAAACCAGATCCCAGGTCTAATATGTTACTATGTTTCATGTTGTGAGGAAGCAGGGTCAAACCAGATATCAGGTCTAATATGTTACTATGTTTCATGTTGTGAGGAAGCAGGGTCAAACCAGATCTCAGGTCTAATATGTTACTATGTTTCATGTTGTGAGGAAGCAGGGTGAAACCAGATCCCAGGTCTAATATGTTACTATGTTTCATGTTGTGAGGAAGCAGGGTCAAACCAGATCTCAGGTCTAATATGTTACTATGTTTCATGTTGTGAGGAAGCAGGGTGAAACCAGATCCCAGGTCTAATATGTTACTATGTTTCATGTTGTGAGGAAGCAGGGTGAAACCAGATCCCAGGTCTAGTATGTTACTATGTTTCATGTTGTGAGGAAGCAGGGTCAAACCAGATATCAGGTCTAATATGTTACTATGTTTCATGTTGTGAGGAAGCAGGGTCAAACCAGATCTCAGGTCTAATATGTTACTATGTTTCATGTTGTGAGGAAGCAGGGTGAAACCAGATCCCAGGTCTAATATGTTACTATGTTTCATGTTGTGAGGAAGCAGGGTCAAACCAGATCTCAGGTCTAATATGTTACTATGTTTCATGTTGTGAGGAAGCAGGGTGAAACCAGATCCCAGGTCTAATATGTTACTATGTTTCATGTTGTGAGGAAGCAGGGTCAAACCAGATCCCAGGTCTAGTATGTTACTATGTTTCATGTTGTGAGGAAGCAGGGTCAAACCAGATCCCAGGTCTAGTATGTTACTATGTTTCATGTTGTGAGGAAGCAGGGTCAAACCAGATCCCAGGTCTAGTATGTTACTATGTTTCATGTTGTGAGGAAGCAGGGTCAAACCAGATCCCAGGTCTAATATGTTACTATGTTTCATGTTGTGAGGAAGCAGGGTCAAACCAGATCTCAGGTCTAATATGTTACTATGTTTCATGTTGTGAGGAAGCAGGGTCAAACCAGATCCCAGGTCTAATATGTTACTATGTTTCATGTTGTGAGGAAGCAGGGTCAAACCAGATCCCAGGTCTAATATGTTACTATGTTTCATGTTGTGAGGAAGCAGGGTCAAACCAGATCTCAGGTCTAATATGTTACTATGTTTCATGTTGTGAGGAAGCAGGGTGAAACCAGATCCCAGGTCTAGTATGTTACTATGTTTCATGTTGTGAGGAAGCAGGGTGAAACCAGATCCCAGGTCTAATATGTTACTATGTTTCATGTTGTGAGGAAGCAGGGTCAAACCAGATCCCAGGTCTAGTATGTTACTATGTTTAATGTTGTGAGGAAGCAGGGTGAAACCAGATCCCAGGTCTAATATGTTACTATGTTTCATGTTGAGAGGAAGCAGGGTCAAACCAGATCCCAGGTCTAATATGTTACTATGTTTCATGTTGTGAGGAAGCAGGGTCAAACCAGATCTCAGGTCTAATATGTTACTATGTTTCATGTTGAGAGGAAGCAGGGTGAAACCAGATCTCAGGTCTAATATGTTACTATGTTTCATGTTGAGAGGAAGCAGGGTCAAACCAGATCCCAGGGCCACTTTCTGGGACACATTCGCCTGATGAGGATTCACCACTGAATTAGGAAATGTGTTTTATGTGTCAGGGGAAAAAGGGAACAGAAAAGTGAAGCACTTACTTCCTGGTGGTCCAAAAAACTTGACTACAAATTCATTGAGTCCGCTGAGGATGGTGACTTCATGCTTGCTCTCAATGCTGTCAAGGCTGTTAAGGACAACTGCAGTTTGGCTTCATATCAACATATCATAAACACACACAATCTACATGACATATGGTACTAATTCATTGCTAATATTGTCAAAACAATTGGACCTTTCTGGAATGACAATTTATGTTTGGTGGTTCTAGCAGAAAAAACAGAACATAAATTACAAGGAAGACGAAGACGAGAGCAGAATGTGACCTCCTCTCCATCCCCACCCCTAAACCCTGTCTCATTCCCCTAACATCATACACAGTTATGAGGACTAAAGAGAGAAATGATCGCTTTTGACAGATAATGAAAACTAATCAATGCAGGGAAATTCCACTGGGATTATGCAGCGGCCCCCAATCTACTGCCCAACATTCAGAAGAATCGGCTTCAATATGATGAACATTAGCTGCATGCAGATTCTCTGCACACCGATGCAGGACACTGTACTGCCTACAAATACAAAAACATCCCCACTCTCAATGTGAAGTTTCAGTCATTGCAAACCCATAAATGCAACACACACACACACACACACACACACACACACACACACACACACACACACACACACACACACACACACACACACACACACACACACACACACACACACACACACACGTGGAATAAAAAAGAATCACACAAAATAGAAGGAAATGGTGGAAGGGAAAGCAGAAAAAAAAGTCCACATCTCTGAAACATTCTCTCAGCTCTTTTCTAGGTTGCATTTGCTCCGCACGAACAAAACAGCCAAAGAACGTATTGAGTCTAAGTGTTGCACATATTTGCCCACTCCTGATTTGGGCTTTTGTGTAGCAATTGCAGATCAAACTCTCTACTGAAGGGACCGTTCAGCAGAGCTAGATTTATTTTATTTATTTAGCCTTTATTTAAACAGGTAAATCACATTGAGACCGAGGTCTCATTTACAAGTGCGATCTGAATAGAGAGCATTCAGCAGAGTTAGGGACCGTTCAGCGGAGCTAGGGACCGTTCGGCAGAGTTAGGGACCGTTCAGCAGAGCTAGGGACCGTTCAGCAGAGTTAGGGACCGTTCAGAGCAGAATTAGGGACCGTTCGGCAGAGTTAGGGACCGTTCAGCGGAGCTAGGGGCCGTTCAGCAGAGTTAGGGACCGTTCAGAGCAGAATTAGGGACCGTTCGGCAGAGTTAGGGACCGTTCGGCAGAGTTAGGGACCGTTCGGCAGAGTTAGGGACCGTTCGGCAGAATTAGGGACCGTTCGGCAGAGTTAGGGACCGTTCGGCAGAGTTAGGGACCGTTCAGCGGAGCTAGGGGCCGTTCAGCAGAGCTAGGGACCGTTCAGCAGAGCTAAGGACGGTTCAGCAGAGCTAAGGACGGTTCAGCAGAGCTAGGGGCCCCAGCCATCAGTGGATCAGATTCCACGAGCAGTCTTTTTCCAAACACTGCACCTCTCTTTACATGACACGTATACATTGCACAGGCAGCACACTCACAGACCCACACAGGCCTCCTTCCACCTGTCATTCTCTAACAACCCCCTTGGGGATGAAACACAGGTCCCCACTGAGCAACACAGCAGAAGAGGCTGTATAGGCACACTGAAGGCCTGATGTGCAGCTAATTTACACAATAACCTACTAACATACTCCTAACACAATATGCTCTCTAGCTTGGCTCTAGTATCCTTGTGGGGCAACTGGATTCACGTGAGATCATGAGATCAGGATCACATGACAATTCCATCTTGCCCCCAATCTATTGGCTTGAATCCGAACCATCACTGGTTCACACCAATCAGCATCCAGAGGCAGCTACGGGTGGGATTTAGGTGCGACGCCAGCGAGAGATGGAGCCCGTGATAGACAGATGGTTCATTCAATAACCTGCCAGGTATTTTTTGAAAGTGCCTGCCCTTTGAAACGGTTTCCCAAGTGACTCACTGGATTTTCTTAATGACGGTTGACAGTATTTATGGAGTGATAAAAAGAGATTCCCACTGTAAAAACCTTTGGGTCTAATATGTCACCAAAATGAAATGAAAGAATTTTGAACCTGGCTTTATCCAATGTTCAGATTCCTGTTCTGGAATGGTGATATCTATTAATAAAAAAGTACTTATTCACCTGTAGTGTCTGTTTTGGTAGGGATATTATTTATGTGATTTTCAAAACGTTCCGCTCATAGGATTCCTTAAGAGTTTTTTTCTCCTCTCCTTTAGAACATAATTGAGCACACAAAAATCCACTGAGTTTGGTTTTGCTGCAATTAACCCACAGAAAAAAAAGAGTTATCTTGTGTAGCCAACCAAGGTCAATTGTCAGCAACACTTCTGCAAACCGCCTAGCCATGATATTCAACCTATAACCTCATATCCATTTCATATTTTTGCAATGCTTCTCTACACTTAGATGGTCTTGTTTTCAAACTCCCTTATCACGCAATAAAGCAACTTTCGGACCAAAACAATTTTCTGACCACTTCAGTTGAGAACATTCAGCTGCAGCTTTGTGCTCTATATGAGATTGGTGAAGGAAAGGCTTTCAGAATTGCTTGGATTTGACTGTCTTGATGCAGCCCACTCCAGAAGACTGAGTAACTGACACCATGCAAATGAACAGATGCTAGGCTGTCATCTGCAGTGAGAGTGAGTGATAATAACACTTGAATTGCACATGACTCAAGCAACACAGATTCCCAACACATTTTAATAGGGTGGCAGGATCTTGGGACTTTGAAAATAAAAACACACACTGGATATGGATATTAAGGTAGGCTGTTTATCTTCCTAACATGATCCACCTCCAAACCTCCAAACAGGCGGAGCTTTAGATCATTTGCATTCCCACCAAACATCTGCCATAGGAGATGTCTTCCCCTGTGAGACGAGCGAAATAATCGGTTAGCGTTTCTCTCTGTTCCTGCCCATTAAAAATGGCAGCTACTCCACTTACAGACATAATTACAATAATCACAGACCCATAAGGATGTGTTCGCGTATTCTCTTTTATTCAAAGAACCACATGGCTAAATCCAACATTATGCAGGGTATGCGGGAATCCTGAAGTTAAATTCAATACCTTTTAAGAACTTTTTTTAAGACATTTTCAATATATTTTAAGACCTCAACGCCACTTTCGTCACATCAGCGATAGATGTAAATCACAAGTTTCATCACGATACGATATTATATACATTCTTTGGATGACGATACGATATTTGCTGATATCACAAAGCCTGCCACGATACGATTTCGATTCAATTCAGGGGTCTGCGATCGATATGAAACAATATGCCCATTTAACACAATCATCATCATCATCATAACTAAAAGGGAGCAAGTGGGCTCTGCGATTTTTGTCCCAGAGGTAATGTCACTCAACTGGAAGTGATGTCATCAGTGATGTCACTTGAGCGATTGTGCATTGGGAGTGAGCAACACACACACACTGATGATGTCATAGGCATTTGTGATCATCAGTGATGTCAAAAATTCAATACAATAACATACAATGTAATAATTCAAAAATAGTTTTTAATACTTTTTAAGGGCCTTAATTTTCCCTAAATAGATTTATCAACTTTATACCCTGTTATGGCTATGTGGATATGCTCTACCCAGCCCTCATCATTCTCCATCCCAACTCTAGTATGTATGTAGAGCTCATCAGACAGATTATCCAGGGTATGAGAGCTGAGAAACTCTAGTATGTATGTAGAGCTCATCAGACACATTATCCAGTATAGAGCTAAGAAACTCTAGTATGTATGTAGAGCTCATCAGATACATTATCCAGTATAGAGCTAAGAAACTCTAGTATGTATGTAGAGCTCATCAGACACATTATCCAGTATAGAGCTAAGAAACTCTAGTATGTATGTAGAGCTCATCAGATACATTATCCAGTATAGAGCTAAGAAACTCTAGTATGTATGTAGAGCTCATCAGACAGAGTATCCAGTGTAGAGCTAAGAAACTCTAGTATGTATGTAGAGCTCATCAGACACATTATCCAGTATAGAGCTAAGAAACTCTAGTATGTATGTAGAGCTCATCAGACAGAGTATCCAGTGTAGAGCTAAGAAACTCCAGTATGTATGTAGAGCTCATCAGACAGAGTATCCAGTATAGAGCTAAGAAACTCTAGTATGTATGTAGAGCTCATCAAACACATTATCCAGTATAGAGCTAAGAAACTCTAGTATGTATGTAGAGCTCATCAGACAGAGTATCCAGTGTAGAGCTAAGAAACTCTAGTATGTATGTAGAGCTCATCAGACACATTATCCAGTATAGAGCTAAGAAACTCTAGTATGTATGTAGAGCTCATCAGACAGAGTATCCAGTGTAGAGCTAAGAAACTCCAGTATGTATGTAGAGCTCATCAGACAGAGTATCCAGTATAGAGCTAAGAAACTCTAGTATGTATGTAGAGCTCATCAAACACATTATCCAGTATAGAGCTAAGAAACTCTAGTATGTATGTAGAGCTCATCAGACACATTATCCAGTATAGAGCTAAGAAACTCTAGTATGTATGTAGAGCTCATCAGACACATTATCCAGTGTAGAGCTAAGAAACTCTAGTATGTATGTAGAGCTCATCAGACAGAGTATCCAGTATAGAGCTAAGAAACTCTAGTATGTATGTAGAGCTCATCAGACACATTATCCAGTATAGAGCTAAGAAACTCTAGTATGTATGTAGAGCTCATCAAACACATTATCCAGTGTATGAGAGCTGAGAAACTCTAGTATGTATGTAGAGCTCATCAGACACATTATCCAGTGTATGAGAGCTGAGAAACTCTAGTATGTATGTAGAGCTCATCAGACACATTATCCAGTGTATGAGAGCTGAGAAACTCTAGTATGTATGTAGAGCTCATCAGACACATTATCCAGTGTAGAGCTAAGAAACTCTAGTATGTATGTAGAGCTCATCAGACACATTATCCAGTATAGAGCTAAGAAACTCTAGTACGGTATGTATGTAGAGCTCATCAGACACATTATCCAGTGTAGAGCTAAGAAACTCTAGTATGTATGTAGAGCTCATCAGACACATTATCCAGTGTATGAGAGCTGAGAAACTCTAGTATGTATGTAGAGCTCATCAGACACATTATCCAGTGTAGAGCTAAGAAACTCTAGTATGTATGTAGAGCTCATCAGACAGAGTATCCAGTATAGAGCTAAGAAACTCTAGTATGTATGTAGAGCTCATCAAACACATTATCCAGTATAGAGCTAAGAAACTCTAGTATGTATGTAGAGCTCATCAGACACATTATCCAGTATAGAGCTAAGAAACTCTAGTATGTATGTAGAGCTCATCAGACACATTATCCAGTGTAGAGCTAAGAAACTCTAGTATGTATGTAGAGCTCATCAGACAGAGTATCCAGTATAGAGCTAAGAAACTCTAGTATGTATGTAGAGCTCATCAGACACATTATCCAGTATAGAGCTAAGAAACTCTAGTATGTATGTAGAGCTCATCAAACACATTATCCAGTGTATGAGAGCTGAGAAACTCTAGTATGTATGTAGAGCTCATCAGACACATTATCCAGTGTATGAGAGCTGAGAAACTCTAGTATGTATGTAGAGCTCATCAGACACATTATCCAGTGTATGAGAGCTGAGAAACTCTAGTATGTATGTAGAGCTCATCAGACACATTATCCAGTATAGAGCTAAGAAACTCTAGTATGTATGTAGAGCTCATCAGACACATTATCCAGTATAGAGCTAAGAAACTCTAGTATGTATGTAGAGCTCATCAAACACATTATCCAGTGTATGAGAGCTGAGAAACTCTAGTATGTATGTAGAGCTCATCAGACACATTATCCAGTGTATGAGAGCTGAGAAACTCTAGTATGTATGTAGAGCTCATCAGACACATTATCCAGTGTATGAGAGCTGAGAAACTCTAGTATGTATGTAGAGCTCATCAGACACATTATCCAGTATAGAGCTAAGAAACTCTAGTATGTATGTAGAGCTCATCAGACACATTATCCAGTGTAGAGCTAAGAAACTCTAGTATGTATGTAGAGCTCATCAGACACATTATCCAGTGTATGAGAGCTGAGAAACTCTAGTATGTATGTAGAGCTCATCAGACACATTATCCAGTGTAGAGCTAAGAAACTCTAGTATGTATGTAGAGCTCATCAGACAGAGTATCCAGTATAGAGCTAAGAAACTCTAGTATGTATGTAGAGCTCATCAAACACATTATCCAGTATAGAGCTAAGAAACTCTAGTATGTATGTAGAGCTCATCAGACACATTATCCAGTATAGAGCTAAGAAACTCTAGTATGTATGTAGAGCTCATCAGACACATTATCCAGTGTAGAGCTAAGAAACTCTAGTATGTATGTAGAGCTCATCAGACAGAGTATCCAGTATAGAGCTAAGAAACTCTAGTATGTATGTAGAGCTCATCAGACACATTATCCAGTGTATGAGAGCTGAGAAACTCTAGTATGTATGTAGAGCTCATCAGACACATTATCCAGTATAGAGCTAAGAAACTCTAGTATGTATGTAGAGCTCATCAGACACATTATCCAGTATAGAGCTAAGAAACTCTAGTATGTATGTAGAGCTCATCAGACACATTATCCAGTATAGAGCTAAGAAACTCTAGTATGTATGTAGAGCTCATCAGACACATTATCCAGTATAGAGCTAAGAAACTCTAGTATGTATGTAGAGCTCATCAGACACATTATCCAGTATAGAGCTAAGAAACTCTAGTATGTATGTAGAGCTCATCAGACACATTATCCAGTATAGAGCTAAGAAACTCTAGTATGTATGTAGAGCTCATCAGACACATTATCCAGTGTATGAGAGCTGAGAAACTCTAGTATGTATGTAGAGCTCATCAGACACATTATCCAGTGTAGAGCTAAGAAACTCTAGTATGTATGTAGAGCTCATCAGACACATTATCCAGTATAGAGCTAAGAAACTCTAGTATGTATGTAGAGCTCATCAGACAGAGTATCCAGTATAGAGCTAAGAAACTCTAGTATGTATGTAGAGCTCATCAGACACATTATCCAGTATAGAGCTAAGAAACTCTAGTATGTATGTAGAGCTCATCAGACACATTATCCAGTGTAGAGCTAAGAAACTCTAGTATGTATGTAGAGCTCATCAGACACATTATCCAGTGTAGAGCTAAGAAACTCTAGTATGTATGTAGAGCTCATCAGACACATTATCCAGTATAGAGCTAAGAAACTCTAGTATGTATGTAGAGCTCATCAGACAGAGTATCCAGTATAGAGCTAAGAAACTCTAGTATGTATGTAGAGCTCATCAGACACATTATCCAGTATAGAGCTAAGAAACTCTAGTATGTATGTAGAGCTCATCAGACACATTATCCAGTGTATGAGAGCTGAGAAACTCTAGTATGTATGTAGAGCTCATCAAACACATTATCCAGTGTATGAGAGCTGAGAAACTCTAGTATGTATGTAGAGCTCATCAGACACATTATCCAGTATAGAGCTAAGAAACTCTAGTATGTATGTAGAGCTCATCAGACAGAGTATCCAGTGTATGAGAGCTGAGAAACTGGAACACAGAGAGAGACAAAGTGAACACGAATAAGACACAGACGGAAAGAATAATCAAACGAGTGCAATAGACTGATAATTAGGGTTGCTCCGATCACATCTTTTGCCACCGATCACCGATTGCCGATCACCTACTGTATGAGAAATATCTGCCCAACCGATCATCGACCGATCACCGATTACAGAATGTTCTTTATAGTTCAGTCCAGTTCTCTCAGTTCAGTTTATAAAGGAACAAAAATACTCCATTCCGGGATTTCCCTGTTACACAAGAAAAATAACTTAGACCCAAGGAAACTATTTTATAGATTTATAAGCTAAAGCGGCTAAAGCTAACCGGAGCTATTAACATTACGAGGATACACGCAAATATGGATCAAACGCAGACATAACGAGAGGACTGGAGGTAACTTCTCTCTGCTGAGTCTGCTCTAATCACCAGGGGCCGGTTGCACCAACTGGTCTTAACTATGCCTGGTCGTAACTCCTATGTCGGTCTTAGTTAAGACCAGTCTTTAGAGTGGACTTACGCCTGTTGCACCAATAGGGCTTATGTCTGGTCTTAACTACGCCGGTCGTAGCGATGCGCGTCCATGTGAAAGCATGGAAATGCCCACTGGAATGCGGCACGCGACCTGTTTAGAAGAGTGTGCTGATGTCAAATGACGCTCCGCTGATGGGTAATCGGCTGTAATAGTGTGGCTAATGTTAGCGGCTAACTGTTACTTGTCGTTACTTTACATGGCAGTAAAACGCCACTGAATGACCAAATTGATTTAACTTTTAACCATTTCGATTTCCACTTCCCATACGGACCCCCAGCATTGGTTAGTTGTTTATAACGTGACTATATTTATAATGTTTATAACGTACTCCGGTTTCCAGTTTATAACTCGGGTCTGAATACAGCCAGAGCAGGGCCCGAAATTAGAGCCCGCCACCCGCCAATGGCGGGCAGATTTTAGGTTTGGCGAGTTAGGTTTGGCGTCTGTCCGCCACGTGGCGGGTCCCAAAATAGTCGTCATGTAATATTAAAACTGTGTGTAGCCGGCTAACATGAGTGCTGAGGCTGTTTCATTCTGGCTCTCCCGTATAGGCTACCAAACGTGACTCTGGAATGAAATGCAGTCGTCAATTTAGCGGAGGTAAATTGACAGCCTACGTC
The DNA here is from genome assembly GCF_964638095.1 of Poromitra crassiceps. Taxonomy (NCBI): domain Eukaryota; kingdom Metazoa; phylum Chordata; class Actinopteri; order Beryciformes; family Melamphaidae; genus Poromitra; species Poromitra crassiceps. Next base: position 43,145,667 of record NC_139624.1, read on the forward strand.
GGGCGAATCAATCAATGAATCAATCGCTCGCACTTGTTGCCGACACTCGTATGATACATTTACATTTACATTACGTCATTTGGCAGACGCTTTTATCCAAAGCGACTTACAATAACACATTTTTGTCAGCAATAGAGCAATCAACTATGGAGCACAGTCTATGACAACTACAAATTCTGAAGGAACAGTGGTACAAGTTTAGTTTAGGTTAGTTTTTTAGTTTTTTTTTTTAGAAAGAGAGAGAAAGAAATTAGATCAAGAAGGGCCCAGATGGAGCCTGAAAAGGTGTGTTTCTAGTCTTTTCCGAAAGATCGGCAGTGATTCAGCTGTCCTGCCCGAAGGTGGAAGCTCGTTCCACCATTGAGGTGCCAGGGTGGCATGATACAGTATATATGAGGAGATAATAGTTATCATGTGTGTTTTGGTGCGCAGCTGGCTAACACGAGTGCTTTGTGAGACCGTTTCATTCCGGCTCTCCCGTTTAGGCTACCAAACATGACTCTGGAATGGAATGCAGTCGTCAATTTAGCGGAGGTAAAAAGCGTCTTTTAACCTCTGCTAAATTGACAGCCTTCATCGGGCGAATCAATCTATGAATCAATCGCTCGCGCTTGTTGCCGAGCTTGTATGATGAGGAGATGAATCAAAATGCTTACCACCAATAAAGCCGAAGGGGAGCCGAGAACGAGTGCAGGAGAGCTAACGCAGGTGCCAGGTGTGGAGTGGGTGAGAAAGGTGCATAGCCCAAGTTGTGAGCTCAAGATTGACTTGACATGTATTGATAAGATTGACTTGACATGTATTGATTAATCAATCATCAATCAATAGGCTATATTAAAATAATTTGCTCCAAATTTTACTCTGGCCTCTTATTTAAGTGTGTATTCTTCAACGGAATACCTTATCTCAGTGGTTCCCAACCTTTTTACATCAAGTACCACCTGAGAAAGTAGTTGGGTCTCCAAGTACCACCATATGACCGACGTTAAAATACAGTCTATTCAGCTATATGCACAGTTCACGCAGGAGGCAAATTTATTCCAAATAACAGTATTTATTGTAAACAAACAATAAATATCAACTGTACAGTCTCTCTCTCTCTCTCTCTCTCTCTCTCTCTCTCTCTCTCTCTCTCTCTCTCTCTCTCTCTCTCTCTCTCTCTCTCTCTCTCTCTCTCTCTCTCTCTCTCTCTCTCTCTCTCAGCAAATTGGAACATTTTGAACAAAATAGCAGCTGTAGTCCCTCTCAAGACAACAAAATAAAGCTCAATTTCAATTATCACAAGTTTATTTTCATTCGTAGTATTATTTTGATAGATAAACATGTTTTACAATTGATTTTAAAGTTGGGTTTATTTCATAATTTAAACATTGGGATTCCAGGGATCAAGTACCACCAGCAGGGGGGGGGGGCGCAAGTACCACCTACCTTGAGAAACACTGCCAATAATATTAATAATAATAATAATTATTTCACTTTCACATGTTTGAAAACTACTACTAATGACCACCATGGATTTTGCACCAAAAAAAAAAAAAAAAAAAAGGGTTTTTTTTCCCACAGAGCCTTCCAAGTACCACCAGCAGGGGGCGCAAGTACCACCTACGGTACGCGTACCGTAAGTTGGGAACCACTATCTACTTGAAATGTACTGAAGAAAATTGATATATATGGATATATGTGACACAAAAATGCGTTTTTTTTTTTTTTGGCGGGTAAGAAATATGCTTGGCGGGTAGATTTTTTCCATCTACCCGCCACTGGCCGGTGGGTCAAAAAGTTAATTTCGGGCCCTGAGCCAGAGTGCTGAGGGGTTGTTGCTATTGCGCAACACACAGGTGAAAACCGTCTATACTGCACCCATGACTGCACCTTACGCCTGCTCTGGACTAGGCGTAATATTTACGACCGGTCTCAGTGAGAAAAAGGCTTACAACCTTGTAAGGTTGTAAGCAACGTTGTTGGTGCAACCGGCGTAGCTGTTAGGTCGTAAAGTTACGACCGACTTAGCTTAAGACCAGTCGTAAGACCCGTTGGTGCAACCGGCCCCAGCTGATTTGTGTGATTCAGGGGTGTGTTGACAGTCTGGTGTGGTGTGTGGAGGTGAGTACACTGACGAAAGCAAAGCGTGTGATTTGCAACACAATGGTATAAACGTTAGAGCACAATATGAAAGTTAAACGATAGACATGAAAATGGGCTGCCTCATGATTCTCACGTGCAGCAAGATCGGCTATGCAATCGGCGACAATAAAGTAATATCTGCAATCAGCCGATCGCATATTTGAGGTCAAAATCGATACAGATTTTGTGTCCCGATCGATCGGAGCACCTCTACTGATAATAAAATGAGGTAAATGCAGAAGACGAGACACAAAGAAAACAAGAGGAAGGATAAAAATGTGTTTTCTGAGCCACAGTGTAGCAGCTGGCTTGTCAATCCTGATTGAGTGTGTATCCCATTAGCAGTGGCACTGACCTCAAAGGGTTAAATCAAACTGGAGGTTATTTTGAGCTCTGGCTGAATCTGCGAGCGGCAGAATGAATGCCTACTGTAGCTTCACCCAGGAAATGTGTCATTGTCAGAAAGAAGAGGAACCTCTCTGTTCTGACTCCTGTTTGAGTCAAGGAGGCAGCTTGAGGGTCAAGGCCAAGGCAGAATGAATTAACACTTAGGAGTACTTAAGTATGCTAGCAAAACACCAAATAGCCTATGCTGCATGAGTGACCCCTGTGCTTAAAGAAAAGCCCCACCCACATTAGGCTGCATGTTGACAGCGTTTTTTGGAGTGGAAAAGGCTGCCTGGAGCGCTTGGGTGGTGTGGGGGGGGGCATTTCACCTTCATTGATAGGACAGTTGGGCAGACGGGAAGGGTGGGGAGAAAGAGAGGGGGGGATGACATGGAGCAAGGGACCACAGGTCAGATTCGAAAACCCGGGGCAGCCACGCAAAGACCTTTGTGGTACGCGCTCTACCAGGTGAGCCCCCTGCCTGGAGCGTTTCTTGTGAGGAGAAGCCGAGGATAACACCTGCTGCTAGCTTACCAGCTGCACTAACCACCTTATCGTAACATAACTTAATGTTAGCACTTCTAGCAGTACTAACAATACAGTGTTGTAGAACAAGCCAGGCAGGCCAGATGGCAGATATTTACAACAATACATGTCCAATATAATCCATACTGCCTTTATGATCACTGTTACAGTAACATAAATTCAATGATTTTAGCCTACAACATACCATTTCTCCCTCGCTCGGCTGGAAAAAGCGGTTCAAGTCACCCAGCGCTTTTCTGAAAAGTTGTGGACGCTTCCCATTGCTTTTAACGAGGAAGGGGCGGCGCTGGAGCTGAGAAAAAGAAGCTTAGTGGACACACACGGCCTCTGTCCACCGCCTGCGGGCAGCTGCCTGAACAGACCCACACCCAGGTCATCTGTCAGACGCATGCGGGATCCCACAAAAATAGAACAGGCGTGTATTTTTTTCCGTACCGTATGTATTGCCCATCTATTAACATGGGCGGGAGTCTGTTCCCGCAGTGTTACCGGATCCGCATGGAGCCGTACCGCATCTGGTGTACAATTGTGTTTTAGACTAGAATGTTCACATTCTGCAGCTCATCCAGGACCAGTTCTGTCCTTGGTGTAAGGGCATCTGTGTAGCTAACCAATAAGGGAAAATCACTGGTGTGTGAGGGAATGTATGGTCATGTAAGAGGGCAGAAAGCTCCAGAGGGTGGTGGGGTGGAACATGTAAGGGAGGGCAGAAAGCTCCAGAGGGGGGTGGGGTGGAACATGTAAGGGAGGGCAGAAAGCTCCAGAGGGGGGTGGGGTGGAACATGTAAGAGAGGGCAGAAAGCTCCAGAGGGGGGTGGGGTGGAACATGTAAGAGAGGGCAGAAAGCTCCAGAGGGGGGTGGGGTGGAACATGTAAGAGAGGGCAGAAAGCTCCAGAGGGGGGTGGGGTGGAACATGTAAGAGAGGGCAGAAAGCTCCAGAGGGGGGTGGGGTGGAACATGTAAGAGAGGGCAGAAAGCTCCAGAGGGGGGTGGGGTGGAACATGTAAGAGAGGGCAGAAAGCTCCAGAGGGGGGTGGGGTGGAACATGTAAGAGAGGGCAGAAAGCTCCAGAGGGGGGTGGGGTGGAACATGTAAGAGAGGGCAGAAAGCTCCAGAGGGGGGTGGGGTGGAACATGTAAGAGAGGGCAGAAAGCTCCAGAGGGGGGTGGGGTGGAACATGTAAGAGAGGGCAGAAAGCTCCAGAGGGGGGTGGGGTGGAACATGTAGAAGAGGGCAGAAAGCTCCAGAGGGGGGTGGGGTGGAACATGTAAGAGAGGGCAGAAAGCTCCAGAGGGGGGTGGGGTGGAACATGTAAGAGAGGGCAGAAAGCTCCAGAGGGGGGTGGGGTGGAACATGTCATGTATGTGTTGTGTGTGATGGAGCACAGCAGCGAGTGGTGTTACTAATGGAATGAATCAACAGGGATGCTGCTGAAGGCTAATTCACACCAGTCATACTGAGATGGGTAGGCTACCTATATAACAAATGATACATTTTAACATTTATAGTTTAGGCATTTAGCTGACACACTTCTCTAGACAGGCGTACATTATATTGTATGCAAATGATAGAAAAAGTTACATTTCCTACTCCTCCTAGATCGCCAAAATTACAAGCAACCAATAGTAAGGAGTGCAAAGATGGGCCTTAAACCCAATGTACAACAGATGCAGTACGGCTCGGTGTGGATCTGGTCAAACTGCGGGAACAGACTCTCACCCATGTTAATAGATGGGCAATACAAGCGGTACAGAAAAAATACGCACCTGTTCTATTTTTGTGGTATCCCGCATGCGTCTGACAGGTTACATGGGTATGGGTCTGTTCAGGCAGCCGCATGGAGCCATAATGCAGGCGGTGGACATGGGCCTTTAGAGTCCTGTGAGCACAGTGAGATCATGTGAAAGAGCTGTGACAGAGTACCTTGTAGAGCAGACCCGGGCAACTGGTGGCAAAAAAAAAAAAAAAAATTCAATTCCAGCGCGGGCCACACAGGCGCCACATGAGGCGCTCGCTGGAATTGATTTTTTTTCTTTTTTTTTTCTACAGTGCACCTGAACGCAACATGCAAGATACCCACTGAATAAGTGTCCAAATGTTCATATCATTCTGGCCAATACTCCACTTCTGTTATAACATTTCAGTCTGGAATATCTTTCAATAATCTTTATGGATAAAAGGCTAAAAGTAATCTCATGTGTAAGAAATGACTGTTCTACATTGAAGTAAAAATGTAAATAATTAACTTGTTGGTTTTGGATTTATTTAGCTTCAAGAGCGCATGCATTTGTGTGTGACCCACTCATATTCTGGTTTATTTAACTCATTGAGTGCCAAGGACGTCGATCGACTTCAAAGTAAATAGTGACGTAGAGTGCCAAGGACGTCGATCGACGTCAAATGCGTTTTTTGACGGCGGGACGTGGATGAAAGCCTCGGGCATCTCCTGTACAAATATGGGAGCTATTGAAGGTGTATAACCTATTTTACGGACTCATTAGGTGGCGACAGTGCTCTCCAGATTAGAGAGAGGTCCGGAAAACAGCTGGAAAAAGCCGTGATCAAAGAGAAACCGATGCATGCTGCAGCTAGAGCCATATAGATTGCTCTGTCTGCAACTGACGTTGGCTGCGCACAGCAGTCAATCCGCGCACACAACTGAGCTCCTCTGCCTCTGTCTGTCTGTCTGCATAGTTTATCCACATGATTAGCCGCCAGAAAGGCAGCACCCGACGCCGAAGGGCCAAACCTTTCCCTGCAGTCCGGCTTGGCATTTCCGTATCGCGCTGGGAACAAAAACGGAGCCCTCCGAAAATAGAGTGGGTGCGTGTTGGCTGTGTGTTCGTGTGGGGAGGAGTTTGCAGCTGAGGGGGGGAGGGGGGGAGAGCGGGGTGGGGCACGCAGGGCATCACACAACTACACCACGTCACTACATCAGAAAATATTATCTTCAGACTCAGTGAATGTGCTTGAAATGCTTCATTTCACAAAAGGCGGAATATCTCAGCTAATAATTTGAAACGCCTGTATTTGCTCAAAACGACCTATCTTCTCCGGCTCATAACTAAAGAACGGAAAATGGTATCAATAAACTTTTTTTTGCTGATGATACAATAGAGCCAGCTCGTTCTTTGTGCATGTTCGGTGTTTACATAGTAATATCACACAATATTCTGTGGGCCTCGAGAAATCACTGAAAACGCTCTGAAACTCTGGCACTGGGAGCATCCGTTTTCCAAAAGTGGCTGGCACTCAATGAGTTAACGTTACAAGGGTTTTATTTCGAAAGAGCTCAAGCGGATGACCTACTTACATTCTGACTGACTTGACACTGACTGGTTCAGTAAAGTGAATTATGTTTCAGTGCTGCAGTAAAAGTCGTCTCATCCGTGAGATGCTTTTTTCTGTTTTTTAGCTACAGTGTGCATTATACATGATATATTTTTTTTTACATGAATCTTTTAATTTAATTTAAACATAAAACATGACTGATAGTATGAAACTATGAAAGTGTAATGTCAACAAACTTGTTTAAAAAACTACCGTAATTTTAAAAAGCATTCATGATTCTTGTTAAAATACCATTGCATTTGGTGAAGAGCACATTATGACTTGTTTAAGACTCAAAACTAAAAGTGTATGACTTGGACTTGACTTGGGACTTGTGAGTGTTGACTTGTGACTTGACTCGAGACTTGCCTGTCTTGACTTGTGACTTGGGTGCAAAGACTTGCGACTGACTTGTGACTTGCAAAACAATGACTTGGTCCCACCTCTGCTAATGATTGCTTGTGATGTAATGTAATGTATGCTGCTTGGACCAGGAAGACTAGCTGGCGTCTTGGCATCAGCTAATGGGGATCCATTTAAATAAACGTCTAAACTAAGAGAGGGACGGAGTGCGTGTGACGTGACGTGACCTATTGGTTTGCGAAGCCTCGGGTTTGGCATTTTGGCCGCAGCCTTTTTTTGCCAGAAGTGACGTATTTGCAGCCATATTTGGATGAGAGGGGGTTTCTCAGAGCAGCAGTGCTGCCTGCTATCGGGCCGTGGTTGGCGAGCTGCGTGATCACTAGACAGACGACATGTCAATCATGCCAAAACATAGTCGTTTTTTATTTTATTTTACTCTCTAAACGGGTGCGTTATATAAAGATTGACCCCCATACAGTTATCATGAAAGGGGAAATTAGCTAGAGAGACCAAAATCGTTTTTTGAACCAGGCTGTAAACATGTTTATATGCTGTAAAGTCTGGTATTTTAACAATGGAGTGAGTGGGGAATGACTCCCTTTTGGAGCCAGCCTCAAGTGGCTATTTTAGGAACCGCAGCTTTTGGTACTTCTGCATTGGCCTCAATGCGACCAAAGAAAACTGCCCATTCAGCACGCGCACGCACATGCAGTCACGCACACACGCACACACACACACACACACACACACACACACACACACACACACACACACACACACACACACACACACACACACACACACACACACACTTTAGCATAAAGACCAACACTCTTTGGCATGGATGTAAACAACAACACTACTCTCCCTCTCCTCCCATCTTTGTCTTTAGTGAGGCCACTCCCAGCACAATGCACTGACTCTAATGGGACGCTGGCCATCTTTCATGCTGTCATGACACCTTCATGTTCTGACCCACTGGCCTTTTGATTGATACAGGGAGGCCCGGCGAAGAGCCATGCACTTATATTCCTCCCACCCACGCAGCAAATAAATACAAGTCACTGTCAACAGCTGCTCGCTCCCAGTATGTTCAAACTGAAAGCAGTTTCTGCTACAGCTTGTAGACCTCACACTGTTTGATGGAGTGAATGACGGGGGAGAGGGGAGCTGACAAAACAGCCCTCCAGCCAGTCAAACAAACAGAGATGTGCAGATTGTCACGAAACCTGATGAGCAGGACACACTTATTACACTGTAAGAATTGACCTGGAGTTGTATTTTAGGACTACAAGTTAGTGTCAAACTTGAGTTGAGAAAAGTGGTTAGATACAGTAGGCTTGCATTTTTCAAAAGAAAGATGCATTCATCATTTCCCTGTTATCATAAGAAGCCAGCAATTCAATTACATTGGGTGCATTTGATTCATATTCAGAAAATTCTTCTGTTTATGAATTGGCACTTGGCACTACAGTATATCACGCTTACAATAGCTAGGATAAGCCCATCATCATCATCAGTATATAAATGGGAGCTAGGGCTCTGTCTGTCTGTTTCTCTGTCTGTCCCACTGATGACATCATCACTGATGTCATAAATTCCACTGATGACATCAACGGTAATGTCACACACACACACACACACACACACACACACACACACACACACACACACACACACACACACACACACACACACGCTATAGTTCAGTGATGATGTCACTGCTGACATCATCAGTGATGTCAAAAATTCCACTGATGACATCATCAGTGATGTCATAAATTCACTCTCCCACACACAAGGCTATAGTTCAGTGATGTCAATTCACTCACACTGTCATCAGTGATGATGTCATCAATGATGTCATCAGTCTGAGGCTCACGAGAGAGACTGAGGAGGCTCACGAAAGAGACTGAGGGAGAGGGAGAGAGGAGAGGGAGAGACTGAGGGAGAGAGAGAGGGAGACATTGTGCACGTGCTAGGGCAGGCAAGGCCACACAGCAGCTGAGCTGCGGGCAAGGCCGCGTAGCGGGTGAGCTGCGAATGCGAGCTGGTGAGCTGCAGGACCTGGGAATCGAGCGCGCAAGAAGCCTAGTATATGAAAACCTTAATATGCTTTCTGGAATATGTCGATATTAACCAGTATATTCTGGCATATAAAACTAGATCTTATTTACTGCTGGGTTTGGTGAACAGCGCAAACACTGTTTCCATAGAGTCACAAGCATCAAAATAACATCCCACTAATGAACAAAGCAGGAAAACTATAGAACATTCGACTATCTCCATGTATACAGGTAAATGAAGAAGGGGGGGGGGGGGGAATCATGTTACTGATCATTGCATGTAAACGCCTTATCCTGACTGTAAGGCTCAGATCCTGAATATTGATGTGCATTGTCACCTAACCAGGATTCAACTGCACCAAGAAGTTTCAGGACAATTCAATGAACAACTTCTCACAGAAGTGCCTTGGTTGTGGATATGTGTTCATTTGTTCGCCAATCCCAGTCTTCATCTGTCCACCCCCCACCTAGGATTAGTATAGATAAGTCATAATCTGGATGGCACTAGGTCAATAATATCCCTTTACGCACTCATATAATCTGATCCACAGAGCCCAATCAATCCAGAAGAACAAAGTAACATGCACATGCTTATAGCTACATCTCCCATAAACACAGCTATGTGTATTTTAAGTCCCACTGTAGCAGCAATATGGTTCCCTGTGGACAAGCCACTGACTTTCTTCATACAGTGACTTATTGGCTTGAAGAGACTCTGGGGACAGACAGTGTGTTGCCAACTCAACATTAGTTTTACATGTATGTTGACACAGTACAAGGTTGGTTTGCATTTACAGTGTTTGTAATGTAAACAGCACTGTTAGGATAGGATAAACAACAGTTCCGGACTACTCCTTTTCAGTCTACAACTCTCTTCAAGAATATGTGAAATATAACCAATATTAGACTTGGTCAAATACAGAATTGTATATCATTATGTAGATTCCCCTTTCTCAGGCTAGGTCAGACAACAACCCTCCTCCCTTAAATACACAATCAACTTGGGGCTAAAGTTTTGGTTTTGAGTTAGACAAATTTAGCCCAGGGTTTAGGCCAATGTTCCCCTTATTCCCGAGTTTGTAATGTAAATCCAAAGTCTCAAGTGTAAAAAAATATGCAGTGAAAACCCTTTTCGGGTGTGGTCCAGACATATCTTGTTTTCCTTTTGGCCCGTTCAGGCCACTATCCCTGTCTGACCCAGGCTCAAAATATCCTGTCCTGACCAACCGCTCGCTAAGTATGGAAAACAAACATGATGGTTCATCATAAACAGCACTGTGTCAAACAATGTGCTGTCAACTACACGTGAACATTTCCCTTTTTGCAGACAGACCCCAGCAGGGTGATAATGAGAGGGAGAGAGAGAGAGAGAGAGAGAGAGAGAGAGAGAGAGAGAGAGAGAGAGAGAGAAAGAAAGAAGTCAATACTGACTGCATGTTCCAGTTCACAACAAAGTGAATTTTTTTGTGCATTAACATCAGATTTTTTTTCTCATCTATTTTGGATGTTTCCAAGTTATGAAAAAAGACGGGGTGGAAAAAAAGCTGTGCCCAAATGCATCACAACTGTCGGCACTCGGCACAAAGACCACATGGTGCAGCCCTACTGTATGTCTTGGACACATAAAAAGCAGATGAAAAAAGCAGCAAATTGACAGAGCAGGCCAGACTAGAGGCTTTGTTTGTCAGCGTACAGCACGTGGCCCCCTGCTGGGTCAGCCAGCTTGAAGTGAAACCTCTTCAAGTGAAGGTATGGAGCGTCTCTAGGCCCATTAGGGAGAAACCAAGGGGAGGCCGCAAGTCAACCAATAGCAAAGAGACGGAGAGTGTTTGGCAAAAGGCTAGCAGAGAGGATCACATCCAGCATTTCCATTGGGTTTGACAGTCATTTGCAGAACTCAGCCATCAGTGAAAAGGACTGCCATTAGTGTTCATGTTTTTTTTAATACAGATTGGGAAATGTACAGTATTTGTGGTGAGCCTGTCTTATAGATTAGAGCTGGGCTCGGGCTGAATTTTCCTTGCCGAACCCGACCGAGCCCGTCACATTATTAGCCGAGCCCGGCCCGGCCCGACAGGTGTCAATTGATAATCTGTCCGAGCCCGGCCCGAACCCCCTCCCTGATTTTTTTCCCCCCCCGGAGCGCAGCAACAACAGCAACAACAGCAACAACAGCAAATAGCGACCAGCCTAACAGCCCTATATAATCCCAAACCAAAATCAGTCCTCGTAATTCAAAGCAGTCAATGATTAATACGTAATGTACAAAGCAAAGCACCAAACAGCCTAATTCGTGCGTGCCGTGCACTGCCCACACACAATCCCACATCGCTGAAAGAAGTACTGCACGGTGTCGGCGACACCAGCGCTGAGCCGACACGCAGCTGACTCCGGGCAGAGCAGCAGAGTGCATTGTCGATCTGGGCGTGTTTCATTCGATGCCTTCAGGTGCTTTCATTAACGTAGTAAATTAGCCCAGGGGCTGATGATAGATATTATTTGAAGGCAAAAACAAGTGACTGATTACGTGACCGAGCCCGGCCCGAACCCGAACGCGAGTTACGCGACTTCAATGTTTCTGTCCGAACCCGGCCCGTAAGTCGGGCCGGGTTCCGAGTCCGACGGGCCGGGTAGCCCTGCTCTATTATAGATACAGTCGATGTCTCGTCATAGACGCTGGGGTAGCTGGCTGGGGGCGTGGTCAGGGAGGGGTAAATCCCCCCGTTCTCCACATTCAGCATAGTTAGCATTTAGCTGCTAGCCCAGCCCATGCAGACCGGATCGGTAATTCAACCATGGCAGTAAACGCACATCTGAACAGACATCTATGTACCTGGTATAGAATCCCCCATCCTGTAGTGTAGAGCCGCAGCACCTTCCTTTGGTGAGTCAGCCCATTGAGATATATGGGGGGTTTTACTGTAGTAACATTTTGTGGGCGTTCCCACACAGTATCTATTGACGTTTTTCACAGAATTGTCACTCCTCTCCTACTGTACTAGTAAACAACACTGCAACAGGAAGTAAGCTGGGGTTCCATTTAGAATGTTTATGTTGTCAAATTAAAAGCATCCATATTGTGGTGCAGCAAAGACGTCTGCATGGGAAACGGTGTCATTAATAGTCAGTGGGCCCAAAGCCAGGCGGAAGCAGGAATATGCATAGAGAGAGAGGGCACAATAAGGTCAGCAGCCAATCACACAGCCAGTGAGAGCGATAAAGCGGGGGAGAAGATGACAGAGAGAAAGAGAGAGAGAGAGGGCTGACAGACAGTGAAGTGAAAGCAACTTGGACAGAGTGATGATGAAAGAGCGGCAGAGAGATAGTGATGCAGAGAAAATGAAAGAGGAGATCAGCCTGGTGAATGCTGATCCAGCCTCACAGCCAGCAGATCTGTGGATGTCAATGACATCATTGCGGTGGACCGCAGGCAACAGCCCATGATGGTGACTTTGCCTCTGCGTGTGTGTGTGTGTGTGTGTATCTATGTATATGTGTGTACATGCACACATGTGAATGTACTCTATTATACATGAGTGAAATCAGTGTAGGCAGCAGTTAGCATAAAATAGTGCACTAGTGGCCAGAGGGTAAGCACAGGGCCGTTGAATTCTCCATCCACTCTCACATGGACAAAAGGGATGATAGGTCTATTCACTCACTGGTCAATGAGGCTACTACTACTGGTCTGCTTTAATAGCAAGGCAAACAGAGCTGAACTGTCACGTGACATTTCTTCCTTATACTGTAAGTTTTAAGGCTGGAACCACGCCAACCCGTGACCTACTGAATTGTGAGTGACCATAAAACCCTTTAGTTGGCGCAAAAACAAAAAATAGAATTTTAGATTCCCCCCCCCCCCATCTTTATTTTTGCTCCAACTAAAATGTTTTATAGTCACTCACGAATCGTCACAATTCAGTAGTCACTGGTTGGCTTGGTTCCAGTCTTAAAACTTTTTTGAATGCCCCACTGTAAAAAATAATTGTGGGAACAAGGTTTAACGTGACTCATTGTTGCAGCTTGCCATTTCCTTTGTTATACTCTGGCTGTAGTCTCTTAGAACAGACGAGTTGGCTTCCGCAATTTTCAAATGCTTCCGCCATACCGTCTGTACTTCGTGGGGGAGAATCATGCACCAACCGGAATGGGAAGTAGAAAGGCGGGTCTTCTGCTCATTAGTCCAATCAGAATCCAATATGCCGGCAGAAAGGCGGGTCTTCCGCTCATTAGTCCAATCAGAATCCAATATGCCGCATTCGCGTGTCGTGATTGGTCGGATTCCGTAGAACTTCCTTCCAGTCTGAAGGTTTTTTTCCCAACTTCCTTGTGCGTGTTCTGGGGGTGTAACGTACAGACTGTATATAGCTGCATTCGCCGGATGTAGATGAGACAGTCTGTTTTAAGAGACTAGGCAGCTTACCCCGCTAGCCGGGCGCTTCTGGCTCATACTGACCGCATTCAGTATGAGCCAGAAGCGCCCGGCTAGCGGGGTAAAGGCCCAATTATACTCAACGTTAAAGACGGAGACGGAGACGGACAGAGCCTTCTGTCCGTACTCTGCGTTCATTTCGTCCGTTTTCTGTCCGTCATCTGAAAGCTTACGGATACACATGAAACGGAGGAAAATCACACCCACACTCATGCATTTGACTCTCTACTGCCCACTGGTGGATGTATTACTTAACATGATACCAATGTGAAAGACGCATGGAAGTATGTGGACAGTGACGATTACACCGTTTGAAATGGACGCCCTTATTTACGGATGAAAATGGAGTATAATTGGGCCTTAACATGGCAGATAGAAATAAGGTGGATAAGGATTTTCCTAAATGTCTATGGGAAACTCACTTCCGGGGCAAGAAATGTCACGTGACTGTTCAGCTCTATACAGTATGTAGGATAGCTACTGTAAATGCTGAATGCATGCTGACACTAATGGTCTTTGCAAACACAGTCCCATTGTTTTCGTATGGGTGTTTTTTAATCCGTCATCTGAAAACACAGACGGGTCCCAGCTCGCAAAAATCTAACGTAAACGTAAACGTAATTGTCGGCCTCGGTGTGTCAATGATGATTGACACAAATGAGGTCGTATTGTTTCTTTTTTTCGTGCGTCAATTTCGGACGAAATTACGGACTTGGTGTGCAAAAGCCTTAAGTCTCAAAGTTCACTGGTGGAACTGCGTTTGCCTCCGGCAGTTGTGCAAGCAGAGGGTAATGTGGTGTGAGATGAAAGTGAAAGTATATATAGGAATTGGATGATGTAAATTTGCTGGTTGTCAATTTCCCTGCTGCTAAGGGCAACAAAAACACTGTAAACATTGAAACTCGCTACAGACAGTAGTGTGAATCTTCATTTACAGATGAGGAACTATGAAGCGTCAACCTCTCTCACACTCACTCTCAGGCGTGCACACACACCCTGGCCACCATGTCCAATCACAGGCCTTGCAGATGAAAGGCAGGAAGTATAGCAGCAGTCCTCAGGGTGAGAGCAATGAACACTTTTCCTCCACCAAAAGACACACAATGCTTTGACTACCAAAAGAAATGAACATACTAAGATGCAGAGAGAGAGACAGACAGAGAGAGAGAGAGAACAGAGAAGGCTTATATTTATGAGCATAAAGTCCATTATTAAAAAAAGAGGAGCAGAAAGAGGCCTACTAGATCTGAAATAAAATAATGAAGCAGGCTAACTCGATGGCAGCACCCTACCACCAACAATGCTGTTCTTTCTTCTTCTCCCTCACATGATGGGCCCAATGCCCACTGTCTGATATTATACTGAAAGAGAGACAGAGGGCAACAAAAAAGAAAAAGAAAAGATTTCGGGGTGCACATGTGGTTGGATGTAGCCTGGGTAAACCCAGCCTCCACGTGACCTGCTCTCAGACCTGCTCTCAGTCGCTACAGACTGAGAGCAGGTCTGAGAGCAGCTCACGGGAAGGCTGGGTTTACCCAGGCTAGGTTGGATGCACTGCACATACAGTTTTGGTCAATGTGTGTGTGTGTGTGTGTGAGTGTAATCCAGCCTGCTTCTATGCACTCTCCCAGCATACTACATACACCACCTCTATCTCTACAGGTGAGCACAAGGTTATGGTGTGTGTGTGTGTGTGTGTGTGTGTGTGTGTGTGTGTGCATGCATGCATAGTCTGTGTTTGTGTGTGCATCCAATTTTGTGTATATTAGCGCCCTGCACCTTGCCAAGCAAGATTAGTGTGTGACCTCCACTACACTCAACAGTCTGGGAACACAGGCTGCTAGTGTAGCACCATCCTGGTTACAGGCCACAGCAGGCGGAGAGGGAAAGGTGGAGGGAGAGAGAGAAAGAGAGCCAGAGAGAAAGAGAGCCAGAGAGAGAGAGAGAGAGAGAGAGAGAGCCAGAGAGAGAGAGAGAGAGAGAGAGGGGGGCAACTTTGCTGTGAGAGCATGATTTAATCAGCTCCATGCCAAACAAACATGGTTCTCCCTGCAGCCGTCTCCAGCCAACCCCACTGACCCACTCCAACACTCTCCTTCTCTCCTTCTCTCCTAATCCATAGTATTTCTACCAATATGGCACTACAATACACACAGCTCATTGGCTGTTTGTGTCACTTGATTGTAATCACCTGTTAATTGATTACAATCACCTGTTATTTTCCTACCAAGATGGCTGTGTGGTGATGTAACAGAATACTATCAATACTGTGAGAGTGGCTAGCTTTTGTCTTCCTGCCGTTTGCTCTCTTTTATTGCTCGTTAAAGCCGGGTCACACTAGACGATTTTAATGCAGATTCAAATTAGTATAGTATCGCGATATTTTGCCTGCCGATATTTTATCGATATTGCAAAAAAATAAAATAAAAATAAAAATAAAAATTGCAGGCCATGCCAGGCCACCGGGCTACTATAAACTTTAGTTCCAAGGCCAGCAGTAAACAAACGGTAGCATATTTTCATTTTGTTTTAACAGTAGCAGTTTTGTCATAACAGTACCGTAATTTACAAATTCCCCAGTTACTGAATGGGCTGCACAAGTTTTGTGCAAGTGAAGTGAAGTTGCATTGTTCAAAAACTAACCTAAGTACAGTAGTCCACACACACATCCAGTTAAGGTGGACTGTAAGTAGACTGTAACAAACAGTTCAGTTTGTCAGGTGCATGCAACTATGACATGACTTTATGAAAGTTGTTGGTCTGTCTACTTGACAATGTTGCTGCAATAAAATGGTTGAAGTCAGATGTACAGACTGGAAAATTGTTCTTATATAAACCAGATGTTGACAAAGTTTTCCTTTGGGGACATCATTTGCAGTTGAAAAAGTAAGAAATCGCAATATATCGAAATATCGCAATATTCAATATATCGCAATATTCAATATATCGCGATATCGCAATATCGGCGATATCGCAATACTATCGTCTCGTGACTCAAGTATCGTTTTAGTATCGTATCGTGGGCATCTGGTGATTCCCACCCCTAATTCAAATCCAGACTGACGGGAGTGCCAGTGTGAACGGGTTCAAGTCTGGAGACTTTGCCCCTCCAAATAACCCCAGACCAGTCAGAGCCCCACAACAAAATGTGTTTGATGTTGTCACAATATGGCCAGGTTTGTGAAGTGTGCAGTCCAAGACTCGCTGAGTGGCACTGGCAACATCCAATGGGAGTTTAGCTGAAGCGGGAAGAAAAAGAGAATGCACCAGAAGAGAAGTCACCAACAACAACTCCCACTCATGTAGATTACATCAGTACTAGAGAGAGCCACAACTCCACTTGCTACACTCCTGAGTTGATAAGTTGCTGCTACACACATTTTTTGGAGTAATGTCGTAAAATGGTATAAAATGGCAACTGGCCTGGATCAATCCATAGTGCAACATCATCCCCTGCTCTCTCCTCCGCTCTCTCCTATATTTCTCTATCAATTGTTCAATGTGTTATCATTATTCTGTAATTTGCTACTGTTCTGTCAGCTAGAATTAGCTAGACATATTTTCTGTGAAGCCCTCTGGCTCTGAGACATGCTTGTGAATTAGGGCTATACAAATAAACTTGACTTGATCAGAATGCACCTAACCTTAGGTTGGTCATTGGTGAAAGATATGACGGTCATCTCTCTGCTTTGTTTTATGAGAAACATTTCACTGTCTGAAATCCCAAATGTTCTGGACAATAAATGTTTATATAGCAGGAATAGCCATAACATTAATACTAGGCATGCATCAAGAGGTTGCTTTTCACTCCGTCTCAAAAACTAATGCAAGGCAGCGTACTGTAATGTACAGAGGAATGAAGATATGGAATGGTCTACCATCAGACATTACACTTTTTCTTTTCAATTTTCAAAACGTAAAGAAACAACAACCAAAGGCTCAGACAGAGAAAGAAAGAAAAACAAAACAAACATATAATTTACATTCCAATACTACAGCTTGGCACTACCAGCGTAAGGTACCCACGTGCCTGCAAGAGATCCATAAGGGTCCATAAGAAGTCAGTTAGGCGAGTCACGTATCGCTATTAACCTCATCCAAATAGGCCAGAAATGGGTCCCAGATAACCAAGAACTTCCCAAGAGAATTGGTCCTCAAGAACCGGGGCCTATCCATCCATACGTATAACCGAGATCATGTCCGTCAGCCACAGCTGAAAAGAAGGTGTAGAGGGAGACTTCCACTCCCTCAGAATGAGTCTCTTGGCGACAGTCGTTCCCTGCGTCAGAGACTGTTGTATAGCCGTAGGGAGGAGCAGAGAGGATTCCGAGCAGCCGAAGATGGCGAGTTCCGCCTCCGGCTGAAGGGTTGTTTTATAGGCCTTAGAGTACCAGTCAAATATTTTGGCCCAAAAACCGGATAGTGAAGCACAAAACCAAAAAGCATGGGACAATGTACCCTCTAACACCTATCACATAATGGTGAGACAGAAGGGTAGAGCTTGTGCAACCTAGACTTGGAATAATCGAGATGGTGAATGACTTTAAATTGGATCAGCTGGTGTCTGCTGTTAATTGAGCAGTGTTGGACCACAGAGACTCCTGTCCCAAATAATTTCAGACAATTCAACACCAAGTTCCTCCTGCCATGCCTCTCTAAAGCCGCTTTCAGACATGCCTTGTAACTCGGGAGTTATCTAGAGGGGACCCAGGTGGCGGTGTATGTATGAACACATTTTGGTGAGCTATGCAAGCTCCCGCGACCCTCCTACGATCCGGCTCTGAGACAAGGCTCCTACCTAGTCACATGGGCGGATTGGTCCCCCTCCCCTCCCGAGCTCCGTGAAGTAGCCAGCTCAGTGAGTGGGATGAGATGGGGGAGAGAGTTAGAAAGCCATCGTGACAGATTATATTATATAAATAGTCGATGTGAATGAGCGAGCGAAAAAAAAACATCATGCAGTTTCAGTTTTTCCAAATGAAGCTCGAACCTGCTCCGTGTCATGGCTTTGATCTTATTTCATTTCTGCATAGCTTCACACCAGGCGCGTAGCCACGGGTGTGCTAGGGTGTGCCAATGCCACCCAGACAGGCTGCTGGCACACCCAAAAAAAATGGGGTAAAAAAGTTTTTTTGTTTTGTCTGCAAAACACATCAACGCTGTCATGCACTGTGTCCAACTTATCCTATGTGCGAATAGAAATCACGCTCCGCTGACCTATGTGCCCCGGAGCATCATGGGAATAGTTAAGCTGTCGTCCACGTAAAGTAAACAAATGCACGCACAGCTGTAGCAGCAGCAGCAGCCCAAATCAAGAAGACATGAAACAAAGCTCGCTTTTAAGCTTTTTCGGCAAAGGCAAGAAACGTCGCTTTGACGACGAGGAAGAAGATGACTCGTTGTCACCCTCCCCCTCAACAAGTGCGGATTGTAGTGCACCCTTCCCGCACCTGTATTGGTGGTGTACAGTGGAGAAGAGAGACGATTATGAAGAAGATGATGCAGCCGAAACAATGACGTTAACAGCGGGGAACGCAGCCAACAACACACTGGAGGTTTGTGCAGAGCCAGAGGACACTGAGAACGCTACAGATCTCTCTGCAGTAGACGAACCTTCATGCCAACCAAATTTGCGTTCCTTCCCGACTAGAACACTCATTGGAAAAAGTAGGTGAGACTTTTTTGAGATACTAAACAAAGTGGTTTTACATGTTGCCAAAAAATACAATTTAATTGACTGCTTCTACCTGCTAATAATGAGTGTGAAAAGGAGCAAACAACACACAAATATTCCTCTAAATCTGGTTTGAAAAGACCCAAATTTTTTTTGGCGGCGGCCTGGCGGCCGCCGCCAAATGGTCCACCCCCTGGCATACCCTGGCTTTCTGTGGCACACCCAATGAGCCAAGTCTGGCTACGCTACTGCTTCACACAGCACACACCTTTAAAATAGAGCATTCTTGGACGCGAGGGTCGTCCTGCTTCCCAGTATAGGACATCGCTAGGTAGGGTATCTCGATCTGGTTGCGTTCATGCCTTTTTTTACACAGCGTTTGTGAAGATTCACGTGCAGAACAGCAAATTCCAAGTAGCGTCAAGTCAGGCAGTATAAAACGGAAACTTCTGGGTACAACCTTCGCAATAATGGCAATTAAATAAAGTAAATGCACGTGTAATGTTTTTTTGTGTGTGTGATCCGAAAGATACAGAAGAGAGATAAACTGGAAGAATATCTGCTCCCTTCGAAAAGTCAATTTTAACCCGTAGTGAGTCGACCGTTCTGATTTTTTGTTACTAAGTAATACAACATTGATTTTATTTTGAAGGTAAAAACATCTAGCTTCCTGTATTCTGTATAATTCTAGTACGATTGATGCATTTTAGGACTGAACACTAGCAAAGACCTGTTTTCTTTATAGCACTTGAGACTCGAGGAAATCCATGCATCTGAGCGTGAGTTGTAGGGTTGTTTAATTAATTACTAACATTATGCGCAACCGATTATATGCCGCGAACGTTAGGCAGTTATCGCCCATTATGTATTTTTAGCAACTTGTTTTCAGACTCTGCATGTCGTGACAGTTTGTTGAATGTCAATGCGATTCCCTTAAGGCTATGCTCAGACAGTGAAGTGCAGTGTGGTCAGTTTTCACAACTCCCCATTGTGTGGTCAAGCCCAAATTCCCCCCACCCCCGCCCCCTCTCTACTTTACACACAGGTGCAACACATGTATGAAAGCAACATGCATCATGTATGAAAGGGTACACTTCATGTATCCCCCAGGTCAGGCTCAGGGCAAGCAACCCTGACCTGACCCGGAGTTCATGTCTGAAAGTGGCTCTCAGCTCTCAGAGCCTCTCAGTGTGGGCTCTGAAGCAGCCATCAAATCAACACACAAATCTAGAAATAAGATGCCTGGAGTGGGGGGGGGGGGGGGGGGGGGGGGACTCGATAAAACATAAAAAAAAGCATTTGGGAGAACTTCCAAGTCACGAATCTTGGATCGAACATAATTTCTAACTTGTAGGTATCTAAACCAGTGTGTGTGTTGGGCAACTCAAATTTCCTCTTCAGAAGATCAAAGGATGCAAAATGACCATCTAATTTATGTATAGGTCTCTGATGCAAACCAGACCCTTCTCACTCCAGGCATGGTCATTTTTGTCTGACCACGGAGCTAAAAAAGAATGATTAAAACAAATTGGTGTGTGGACAGAAACAATCGGTATATTCAGAAAAAACCCTCACTTGGTTTAGAATTCTGACAGAGTTTTTCACAACAAAACTTAAATTCCGTAAAGTCCCAGGCTGCTCTTGCTTAGAAAATAACATAGCTGGCAGAGAGGAGTTGGCAATAGAATTGGCCTCCATTTTCAGCCACAGGGGGGCCCCCGAGAGTTAAATTGCTAGGGGTCCCTTGCCACCAAAACATTAGGGCCCTGACATTGGTAGCCCAGTAGTAGTGTCTAAATACAGGTAAGGCTAGTCCTCCTTCAGATTTGGGTTTTTGCAAGTGATTTTTTGAAATTGTATGGTTCTTATAATTCCAGATGTTGGACAGAATTATGGAGTCCAGTTCTTTGAAAAAAGACGATGTAAGAAAGATGGGAAGATTTTGACAAAGATAGAGGAACGTAGGAAGTGAAACCATCTTAACTGAGTTTATACGACCAATCATAGACAGAGGCAGGGTTTTCCAGTTTTCTATACATTGTTTAAAGGGGCCATATTATGCATTTCTTAATTTTGTATCATATATGTTGTTACAATCTTGGATGGTCATATTAAACATGGGCTAAGCTTCAAATAAATAGGTGAAGGTGTTTTAATGTTACCCCCATGAACCCCGCCTCCCCCCCATGAAGTCTCGTAGACGAGAGGACATGGATTTGTGCAAGAACCATAGTTCTAGTGACGTCAGGTAGGACTTGTTACCCTGGCAACAAGCGTTGCCGCCGGCCGGCGCGCAGCGCGCGCACGCCCTAGCCCCCACCCTTCCCTGTGTTGACATTGCTCCAGTACACTGCCTAGGACATGTACACTACCGACCGACAGTAGTGCTGCTAGTTTACACTCGTCTCTGCTTGTGTTCATCTGAGTATCTAGTAGTTCCTGATAGAAGTCCTAGTTAAAAGTTGTAGCGGTAAGCAGTGTCCAGTCGTTTAAAGTCAGTGAGTTTCTTCAGTCTTGGTGCTGGCTTTGTGCTGTGTGCTCGGCTCGGATGTGTTATGCTACGGTAGGCAGGACGAACCCCCCGCTCTAAACACGCTCTAACTAATGTAATCACAATGGGAGATTCAGGTCTCAGGCTGCCTGGAGAAAAACGGCACACCAAAAAATCGTCACTCCTCGCCTTTGAGAGAAAAATCACCAACTGGATTTTTTTGCAGCATAGCTGCAGCCAAACACAGCATCATCTGCCCCTTCCTCTCCCTCTCACTCCCTCTCTGCATGATTGTGATTTGCAGTGGTTCTCAACGTGGGGAAGAGGTTTGCAAACACAAACTGCCTTGCGCTGCCCGCCTGGAGTATTTCACAGAGGGTGGGGGTTCTTAAAGGGACAGGACCTAAAACAGAGCGTTTCAGACAGAGGGTGAACTGAAGGGGGCAGTGAGAGCCAGTACAAGATAAACAATTAGTTTTTTTTAACTATGCAATAAGTTACTCTACTGGAGGCCAACAATAAAATAATAATACATTATATTAGCAAAATATGGGCCCATTAAGTCTTGAAACAAAATCACCAAAATTCAACTTAAATATTAGTTTAGGATCTCTGGGGTATGGTCAAGCCAAGATAGGTGAGGCAGTCCTTTGCCAATTTGAATGGGAGATTTTCCAGGAAACCCGGAGTAAAGACATCAGTGAGAGGCATAAGACTTTATGCCTCTCACTGATGTGGACTCTTTGTCCAGTTAATTGTGCACTTGTCATCTCTCACCTGGACTACTGCAATGTTCTTCTGGCTGGGCTACCTGCTGCAGCCATCCGACCGCTTCAGCTCATTCAGAACGCTGCAGCCCGTTTGGTGTTCAACCAACCAAAATTCTCTCATGTCACTCCCCTCTTCCATGACCTTCACTGGCTTCCCATCTCGGCTCGCATCAAATTCAAGACACTGGTACTGGCCTACAGGGCAGTCCACATGTCAGCCCCTTCGTGTCTGCAATCTATGATCAAGTTCCAAACTTCTCATCGCTCCCTCCGCTCGTCCAGATCGCCTCGCTCCTCCACCGCTACGTGGGCTCAAAGGTCGCCCGTCCCGATCGCGACTCTTCTCGTCCCTGGCCCCTCAATGGTGGAATGAGCTCCCCCCTTCGGTCAGAACGGCCGAATCACTGCCAATCTTTCGGCGGAGACTAAAAACTCACCTTTTCAGGCTACACCTGGGCCCTTCTTGAACGAACATCTTTTAATTAAAAATAAAATAAAAATAATAATGCTACATGTTACTTATTCCTTCTCAAACTACTTCCTACATAGTGCTAGTCTATCAAAATATCTTAGCTGTCATTGATTGTGTTGCATAGTGGTTTTCTGTACTGTTGACAAATTGTGATATTGTAAGTCGCTTTGGACAAAAGCATCTGCTAAATGACGTAATGTAATGTAATGTGTATCCAGACAGCTTGCTGAAGGAGGTGATTAACTCTAGGAGAGGGGGGAACGATGTTTCTGAATTATGTAGGTATAATATTACATTGACAACGTACAAACTGATACGCGTCTCGATACCTCCGACCTTCAGGCCTGCCAGGCTTGGGTGGCTACGTATTTTTAAGGCAAGGGGCTCGAGCGCAACGGCGAAGAGGGCCAGCGAGAGAGGGCAACGCTGCTGGACCAAGCGAAGTAATGGAAACCTGGTTGACTTGTCGCCATTGGTTATAATAATTGAGCATGTTGGACTAGAATATATTAGCCTTACCCAGGATATAAAGGAATCGCCAAACCCGAATCTGTGCAGTGTCTCGAACATATAAGGCCACTCAACCTGATCGAACGCCTTCTGTGCATCGAGTGATAAAATCGCTGCACCACTGGTCTTACTATGATCTGCATATGGTGTTGAGGAGACATCTGACATTGAAAAAAGAAAACCTACTCGGGGTGAACCCTGTCTGGTCAGGATGAATGATGGACGACAAATATTTATTTAGCCGGGTAGCCAGCGTATGATTACCTTTCTGTCAAGATTTTGGAGCGCTATTGGTCTATAGGTGGCCGCGTCTACTTCCTCTTTCCCCTTTTTAAAAATGAGGGAGATGTTAGCTTCATACAATGTTTTAGGCAAGAGTTTGTCCGTCTTAGAGCTAGATGTCATTCTGAGGAGCAGTGGGGCAAGGATGTCACAAAACCTTTTGTAAAATTCAGCACAGAATCCATCCGGCCCGGATGCCTTGCCTGATGGGAATGATTTAATGGGAGAAGTTATTTCCTCTAATGTGGCAGCGTCACTCAGTTTGGGTGTTTCAAGAGGGTAAAAGAAGTCGTTCAAATCAGACTGAGCTGGATTTCATTTAGATGAGTAAAGTTCACTGTAAAACTGCCTAAAACAATCATTTATCTCCTTGGGGTTAGTCAGCAGGGCACCCCTCTTCGATTTGATGGAGAGGATTGACCTGGAGGTCTGGGCAGACATTACACATTTAACAAGTAAAACGTTTTGTAAAAAGAGTCTAAGGAAATACCTAATGGCACAGAACATCAGCCCCTCTTCAAGTCTTGCCACATAATATTTGACTATATGGTCACTAAGATGACACTTTTGGTGGTAATTTTATTTTATTTTACGGGGTACTATAATCATTACTAAGCTTTATTAAATGTTTTACTGACTTTTAGACATACGTGGGTTGTTGTCATTGTTTGTAGTCATTTGATGTCTTGTTTTCTGTTTTGTTTTCATTTTCGTTTTATCTGTTTTTTCTGCTCTTGTCCTGGATTTTAAATACACTATTTTATATTGTATCTGTATTATGATGTAATGTTTACTTGTGTGGACCCTAGGAAGAGTAGTCGCTACCTTGGTAGTGGCTAATGGGGATCCAAATAAATAAATAAATAAATAAATAAAATAAATAAATAGTGCAAGTATGCATTTACAAATTAAGTGAAAGAAGTCCCAAGACAAAATTCCTCAATGTTATTCTTATAATAATGCAACATCAAAATACAGTCGTAACTTAGTCTTAACTGCCCTCATTGGGCAAGATATGAACAGCATTTTGATCTGATTTAGGCTTAAATTGTAGCTCTCACTGAATAGAAGAGTGCAGCTGAGCAGGTTAGTGAAGCTTTACACTGGCTGGAAAATGAAGTGAAATCTAGGCTACGGAAGAAGTCTTCACTCTTCAGGGCTGTTACAAAGTAAGACCAACCAAAATCAGCCACACAATGTCATTAGTCTTGCGAGCCATTTTTAACTAGAGGCTGAAAATGGAGTACTATGCAAAACCTGATGGCTAAAAAGGAGCAGGTAGCTAATCACCAAGCCTGCTTCACTTAATAGGCTGCCTCACAGGAGTCAAAGTTCACCAATGACTGCTTCGTGCTCTCCGATGATAGAGCAGAGCCATGGCAGTTGCTGCCTTGCTTAGTGTAGTAATAAGGAGTTTAACTGCATGTTTGCTTGACTGATTGGGGAACTGTGGTACCCTTCACTGTACTGGACTCTCATAATTAAGACGTTAATGCCTCCAGTAATTCGTGGATCCAAAACTGATTGTGACAGGCTGTGTAACAGCCACTGCCAGCCTAGTTTCTTCCCTGGCTGTCAGTGTATGGGCTTGGTTGTTCTCGGCTCGCCTCAGAGGCATTGGGGCCCCGGCTGCCCATGCCTCCGATAAGTGAATACAGGTGGAGCACTAGGACAGTAACAGGCCTGCAGCTCTTCACCAGCTGTTCTCACTTCCCCTTTTTCCTGCCCACGCCTCGGGGGAGGAACATGTGCTGGCTCTCCACTCGCTCCCCTCTACCTCAGGGACGCTAGGGTCTTAATAGCCCCCGGTACAACACAAATAGTGTACTTGTAAACAGATTAAGCACATGGGATTGTTCTATGTGGAACCAAAACAAATGAATTAGCCATGGGGAGTGGCCTAATCCTTCAGAGACTAGGCGAGCATAGTCCTGATACAACTCGTGGTTACAAAGTAAGACCTATGCAGAAGATCCAAATTATAAATAGACCTAGAAAAACAACCTCCTAGTGTCCACAACAAACTCTATGGAGGGTTCAGTTAGGCTTTGGGATTTGCAGCCATCAAGTCAAGATTTTCAAAAGATCACCTCACAATAACCTGTCCTTCCAGTAAGATCACCTCTCCTAACATACAGTATTTCCTCACAACTAGTAAATTAACTGGACTGCAGTTGAAGAAATATAGAATTTCTTAGATGAAGAATAAACAATGCAAGCAGGCAAGGGCAAAATAACCCTTGTGGGTGGTTTAAAGTTTGGTATATGACATCATAGTTGGCTGGTTTTCTACATGCTGTATTTTTATCAGTTTAGGTTTTCAAATGGTCACTCACAAGTTCCTAATGTCAAAAACTACAGTAGCAAGGCCTAGGGCTAGGCTATACTATGTTGAAAAATCCAACACAGATTTCATTTTGCCTTGGAGCTAATTTTGATGACAACAACTGAAGTAGGCCAAAAAGAAATGTAGGCTATAGCTAAAAAAATTTAAGAAAAAAGTTTAGGCTAAGTAGAGTATAATAAGTCTATCAAATAGCCATCCACAAAAATGTAATCTTATTATACTGAGACTTGCAGAAACCTGCTAAGCTGTCATTTGGCTGCTGCTATTCCCCATTCTATTCTTATCTTGGGTGGGAAATGACCACAGGCCAAATGCAGAATTTTGGCTGCTAATCTAATCTCCTCTACTCTTCCAGCTTCTCTGACAGGTTCTATTTGGCTGGTGAGAGAGACTAGTTTAGGGAACTACTTGCCATTGTGTCAGTTAGATGAAATGCTCTGATCTCATCTCCTAATCCTTACAGCAAAACACAGAAAAAAGCATGTGTGTTTCATAACACACCCGGTACTTTGGACAGGTCATGATTCAGATGTGGTTCAGAAAAGCACAGCAGTGAAAGCATGTCCCTTTGCAGTTGTCGGATGTGTTCATAATGTTGAATCCTTACTAATGAAACTCCTTTGACATTTCCAGACTGGGGAAGCTGGTAAAGCTCACTGTGAGTACTGGAAGCATCTTCTAGCTCAGGGCTGGGCAACTGGTGACCCGCGGGCGGGCCCCGACCTCACTCAGTGTGGCCCCTGAGTCAATCCCGCAAAGTTTTTGGTTAGGTTAGACCACCCAAATCTGTGCTTTTATTTTACTGTACTTCCCAGAACATGGTGCTAATGGCATTAGCATTGTCCATCCACATACTGTTTAACGTTAGCTTTTGAGCTAAGGCTACTGAAACAAACTATATCCAGGATGCACATTGCACATGCAACATTACTAATCTGAATAATATGACAAATTTGATGTACCCCATCAAATTGCGCTAGCGGGCTGTTTTAAAGCTAGAGCAAAGTTTCTGGTGTCTGAATGGAAGAATTAGCTCCTTCTGACACATAAGTGTTTGAATACTGATGGAGGACTGGGTGCCAGTGTGTGCGGCCTGCGCTAACACAGCATGTTTGACATATCAATGGACATATGGCCCCAAAGGTCTGACTCACTGAAATCTAAATGTAAATGCCTTTTAGTTTAGCGGCTAAGTACGTACTGCACTCACAGTGGGCAGAACATAAGTCTACTTCAGTTTCACATTCCGCTTTGAAAATGAAGGGTAAACATCTGACATTTGATGAAACATTCAATATGAGCAGAGTGGTTGTTGCACCATCAACTGGAATATGTCAGTTACTTTGAAATGCAATAGTAGAGGAAGTAGCTTATATGTAAAGCTTATGTCTATGTATTTTGTTGCAATAGCCAGTCTAACGTGTTGAACTTGACCTGTGTACATTTCCCATTCAAAACTCTGAAACACTACATTTATCACCTCATCTAATGATGAGTGACACACACAGGTTTATGTGTGTTGAACACACCAGACTGAACACACACACACACACACACCTTAGGATGAGCCTTTTGAACTAACACACACTATAACATCAGCTAACAATGCATATGAATGAAGCTGTCTTCACAATCCATGACTTTAATTTTCATTCCAATTTGCACTGAAACAGCATTCTCTAAGTCTGCTCTAAAAGGAAAAGAGAATGAACAACTCAATGCTCCACACAGATAACCAAGAATATCCTAACCACATTGCAATGCAGACCTGAGAGAGGCCTACATACAGTATACCAAGCTAGCTGCTGGCTACCTTGCTGGATGGGAGCTGGAGTAGTACATTATGGCACAGGCTGAGTTCTTTGTCTTCTCAGAGAGATGAGAGCCCACCCACCGCAATCAAGCTGCTCCTCCTCTCATTCCTTCACTCAAACAGTCTATTTACAGCAACAACAGAGTGTGTGTGTGTGTGTGTGTGTGTATAGGATATGATCATTTAATGATCATGAAAACTCTTGTTATTGAGCGAGGGCAGGAGAAACAATGCCTTGAATCGCAGGCAATTGTAAACAGACTAGACGACAACAAGCATGGCTGTCTGTCGTAAGAAAATAAAAATTGACGGGGGAAAAAGAGGGGCACTCAATTTCATCACTTAAATGTTGACAAAGCTGCCACTATGGTAGACAAACCTGGGTTTTGAGTAGATACCTGTACGCACTAGGGATGGGCATCGAATTTCCGAATAATCGTTGTTATTATCAAGGTCGACTTTTATTATTGAAATTCGAAATTCGAAAAAAAAAAGAAAAAAAAAAAAAAAAGTTTTGAGTGAAATGTTGCATTGTCTCCCCTGATTCTAAGTATAGTCAAATCGCTTGGTTTGAGCAAGTAAAACAATTTTTATAAGCATTTTAAGCAAGGTTTATGGAAAAATGAATGGCGGATGAAATCCCATGAAGAGGGAGAGGGGGTGACTTTGGCACCCCTTTGGCACTCAGACCTGAGCCTACTAAATATTTAATGAACCACTCATGATTGTCAAAACTGTTTTTTATTTTCGAAAATGTCAATGTCATGTAACATGTTCTTTACTTCAGTGGTGCAATGCTTGTTTGAGCTAAAAATCCACAGCAGAAGCTTTTTATATTAATTAATAAAGCCGTAGACTTAGAATCAGGGGAGACAATGCAACATTTCACTCACAAAAAAAAAAAAAAAAAAAAAAATTACATTTTTATTTTTATTTTCGAATTTCGAATTAAATTCGAATTTGGCCAGCGAATTTCGAATAGTGTTTTTGCTAGAAATGCCCATCCCTAGTACGCACAGGACAGGACTTCTATCAATGAGACATGACAGAAAGGAGGCAGATCGTCAGATACGGCCAAGTAGGCTATGGGGTGTAGATAGGACTAACTCCCGATAAGGCTTTGAGAAGCTGAGCTTATAGTAAGATAGATACATTTCAGACGACGACTTGTGATAGGCCCATACTCCATCATACAATCATGTGATAGACCCATACTCCATCATACAATCATGTGATAGGCCCATACTCCATCATACAATCATGTGATAGACCCATACTCCATCATACAATCATGTGATAGGCCCATACTCCATCATACAATCATGTGATAGACCCATACTCCATCATACAATCATGTGATAGGCCCATACTCCATCATACAATCATGTGATAGACCCATACTCCATCATACAATAATGTGATAGGCCCATACTCCATCATACAATCATGTGATAGACCCATACTCCATCATACAATAATGTGATAGGCCCATACTCCATCATACAATCATGTGATAGACCCATACTCCATCATACAATAATGTGATAGGCCCATACTCCATCATACAATCATGTGATAGACCCATACTCCATCATACAATAATGTGATAGGCCCATACTCCATCATACAATCATGTGATAGACCCATACTCCATCATACAATAATGTGATAGGCCCATACTCCATCATACAATCATGTGATAGACCCATACTCCATCATACAATCATGTGATAGACCCATACCAGTGTTTCCCACAGGATTTTGAGAATTTGTGGTGGGGGACCGCAGACCCCCCCGCGTGAATTTTTTAAACATTTTAAAGTAAAACGCATGAATTTGGTGTACTTTGAGAAAGCTTAAGAGCAAAATTAAAAGGCTAGATCTATGAAGAACATGTCATCATTACTGTGCTGTGGGTTTACAATGACAAACTAAATTTCTCCCTATAGGTCAGGGATACTCAACTTGCTTTGCCACTTTCGTGAAATGATAGAAGGCGAAGGGCTAGTTAATAAACAAACAATATACATTTTTCTGTAGCGGATTGTAGGTTTTTGGGGTGTCAGCCGGAGTTTAGGCTGACAGTGTTGTGCACACCGGATAGTTAGGTTAAGTTAGTTAGGTTAAGTACATACATAAGTGCCTGGGTAGCGAGCAGATGGCGGTATTTGACAATTTAGCAGCTAAATCATAGATTATTGAAAGATATTCCATATTCCAGACTGAAATGCTATAACAGAAGTATTGGCCAGAATGACATGAACATTTATTGGACACTTATTCAGCGGATATCTTGCATGTTGCGTTCAGGTGCACTGTAAAAAAAAAAAAAAAAAAAAAAAAAAAAATTTGGTCAACATCTTATTGTGGCGGTCAAAATATTATTGTGGCGGCCCGCCACAAATTCCTTTATGTATGGGAAACACTGCATACTCCATCATACAATCATGTGATAGACCCATACTCCATCATATACTCATGTGATAGACCCATACTCCATCATACAATCATGTGATAGACCCATACTCCATCATACAATCATGTGATAGACCCATACTCCATCATACAATCATGTGATAGACCCATACTCCATCATACAATCAAATGTGTAGGTGGCACATTGCCACTTCTTAAGATTTTTTAACAGGCAGGCTGAGCTCTCCAGTGCCAGAAAAAAATAAAAAAGCAGCACGTGAAACAAAGAGACATGTGTTTTTGTGAGAGAAGTCAGCCATGCGTACAGGAAGCTTCACTGTTTACACTGTGGGATTAACAGTGAGGGCCTCAAATCTCCTACAGTCACAACGCCTTGCTCCTGGACCCCCCAAAAACAGGCCTGTCAATCAACGCGCCCCCCAAGGGCCTCACCCCCTCACCCATCATTGACTAGATTAGTTTATGCTCATTCATGGGCAAATGAATGGGGAAAAGTACAGGATCTTGGTTAGGGCATTTTTTCAGTATAACAGTAGATATCCACACAAAGGTATATATTAGTACAATATATAACAATAGCATTGTCAACAACCTATTTTTATTTTATAACAGAAATATTCAGTTGTTTTTGTGTTCATATACACACTGAATGGACAAAAATAGAATGTAACTTTTCATGAAGTACACTGATGAGGTGAATCCAGGTAAATAAATGCATTATTCCTTGTTGATTTCCCTTATTCAATCTATACCAATCAGGAAAGAGATGTAGCATGAGATCAAAAGAATCAGACAAGATACAGAAGGATTTTTAAGCTTTGAGGGGCCCACAATTTAATATTAGGATTAGGAAGATAGAACATAGTCCAGTGTTTTTACTTATTTTGCAGTAAAGGGCAAACAACCTGAATATAGGTTTATTTTCATAAAGTGTCCATTGTATAATTAGAACAACCAAATAGTTCAATATTGTTAGGGAATATAACATATTTGGTCAAAATCATCTGGCCATAATGTAGTTTATTAAGAAGTAGACTAAAACAATACATTAGTTAGCTTAGCCCTGATAATTCCACACTAGTGTCAGTATGTACAGTAGGTGGGCAATTCCCTAGCGATAACCAAAGTCAGTGTTTGAGCTTCTTACTACAGATTAAATATTAACCATGGGCCACAATGAACATGGGGCAGAAAGCCACATCTGGCTTTCAGGGTCAACAGTATGGTCTCTGCCTACCTAGCCAGGGTCAACAGTATCTCTGCCTACCTAGCCAGGGCTTCAGGGTGAACAGTATGGTCTCTGCCTACCTAGCCAGGGCTTCAGGGTGAACAGTATGGTCTCTGCCTACCTAGCCAGGGCTTCAGGGTCAACAGTATGGTCTCTGCCTACCTAGCCAGGGTCAACAGTATGGTCTCTGCCTACCTAGCCAGGGCTTAGGGCTTCAGGGTCAACAGTATGGTCTCTGCCTACCTAGCCAGGGCTTAGGGCTTCAGGGTCAACAGTATGGTCTCTGCCTACCTAGCCAGGGCTTAGGGCTTCAGGGTCAACAGTATGGTCTCTGCCTACCTAGCCAGGGTCAACAGTATGGTCTCTGCCTACCTAGCCAGGGTCAACAGTATGGTCTCTGCCTACCTAGCCAGGGCTAAATGGAGGAAGGAGGGGGGAAAAGAAAAAGATGCTGTCACCTGAGATTCCCATAGAAACACGAGTCTCCTGTAATTGTCATCCCATATTAACCACTATTATAGGAACCTTTAATATACGTTCGATTGTTGGTGAAAATCTAAAGATCTCCACCATGTGTCGTTTATTTATCTGTGGTCAACATACTGTAAAACGGTAAGAATTGCGGTAATATTGCTAGCAGGATATCTGTAACCTCCAAGGAAAGTACCATGACAGCTTGCATCACATCTGCCTACTACTACTACGTTCTTTCTATTAGACCACAATAACATACTGTTACTTTATGCAGCTGCATCACCAGACCAGAGCTTTCCCCATTCGCATCATGGGTTCAACATCATGCTCCTATTCATCCGATCCATCTCTCAGTCAGGAGCAGGTTCAACATACTCCTATTCATCCATTCCATCTCTCAGTCAGGAGCAGGCAGAGAACAGGCTGGCTTCTTCCCTACAGTCAACTGCATCCAGTTGGTTGAGGCTGGGTGCAGAATAGCTGCCTGTGACATGGTCTGACACAGCAGCGGGAGGTGGAGGTCACGGGGGCTCCTGGAAACGGGAAAGACAAAAGACTTTCGCTGCTGATGCTGACCGGATGTCAGGCTACAAGGGCACAATAGGGCCGAAACGCCAAGCCGAGAGCAGATAAAGCCCAGGATGGTTATTCCACTCAGGGTGGGTGGAGGGTTGTAGTGGGGGAGGACGGTCTAATAAGCAGGGAGGAGGTGGACGTTGCCCCTACCAGCCTACCTCCCTGCTGGGGACAGCTAAATAAAATCAGGCTCACCTGATCAAGTGCTGCTTCAACAGTCACTTCAGGGGAGAGAGTGGGGGAATCAAACGTTCCTTTAAAAACAAAATCTGCAATACACAAAGGAACAGATGTTATACACAACATAGCCTTCTCGCCCAAAGATGCTGATTTTTGAAGGGAAAAAAGATAAGATGCCAGGCAGCATTATGATGGATACTGGGCCAGATAAAGCATGTGAAACCCCCCCCCCCCATATATAATTAACTGGTGCCATGCTTCGTATAACTGCTATCCAATCACGTTTAGGCCTTCCGGCAGCAACTGAAAGCCTCAACAGCTCAGCTGAGAAGCGGTTTAGTTTACATAAAAAAAAAAGTCTCAACATGCCCTCTGATGTAATGAGCTTTCATCTATGAACAGACGCTCACCTCAAGTCTTCAGGCCCGCCCCACACCATGAAGAAGAGAAGAGCTTGGTGAGAAAAACGGCCTCAACAATGAGCAAAGTACTGAAAGTAGGCTATGGTTCAATAGTGCTGCTTCAAGGCCAGAGCAAAGCTGCTTCATTGGTTTGACAGGAAGTGTCAAAGCCTCACGGTGTCCCTTGATGTTATGTTGAGAACTCTTAGTCTTGTTGCAGCAGGGTGCCCATACATGTTTCTAATCAAATGCCTTGCGTTCATATGGCATAAAGCACAATCTCACTTACCTATATTTAGCAGTGCAGTGGCCATGTGACACACTTGCTTTTTCATAGGCCTATATCATCATCATCAGTATATAAATGGGAGCTGGGGCTCTGTCTGTTTGTTTCTCTGTTTGTTTGTTTCTCTGTCCCACTGTGATTGTCCCACTGTGATGTCATAAATCCTACTGTGACATCATCCGTGATGTCATAAATCCTACTGTGGCATCATCAGTGATGCCATAAATCCCAATGTGACATCAGTGATGTCATAAATCCACTGTGACATCATCAGTGATGTCATAAATCCCACTGTGACATCATCAGTGATTTCATAAATCCCACTGACATCATCAGTGATGTCATAAATCCCACTGTGACATCATCAGTGATGTCAGAAATCCCACTGATGAAATCCCACTGTGACATCATCAGTGATGTCATAAATCCCACTGTGACACCATCAGTTATGTCATACATCTGACATCATCAGTGATGCTGGTCTCATTGGCCACACAGCAGCCGAGCTGCGAATGCGAGCTGCAGGACGGGCGAGGCCGCGTAGCGGGCGAGCCTAGGAATGGAGTGCGCATAGCGGGCGAGATCCCTAGTATAAATTATTGATTTGAATGACCAAAGTTATTAATAGAACTACATCAGTCAGTGTATGAAGGGGCAAAGACAAAAATGCCCCCAAGAAATCTCAGAATGCCCCTAAAAACCATGATCCAGGGGCAAAAACTGCCCCCAAGATTTTGATTATTTTCTTTTCATTCAATTCATTTAATTTCCATTTCCATCTCTAGCACACTCAGCAGCACCTACAAGCTGGTTGCCAGAAGAAGACGAAGAACAACAACACACTCACACAAACAGCACTGTCCAGTGTCCACACTAGGCTAGGAGTTCTAGGGACACCCCCCCCCCCTCAAATCCTCTTCGGTAATTTTAAATTGTGTGTTGTTAAAAAATAAAATAAAAAATCCAGGCGGCCCATTTGAATTCCAGGTGACCCCACTTGGGGTCATGAGTCACAACCCCAAAGTTGGGAACCACTGCACTTGGCTTTAGCAGCATTATGCACTCATTACTTTGCCCCCAAAATGTTGTAAATGCCCCCAGTTTTTAGACCCCCCACTGTTGACCCTAACCAGTCAACAACAATTGACTAGTTAAGAGAAACAAAATGATTATGGATTTCAATGAAAAACCTCAGATACATTTGTAGAAATGTATCACTTTGCTGGCCTCATAAACACCATACAAAATACTCAGTTATAAATTCCTTAGGTTTTTCAAGACTATATGAATCCTCTTTGTATTAAGCTGCCTCTAAATCTTCAAACTGTTGTACAGATAATCCTACACGTTTTCCATTTCTATTCCATTGCTTTACACTCCATAGGCCTTGTGTCACAGATAGCATCAGGGCTTGTGTTAGCAGCTTTTTGTAATCTACCTGTGCTCAAATTCCAGGAGCTAACGACTCAATAGCATCTATCTGTAAAGAGAGTCGGCCTATAATGAATACATGAGAATAACAGCACAACTACCTACAACAACATCAGCAGTCAACCCCACACAATAACCTCAATGTCAAGCTTTTGAAAACAACATACTCAACTAAGAACATCATGTTCCAAAATGTAAGTACCATGTCCAATAACATGACTAAAGAGCAACATTGAAAAGGTATGCAGGCCGCTAGCTAAAGAATGATTTACCCAGTATTTGTGATTTAAATGTAAATGTGAGTTAAGGCGGTTTAGGCCTACAGTTTGAAAGGAACTGGCCTTAATGAAACATTATGTGACGTTCTATTCCACTTAAGACTGCAAAGTTTGCAAAGTGGGGGTGTGAGATGGTGAGCATGGAGGACAGTACAGTCTTAAGCCCTTTTCCCACATGCGCTTTGTACCGCAAAATGACCGGAACGTGGTCTAATGCCTGCATGTCGGAAAGGTGTCGTGCCGGTATAAGCGCGACCCCGTCGTCGCGGAGATTTCACCACTTTCGAGCCAGTCAGAAGAGCGGTATGCGCTTTAGCGGATACTAGTGAGAAACGGGTGCAGTCATTTTCCGCAACACTCTCATGGGCGAGGTGTACACACGTTGCTTAATGTTCCAGCGGGCATAATCTAATCATTCGCGCACATTAAAGCAAACTGGCAAAATGATCTTGTGATAATAAGAGCAGTAGCCTATGTCAGCTTCATGTGTGGGTGTGCTGATTTTTCCCTCTCCTCTCTGCTCGCTCTCTGGCCACAGTCCGTCCTCCTCCTTCAGTCACAGCCCGACAGGGACTAAGCAAATGCACGAAGCGAAATGTGGAAGTATTTAGCTTACGTTGCCGACAGCGAAGGCAAGCCCGGACACATCAAACGAAGCCAGTCTGTAAAAAGTGCTTCAACGCGACGCAGGTGAACGGATAAACAAGCAAACTTATTTCACCATTCAGAGTTTTGCCGACACGTCACTCCCCACCCGCTCTGCAGTGCCGCCCCGCCCCTCAACATACAGGGAATTTCGCTGGTAGATTCCCACATGCCAGAGGAGAGGTGTGAAGGGAAATGTCCGATATTGACTTACAGGTAATTTTCCGGTACGCATGTGGGAAAAGGGCTTTAGTGTAACACAACACTTCCAATGCCTTCTCCATGACTATTTCATTAACTGCTGCAGAGTTCAGACCACTGCCATGCAAATCTATGGGATGTACACTTGGTGTCAAAAAGCAGGGTGCCATGCTTCTAACCTGTTAGGATGAGTGGTCCTACATGGCCGGGTCATCCTAACATTCATGTTCATGACTTCTCTAATGGGCCCTGCTCTGCTCTAGATTCTCAGCTCTCCGGTGGCCGCAGCAAATTAATGCGTGAGGGCTCTCAGTGTCAGCCCATAAGAGAGGAGCTGCTCCAGTCTAAAAGCCGGTGTGAGTTTCGGGTTCTGGTTACACTGAGGGAGATGCAGGGACAGGGTGCACAGAGAGGAGAGGGAGACGCAGGGACAGGGTGCACAGAGAGGAGAGGGAGACGCAGGGACAGGGTGCACAGAGAGGAGAGGGAGACGCAGGGACAGGGTGCATAGAGAGGAGAGGGAGACGCAGGGACAGGGTGCATAGAGAGGAGAGGGAGATGCAGGGACAGGGTGCATAGAGAGGAGAGGGAGACGCAGGGACAGGGTGCACAGAGAGGAGAGGGAGACACAGGGACAGGGTGCACAGAGAGGAGAGGGAGACGCAGGGACAGGGTGCACAGAGAGGAGAGGGAGACGCAGGGGCAGGGACAGGGTGCATAGAGAGGAGAGGGAGACGCAGGGACAGGGTGCATAGAGAGGAGAGGGAGACGCAGGGACAGGGTGCATAGAGAGGAGAGGGAGACGCAGGGACAGGGTGCACAGAGAGGAGAGGGAGACGCAGGGACAGGGTGCATAGAGAGGAGAGGGAGACGCAGGGACAGGGTGCATAGAGAGGAGAGGGAGACGCAGGGACAGGGTGCACAGAGAGGAGAGGGAGACGCAGGGACAGGGTGCACAGAGAGGAGAGGGAGACGCAGGGACAGGGTGCATAGAGAGGAGAGGGAGACGCAGGGGCAGGGACAGGGTGCATAGAGAGGAGAGGGAGATGCAGGGGCAGGGACAGGGTGCACAGAGAGGAGAGGGAGACGCAGGGACAGGGTGCACAGAGAGGAGAGGGAGACGCAGGGACAGGGTGCACAGAGAGGAGAGGGAGAGGTAGGGACAGGGTGCACAGAGAGGAGAGGGAGACGCTGGGACAGGGACAGGGTGCATAGAGAGGAGAGGGAGACGCAGGGACAGGGACAGGGTGCACAGAGAGGAGAGGGAGACGCAGGGACAGGGTGCACAGAGAGGAGAGGGAGACACAGCAGGGACAGGGTGCATAGAGAGGAGAGGGAGACGCAGGGACAGGGTGCATAGAGAGGAGAGGGAGATGCAGAGACAGGGCACACAGAGAGAAGGGAGATGCAGAGACAGGGCACACAGAGAGGAGAGGAGGGAGACACATGGACAGGGCACAGAGAGGAGAGGAGGGAGACACAGAGACAGGGCACACAGAGAGGAGAGAGACACATGGACAGGGCACAGAAAGGAGAGGAGGGAGACACAGAGACAGGGCACACAGAGAGGAGAGAAGGGAGACGCAGAGACAGGGCACACAGAGAGGAGAGGAGGGAGACACAGGGACAGGGCACACAGAGAGGAGAGGAGGGAGACACAGAGACAGGGCACACAGAGAGGAGAGGAGGGAGACACAGAGAGGAGGGAGACACAGAGACAGGGCACACAGAGAGGAGAGGAGGGAGACACAGAGAGGAGGGAGACACAGAGACAGGGCACACAGAGAGGAGAGGAGGGGGACACAGGGACAGTGCATACAGAGAGGAGAGGAGGGGGACACAGGGACAGGGCACACAGAGAGGAGAGGGACACAGGGACAGGACATACAGAGAGGAGAGGAGGACACAGGGACAGGGCATACAGAGAGGAGAGGGACACAGGGACAGGGAACACAGAGAGGAGAGGAGGACACAGTGACAGGGCACACAGAGAGGAGAGGAGAGGGACACAGGGACATGGCACACAGAGAGGAGAGGAGGGGGACACAGGGACAGGGCATACAGAGAGGAGAGGGGCACAGGGACAGGGAACACAGAGAGGAGAGGAGGACACAGGGACATGGCACACAGAGAGGAGAGGAGGGGGACACAGGGACAGGGCACACAGAGAGGAGAGGAGGGGGACACAGGGACAGGGCACACAGAGAGGAGAGGAGGGGGACACAGGGACAGGGCACACAGAGAGGAGGTTGTTACTGCTAGTTTTGCTACAGGGACACATACCAAGTGAAGGAACTGCTGCCCAGGCTGTTAACCCAGAGCCCTCCTTCTCTCAACCCAACAAGTAGTCAACAGTGAGCTCACTTATGGAGCCCAGTCAAATCTCCATCCTACATGCAAACACATGTGCAGTTTTGTGCACACATCTGTTTTTCTCAACACTTGTCTACCCATGGCAGCTTTAAACACACACAGGTCGTTGTATGTAACTGAGCAGGTGGCACTCGGCAAACCTGCTCTCGCCTGTCAGTGAGTGAGAGTTAGAAGAGAGTTGGGTTTTATCAGAGGAGACTGCCCCCAGTGCTGCTCTGTGTGTGTGTGTGTGTGTGTTGCAATCACTCTTGTCTGTCTGCTGCACTTTGTCATGGGTGCCATAGCATATGGAAGTAGAGTGGAGTGGGGGGGGGGGGGGGGGGTCCGGGGAGCATAAACTTGCTCAAACAAGCACTGTTGCTAGCTAGCAGACGTTACACAAATGCCTTAGGCAGCAGGCCAAAATAACAACAGAATAGTAGCTAGAATGTGGATGACACAGACATACACACACACACACACACACACACACACACACACACACACACACACACACACACACACACACACACACACACACACACACACTGTGTACAGTCTTAGTGTAACACAACACTCCCAATGCCTTCTCCATGACTATTTCATTAATTGATTGCCAATTGATGAAGGTTTCAGACCATTGCCATGCAAATATAGGGCTGAGGCCTTCTTGCCTATGTCACATATTGTACCCACGTGCAGGATCAAAAGTACAGGCCAACAATAAAATGACAGTTCCAATGTAATGTGATGTATGAAGCACTATGCACTATGAAATACTGGGTACAAAATGCACACGTCAAGTAGGATAGGTCTACTTTTAAGTAAAAACAGAGAGGGGTTCCTCAAAAACAAAGTAAACTGTCAAGGTTTTCCAACCTTTCGACCATCATGTTGACCTTTTAGAGACAACTTTGCCTTGTTTTTGGTTTGTTTTGACCAGCCCAGTTCTAGCCCCATATTTGACCAAGCACTACTGCCATCCCATCAGCTGTTTTAAGTCCCTCCCTCCTGTGGTTTCTGGCTAGTAACAGACTACCCAATGATTAAGCTGGTTTCCACTGTGCTGGGACAAAAACAAAACAACTTGTTCATAGTGCTCTTCTACAACACTACGGTTCATTTTTAGAACTCCCTCGGTCAGCCCTAACTTGGTGAACTCCCAACAAAAAAATATCCTAAACACAAAAGTAGACAGTGATGGCAATGGCTTGAAAAGGGAACACACTAGATGTAGGCTATTATGCATGTAAAGTAGAGCATTCCACAGTGAAAAGGACAATGCATGTCCATGACACCTGCTGTCACTTTCCATTTTCAGTACTTATGAAACACAACAATCTAAAATTATACTAGTTACTCATCCATATATCTGCCTGTAGACATTAAAATACAGTGAGATACACAGATCAGGTAGCCATTTTGATGTTGAAATTAACCAGCAGTAACCAGTTCAGCTGCGTGACAAGGTAACGCTACATTTCAAGTGGCAGATGCAACAGCCCAATTTCAAAGCCTTCCTAAGGTTACAAAGCAAAGTCAAGCCTCAGGACGCTATACATACTGCTCTAATAATGTTAACGTTTCTGCCAATGTGTTAGAGAACAAAGACAGTAGCATTTTCAGCCAGCCTTACGTTATGTAAACAAGCCCTTGTCAACGTGTAGGGCCAGGGTGACTAACTCCCCTGACAACAACAACGGCTTGACAAAGAAACTGATTGCCATAAATGCATCTTAAATTCGCCTACCGCTGCCAGATCTGTAAAATTCGTGGTGCAACAAGATGAAAGACATTCCATGAAAAGGGGAATCGGCTGTTGCAGTCATTTTCGACTATGCACAGCAAGCTAGCCAGCTAACGTGAATGTTACCAAAAATACAGAGTTGGAAAAATGTTTTAACGTTAAAGGGCACGGGGCCGATTTGATTAGCTAACGTTAATGCAACTGTCCCAATCAGCGACTAACATAACAGGACAGAAATAACGTTAGCTAACAGTAGGCTCTGCTAGCAAAATATTGTTTACATAAATTCCGTCCACTGACAATTAAAGCTGTAAAAACGTTGGGTTACAAAACACCTGCCAGGCAAATTAGAGACACCAGAGAATGTTTTGCTCACATCACATTTCCAAATCTACCAGCACATAGCTAACGTTAACATAACTAGACAGCGATTGAGACTGTTGTTTATGTTCAGAAAGGATACAGTTTCACCACATCGGTATCCATTCGCCTTTTCCCCGGACTTGGAGACGACATTTTTGCTATTCCACCGTAGAACACCGATAAGTAAACTGGTAGCTAGCCCCCTCAAACGCTAGATAGTCTAGCTAACTGTACTATCCGAAAGTTAACATTTGCTTTCAAAAATGTTTACAGCGAAACGTCTCCACAGTTCAATGCCTCTCTGTCCTGATCAGTAGCTGAGCTAACGTTAGACCTCTGCTGTTCACTGTCTGTCTCTCAGCTCTCTGACAAGCTGCCTGCGATCACTCCGCGGACGACGTCATATATGTGCGACTAAACGTCACCATAAATGGCTATTTTTGTAGTGTATTGTAGTTTTATTTTTGCCAATTGACATCAGCTGTCTATTTCAATGAATAATTGTTCTAAAATTGTAATACAAATATAAGGTGTTTTCTTAATGGTAATCAAAAATATATTACGAGGTGTGTGTGTGTCATCTCCACAGCTGGAATATTCCATTAATGCTGCCAGCTTGATGCATCTCTTTGCCTCTGGCCCTCTGCAAGTCGGGCTACACTTAGTGTAACACAACACTTCCAATGCCTTCTCCTACCCATACACATGATCAGGAATGCAAGAGTGGGCTTCATTTTCTGTAGATCCAATTAACTATTGCCCCCCCCCCCCCAAAAAAAAAACCTTTAACACCCAAGAAAATTAATCAATTACTATTTTCCCATTTGTGAGATCTCCTTTTCAACAGCAACAAGCACTTAAAGGAGATTGGGCAGATACACATTCTTCCAGGGTTTTCACTTGAACACTTCAGAAAGTTACCCTCTGTGGCTCAGTCCAGATCTTGCATGTTCCCATTCTCCCCCAGGGATACGTGATGCACACCGATGTTGGATGGCAGTCAGACCCCCAATGGCTCAGTCATACCAATAGTAGGAGGGGAGGGGACAGCAGCTTCAGCATGTACAGCACTAATTTTCTGCTGCACTTAAATCATCACAGACGAACTAGGGTTGATCCTCTCTCTCACTGTTACGTAGCTGAAACAGACTGAAGTGAAGATGAAATCTCCAGTATAACAAGATACAAATGGGACCTAATCAAGAGAATGTTTTCAAGTGCACGGCCGTGGCTATAAATACACCATTGCTCCAAGGACAGGCTCGTAGCTGCTTTCATGAGCAATGTTTTTCTTGTCTCCTCACTATTATCAAGTTCTGAGGCTACAGTCAGTGAAGCCAGCTTAAGTCATTTACACAAAATGGAGAATTCTCATAAACATCGTTTTGATCCAACTACCAGCCATCTCTACAGTGAGAGGTGCAGTTGCCGTTGAAGGCAACAGTGCATTGCCAATGGAATAAATGAGCTGAGCCCAAGTAACAC
The DNA here is from genome assembly GCF_964638095.1 of Poromitra crassiceps. Taxonomy (NCBI): domain Eukaryota; kingdom Metazoa; phylum Chordata; class Actinopteri; order Beryciformes; family Melamphaidae; genus Poromitra; species Poromitra crassiceps. The sequence goes on from NC_139624.1 coordinate 43,187,358, forward strand.
CAATGTGAAAGCACTGAGTAACCTCTGAGAAGTCATGGCCAATAAAGCTGCAACAGTAACTCTTGCATCAAGGGCCAAGCTTAAAATACGTTCCTTTAATTGACAATACAATCATTTTAGAGAACAGTTTCAATTTGTCCTTTATCTTTCATATTTAAAATAACAGTCGAAAATATGGTGTGAAAAAGAAACTTTCAAAAAAGTTGTATTTTTATTTAAAACCCCTTATTCTAAGGAGATGAAAGCACATGCATGATAGAGAGGACTGTGTTAGCTATGAGAAGTCGCAGTTAGGAAAAATTGATTTACAGACAACCGGATCCTAATCCAAAGCATGTTTGGAGATCCATGGCACATGGTTCTACCTGCCTGCGATACCTATATTAGCATCAACAAAACAAAAAAATACCACCACTTCAAAAGGAATATATTTTTTATCTCCCCTAAAAAGGATGGGTACCTAAGGATTGGTAACTTGGTTGGTTGCCTTTTAACAATTTCATTCAAAAGTTGTACAACCTGTAGCTACATGTGTAAATGCAGTCTAGAAAAAAGCACAAATACTACACACAAAAAGGTCTTCCTCAGTTTTTTTTTTGCTAAATTGAAGTTAATGTTTAACCTTCTCTCAAAACTGACATTGAAGGTAAACATTGCCTTTCCAGTGTCAAGCCATTTGGCTCGTTCTCATGATCAGGGATTCCTCGTCTCGCATTTCATAGAAATCCATTCCAGACTCTCGTGATCTCGTGAAGGATTCCCCAACCAGACTCCATGTGAGGTTAATAGTAGATGCCTTGCGAGGCCTAGATATCCCCTAGGTAGGTGCACATCCCAGGCCTATATATCCCCTAGGTAGGTGCACATCCCAGGCCTGATACCCCCTAGGTAGGTGCACATCCCAATATCCATCCATGCAGCAGAATTCAAATGTTTTTCAAACGCCACACAGGAAACCTTCACATATTTCACTGTTCACAGAGACGACAATCATCCCTTTGACTAAACACATCATCAATTTCCATTGCCTCCAGAAACACTTTGGCTGTAAACACAACTTAAAGGCATGAGAGACAAACGTTGATATGACACTCCTTGTCGGTGGTTCTACAAACTCGGTAGCACACCCATATGAGTCCATTCAGAGTGTTGCAATGCTGTTGGGTTAGAAACAGTCTACTGAGATGGAGAGGATACCTGCCACTGACGGAATATAGCAAACACCCTTTTAGACTTGGCATGAGGGCTCTGGAAGGGGAGAGAGAGACAGTTACAGTGAGAATAGTCAGATCTTGCTTAAAGAATGAAAGATGCTGGACTAAATGGCAGGGTGTCTTTGAAAGAGTAAAACACTAGATGCTAAAGGTCTAGCTCATTAACAGGTACTGTTGAAACTGGGTGATCTGCAGAAGCTGTCTGTTATTATGCCCAAAATGTATTGTACATACTTATACTGTTACATGAATTTATTAGGATGATATGAATAGTTTATTCTTGCCGATGAGGCTTTCTTGTATCAGAAACATTATCTAAGAAATCTGAAAAACCTATATCAGAACTTATGACTTGCCTGTGCTGGACTGCGTTCCCCTGTGTTGGAGTTCTTCTTCATGGGCATGAGGAGGTCCAGGGCAGCCTTCCAGCCCTGCTGATGCAGTGCAGAGTTTCCATCTAGGAAGGGGATAGCTCCTGGATCAGCGTTCTCTTTCCCCATATTGACCCAGGGGCACCAGCCTCTGTGCTGGGCGAGCGGGTCGAATACGTTCTTGTGCAGAGGCCCGTCCTGAAGCAACAGAAAGGCACAAGATCAACACACAAGGTCCACCTTGAGATTAACTAGGAGGAACATTTAGGTTAAACAGCATGGTCTTGACTGCAAACATTCAAATATTATACATTGCTGTCAAAGCCTTTAGGGGCTAGGGTGTGACTGGAGTTCAAAAACACAAAATCACTGATCATAATAAAAGGTGTAAAAACAACAGTAAATGCAGTGAGTTCTTACAGGCCCACCAGCTGATGAGAGGCACAGGCGTTTGGGAGTGTGTTGGGGGCTGGCTGTCCCATCGCCCCCTGAATTGTCCCCCTGTCCTCGGCCCCGGGTGGCAGTCCTCTTGCCTCTGGCCAAGGGACTGGGCATCTCTTCGCTGGGGCTTGGGGAGTCCCTGCTACGGGCGCGCAGCCCCAGGGGGGAAGACGTGCCCTCACCCTGACCCTGTAGAACACACCAGCAGAAGTGAGGACACAGCCGAGAATAGCGTTGGGCAATATAGTGATATATTGATATTGTGATATGAAACTAGGCGGACAGTCACACTCAAACACTTGACCACCTGCACGTCACAGGGAGTGATATACGCCATCAAGTGTCCCTGCCATCTCCCATATGTCAGCAAAACAATCCACCCATTACGCACACGCATTACCGAGCACAAAAGCGCTATACGCCACCGTGACACCAAAGCCCCACTGGTCGATCACTTTATAAATCATTCCCATAGCGACAGTGATCTCCAATTCTGGGCCATTCACTTAATCAAACCACACCCGAGAGGCGGGGATTTTGATAAGAGTGCTCCTACAGCGCGAGGCGCGCTGGATTCATGTGCTCAACACAGCAGCACCAAACGGACTTGTAGTATTGTTGTATTTCTAGTGTGCCTTGATCCTGCTTCTTTATAACTATATTTTTGACGTAATTGTTGCTTCACACTCTGCTTCCGTGTGCCACGTCAACTCACCTTTGCCATGTATGCCTTTTATACAGGTGCGGCAGTCCACATTCAGCCCTACAGCCTAACGAAGACCAGAGAGGTTGAAACACGTTGCGTTGTGTATCCAAGAGACTCTAAGTATCAAGAAGAAATAGTCTTTAACCAACATGGGGCAGCTGTGGCTCAGGAGGTAGAGCGGGTCGTCCACTAATCAGAAGGTTGGTGGTTCGATCCCCGGCTCCTCCAGTCGGCATGTCGAAGTGTCCTTGGGCAAGACACTGAACCCCGAATTGCTCCCGATGGCTGTGGCAGCTTGCCGCCTTCGGTGTGTGAATGGGTGAATGTAGGCACATTGTAACGCACTTTGGATAGTGCTATATGTGCTATATAAATGCAGTCCATTTACCATTTTACCATTTACCATGAAAAAAAATCGTGATAAGGAGGATCCTGCCTAAACAAAATTGTGATATGATATTTTTACCATATCGCCCAACCCTAGCAGAGAAGTTTTTGTTTTGAAGATTTCACTGACCAAACATTGTGAACTAGGGGTTGCATGACTGCATGGGTTTTTTCAAGTCGACCTTTCTACCAATCAATTCAAGTTGATGTCAAAAAGTCGGGGGAAAAAAGCCTTGGTCAGCGAGTTGATGCCAGCAGCGCATGACGTGACGCGGGAGGAGTGTCAACACAAGCATAGGATTGGCTGTATTAATGGCTTAGGAAAAGTCTCTGGAGACTTACTGTACTGTACTGCTAACAGTTTGATGTTTGATGATGTTGACGTTGTTTGACTGTAATGTCCAGAATTGTACCTCACGTAAATAGCGACTCTCCACTCCTTTCATCTGCTGCTCTCACTGGCAGTCACTGCAACTACTGTCTGCACAAACTGGAAGCTGGTGGCTAAACTCATGTGTTGAAGTGTGTTCGTGTGACAATAAAGACGGGCTGCCGTCTGAAATCGTGTTTAACTCTCAAAAGAAACCTTGTATTTGTATATTGTAACATTATCTCTCCTCTTCCTTAACCATCGCCTCCCTCTGCAGCCACTGTATTTCCTTCGCTCGCACACCGCACACTGTCAGGATAGGGGTCGGGTTCAGCCTCAGCAAAAATGCAGCAAAATCTTTATTTCAACGGAAACGGTGGTAGATTGAATCATGCGAGGAAACAACATGAATGTTCAACCTGGGAACCGTAGCAAATCTGTGTCTGTACACAGCATTTTCATTGAACACACCCCAGCTGATCCCTGTAAAGATACGGATAGTAGGGTAAACAATGGACCCGCTCGCAACAATCAAAGTACTCTGATAGCGAGAAAAACAACACATGTGCGAAGCCGCATATAGTTATAAGCCAAATAATGTAGCCTACTGCTGTGATTACCAAATAAATGTAGAAAACGTAAATATAGAGAAATGTGTGAAAAAGACAAGCTAAGAAGAGGAGCTGTGGCAGGCTGCTGCCTGGGGCAGCGCTTTGAGCGCAAGTGTCAAACAACCTGATGACGTTTCGACGTCCTCCGGTAGGCGCCGACGCGTTATAGTTACGTCGACATGTTCATGCAAGCCCTATTGTGAAGCTGTATTTCCTCCAGGCTCACCTGATCAGAGCGGCTGCTGTCCTGGCTCCTCAGCTTCATGCGGCAGGGGGTTGTAGGAGTGGGTGAGGCGGAGGCAGAGCACTCCCCCGGGCCCTCCTGTGTGGCTGCTGAGGCGGGAGCCGGCGTCTGGCCAGAGGGGCTTAGAGCATTTGGAAAGGCGTCTACCTCGCCTCCAGTTCCCTCCATCTGGTAGAAGTTCCACAAGCCCACCTTGCGCATGCAGTAGGAGCAGGTGAGGATGGGCAGGTTCATGGCGAGCAGAGACGGGCTGAGAAGATACAAAGGAGAGCCATGGATCAGGCGTGATGTTAGGGTGATGTGGTTTTATTTGTAACACGTTTCCACCAGTTTATGTCCTGTCCTTTTATTCCAGTTTTCCTATATGCAGCTAGTAAACCGCTAAAACCAGACACATATATAATTGTTTTGACATCTGAATTGGGCTTCTACATACGTTGGATTATGGCACAAAGGATAGTGTCATCAAATCATGAGCTTTGGTAAATGTTACATAAAACCAGATAAAAAACTTAGTCCAAAATGGTCCAAAAGAGGAGTTGCATCTCACCTAGCAGCCCAGCCACAGAGAGAAACGATGCAGGCAGCCATCTGGACAGCCAAAGGTTCAGAAGATGGAGTGCCGCACTGTTTCTTCTGCTCTTCTTCGATCAGCTGCAGCACAACACTGATGACATCCTCAGTCAAAGACTGCAAGGAAACAACCACTACTAATTACATGTGCACACTTGTCTTCTGAGAGTTGGAACATTGTCTTCCAGACATAAAAGTTTCGTTTTTTTCAAGATGCATTTTCTACAGGCTTGCTTGTTTTTACAAATGTGACATAAAGTGTATTGCTATTATTTGTTCTGAGGAAGAGTACTTTCTGAAATTTTCAAAAAGGCAACTAGAAGAAGAACCAGAGTGTTTTCCTGCCTCACCATGGATTTGAGCTGTTCTGGCTTCATGGCAGGCAGCTGCTGTTCAAGGAGACAAGCGCTCTGGAAGCGATCCAAGAAGGCAGTAAGAAGTGCTGAGGGCTCAGAGGCAGTGACCAGCCAGAACCGCTCTGAAACAACAGCAGAGCTTCACATGTAACCACCATGTGTAACACACACAACTCAAATCTCCATGCAGCTGAAATGACTTGATCACATTCAACTTAATTTTGTTCTTAAAGAGATACTCAACACTTTTTCCACTTTTTTTCTGCTGAAAATCAATATATATTGGAAATTAGCTGTGTTCTTGATGAATCCAGGTCAAAGTCCTGACATTTACTGTAAATCTGAGTAATTCCTCATCTCTTCTCACATACCTATACAGTTCCATACATCCCGAGAAGGGCGAAAAGGGCAAAAAGGCCAGGCGTAGACTCAAATTTCCCTCTCTTTCTATTGGCAGAGCTCTTGATCAGTGACGTAGCTCGATCAGTGACATCACCAAACCCAGCCCGCCCATCTCTCGCGCCTAGGCCCCTCCCAGCCAAAGTTTATAAAAGTGCCTGCACACACCAGGCTGGGCCTATGGAGTGTGGAGTGTAAATTGTAGTTGTGTGTTTGTAGTATTTAGTAGTTTAGGTTTAGTTTTAGAGTATATCGGATAGCCTAGGTTATGTTTGTTTGTAAAAAAAATATATATATATATATATAAATGTTCGTCTGTTTCGTTTGTTGAGTTGAGTTTAGTGGCCAGGGAGAAGTTAGGGATAGTCATGGGTCGAAAGTGTTGTGTTCCCGGGTGCAAAGGCTACACCGGTGTGGAGTGCATCGGTTTCCCGGAGACTCGGACATCAGGCTGGAATGGCTGCAACAACTGGATAGTTTCTCTAACCCAGGGGTTCCCAACCATTTTTGTGCCAAGGACCGGTACGTACATGGACAAAAAAGTCACGGACCGGTTGTCAATTTTAATGGTTTTAGTTACATATACATTTACTCACCAGGTGGCGACAAAGGGTAAATAACAGCCTTTTGTGTTGTACTGTATGTAGCCTACAGTATTTATGTTTTTGTTTCAACTACAAACAAATAAAAGTCAACTTGAAAGTATGTTTCATCTACCACACACAGCCTATAATATTATAGCATATGTTTATAAAAAAAATATATATATATATATTTAATTTTTTTTGACCGGGCTCACGGCCAGGTACCAAATGTGTTGCGGCCCGGTACCGGTCCGCGGCCCGGTGGTTGGGAACCACTGTTCTAACCCACTCCCCCAGGGGCAGCGCCGGTGTTACGGCCACCAAAAGCAATACGCTGTGTTGTTTTATGTGAATATTCCGGCTTTTTAGAATGCATTTCAAGAAACTGCTCTAGCTTTCATTGCAAAACTTCGGCCAATGCTAATAGACAACTCCTGTCTGCCATCACGCTAGCATATTAGCCAGGCTAATATGCTCAGGCCAAGGACAAAACTTCTCATGCTGCGTCTGCAGCTGCGTTGATATCTCTGCAATGCAGGATTCATCTGTATTAAAAAAGAGATGGTGACCTTTAACGTTTGGCAATGACCGTATGGGCTTAGCCCTGCCAAATGAATGTTTGGCCTGGCTTTGACATTGGTCTGTCAGCCGGTTTTGTCAATTAGCCTCGAGCTACACTGAATAACACAGACCCGACAGCTTTGACTGGTGCTGGCTCACTCCCCCAGTGGTCCCGAATGCATCCATACACTTCTATTACCTTCAGATAAAGGTTGTAAGCTCACCTGTAACTATCGGTGACATTCCTGATACCATCCACTTCCATGATCTTTAGACATATGTTGAAAAACACATCCCAGCGTATCGGCGACATTTTGTAACCCTCAGTATTGTGCTAACGCTAACTTTCACAATAGCGAACAAGCCCCCACTCGGCTCATTCAGGGCAGGCTTAGTTTTATAACTTTTACCTGCCGCTCCTGCACATCACAGCACAGGCTAAATGATGTGACACAAATACACATTATGTAAAGTCATGCGACAAAAACAAAGCAAAAATAGCTGTTGCTCTTACTTACCTGGACATGGGAAGTCAGGCCAAGGACAAAACTTCTCATGCTGCGTCTGCAGCTGCGTTGATATCTCTGCAATGCGGGATTCATCTGTATGAAAAAAGAGATGGTGACCTTTAACATTTGGCAATGACAGTATGGGCTTAGCCCTGCCAAATTAATGTTTGGCCTGGCTTTGACATTGGTCTGTCAGCCGGTTTTGCTCACATTTTTCAAAGTCCGATGTCAGTTGCACAGATGCACAGAGGAAAGCCTGGCAGCTGGAGCACTTGAGCATATCACAGCCTACGTTGATCCAGCCATATCTGGCACACCTCAGAGGGTTGAGAGTGCGGGGCTTTCCTGCCCATCTCAAACAGTGCTGCACTAAGGAAAGTTTCACTCAGACAGACAACAGTAGGATAATATTAATCATTAGCCCAGGTTCCCCACAGGGAAAATATTCATATGATCTGATATATAATACGAAATAACAGCAACATAGTGCAAGTGTTGCCAATTGCCATTACAGGTCATTAAATGGGTTGTGTGCATGGTTGGTTGCAAAGCGAGTAAAGGATATTGAATAGGACTCCACTCTTGAGAAAAAGGCTTCTTTGTTGGTCGCCTCACAAGGTGGTTGAGTGATGCTGTTTGGTTCCACAATGTTCAAATCACCTTGAAAACTGAAATTCATATAAAACATCAACACATTCAGTTTACATTGTGTTTGGCTTGACTGGTTGAAGTTGTGATCTGCTGGCTTTCTCTGCATGCTATCTGCACAGCAAGGCAGAAGGCCTACAGGACCTGCCTCATCTATTGATGAAGTGATAGGAGAAGGGGATACGTCTTAACTTTGTGATATTCTTTATTTTTGACTTTTAGGTCGATAACAATATCAAGTGCATAGTATACAAGAGTGCCACGATGCATGCAATCTTTTGCGTCCCACCACCCTAATATCTGTAACGACAGGCTATTTACGTGGCTGTGTGCATAGCTGATTATGTAACGACCACTACCATAACAATCCTGGACCTTTAGTAGGGTAGCTTGCATAACATATAAAATAAAAACGTATCATATGCAAACTACATAATCATATGGAGGCCAGCAAACTCCTGTCTGCGTTAACTAGTCTGGTAATCTGTGGAGACTTGCCCGGTGCCGTCAAGACACTGGTTGGAGGCGGCTAGCAGAGCTGTTAAGCTAAGTGGATAGCCAACTAGCTAACAGCAAGTTGTGCCCCTTGTTAAATCAAACACATCGTAGGCGATTATTCAAAAACACACCTATTAGACTTGCTGTCTGGGGAAGACACTCCTTCATTGAGAAGTTCTCGGACTTTCTCTGGCGAGACGAAAGAAGACTTTTGATGGTTAGAGTTGCTGGGACGATCTCCACGACTGCTGCCTAGAGTCGCCATGCTCGGTTCTGAATTGAAATTCTTCCGCTGGAAAATAAACCCGGTGCAAGGCTCACTGGGGTTCCGCTTTACCAGACCGTCACATACCAGAGCACACTCCACAGCACAGCGACTCTTTCTAATTTTATGCACACTAAAAGGCTTATTTCTCTCAATTTTGTTCACAAATCTGCTTACATTCAGTGTTGAGCACTCATTTGCCAAGTTAATCCATCCCACTGACATGTGTGCAGTGGTGACTACGAGTGGGTACTCTTAATTTATGACATTTTTTAAGAGACCTGGATAAAATGACCTGTGTTATAAACAGTGACACACATGTATGTATGACATCACTGATGACATCCCAATAGCTCAAGTGACATCACTGTGACATCACTGGTGACATCAGTGATATTGCTCGAGTGACATCACTGGTGACATCACTGATGACATCACAACTGCTCAAGTGACAACTTCCCACACATCACTTGCAATTAGTGTGGGTGGAGCCTATCACAGTTTGGGCAGAACCTCTTCCACACATCACTTGCCAATCACAGTGTGGGCACTGGCAGAGGAGCCTCTTACGACACAACACCTGTCAATCAGTGTGGAACTCAGTGAGTGATCTCATCATCAGTGATGATGTAATCAGTGATGTCACTGTGTAAAATACGTATAGTTTTGCGGCCTTCATTTCAAAGTCTTGAACTCGTGTTTGCAATACCGTTTTCTGATAATTGTGTTAAAAAAACAATGCATTTATGCTTCGAAAATCATAAAAGTGGTCCTCATTTGTGAACATTATCTTGCTGAACACAAAGTTCGCTGATTCGCTGAACGTCAGACCTTATTTCAGACATTAACCAAAATTCCCATACAAAAATCCCATTGATTTTACATGGCCAAGTGCTAACATCCAGGACTCATAATTAGTCATGGCACTACCCACAGGCCACAGCAGCCAGCAGGTCTCTCTCTCTCTCTCTCTCTCTCTCTCTCTCACACACACACACACACACACACACACACACACACACACACACACACACACACACACACACACACACACACACACACACACACACACACACACACACACACACACACACACACACACACACATTAGTGATAGACCTACCCACACCAGCCAGCAGGTGACACACACACACACACACACACACACACACACACACACACACACACACACACACACACACACACACACAGCGACATAGCAGTACCCATAGCAGCCAGCAGCAGGTGACACATACACACACACACACACACAAATTAGTGATAGCACTACCTGCACCAGCCAGTAGGTGACACACACACACACACACACACACACACACACACACACACACACACACACACACACACACACACACACACACACACACACACACACACACACACACACACACACACACACACACACACACACACACACACACACACACACACACAGAGACATAGCAGTACCCATAGCAGTACCCATAGCAGCCAGCAGCAGGTGCCCGGTGCACTTCTTGGGCTTAAAGAAGACCTTCAGACTATTTGGTCTCCAGTCCTCACCAATGCACCTTTTGTTCTGATCATTTGTTTGTGTCTAAAAGTTGTAAGCAATCCAATAGTATGCAGCACATTTCATGCTATAATCCAGTGGTTCTCAAATGGGGGTTCGGGGACCCTCAGGGGGTTCCAAGGTGTCCCCAGCCAAAAGGAGGGTAATTTATTTTACATATAATTCCATTCATAAGTAACACAATGACTATTTTGGTCATGGGTTTTATACACTTTCTGTAATAAAACATCTAAAAGCATCAATCTTATTATCATATGGGGGACCGTGGGACAAAATCCTCTCAAATGGGGATCCGTGGTCTAATCTTTGTCAGTTTAGGGGCCCCTCATGTGAAAAAATTTGAGAACCACTGCTATAATCTATCAACAGAACCTAAACAAATCAAACTTGAATTAGGAATTGCATTCCATAATATGGCATGCCAGATGATTAGACAAGCAAAGGGTAAAGGGAAACAGAAAAAGCTATATACAGTACTTTTATTGACTGAACAACACATTCACATATACATGTCACCATTTTAGTGGTCGCCTTAAAATTATTTGTCACAAAGTCAAGATTTGACGGAGTCCATATAAAATGAGGATCATGACCATGCAACTAGTAGACTGTTATGCAGAACATAAAAAAGGGGGCAAGGTAAAGAAGTACAGGCAGATTCATGCATTCGTGGGAAGCATCATTAATCAAATTGGCTAAATCCCATCCTGACCAAGGTCCCACCTGACCTGACCCTGCTCCACAGTCCCACCTGACCTGACCCTGCTCCACAGTCCCACCTGACCTAGTCTCGCTAGCCAGCCTCTCTTCCTTTCTGTAGAGAGGCTGGCTAGCGAGACTACACCTGACCTGACCCTGCTCTCACACCAGATTTAAATCACATTGGTCACACAAGGTGCAACAATATTTGGCATCAGTTAACCCTTGTATTGTCCGCGCAAAATCACATAATGCAAAGTGATTTCTTTTTTTTTGGGGGGGGGGGGGGGGGGGGTTCTCACAGTATGGTATATGTAAAAGATTAGCACCAACATTGAGTTTGATAGATTAAGATTTTTTGTGCAGTGTCAAATTTGAAGAAGAATCCCCCATTATAAAGCCCAAAAAAGTGCTATTTTTGGGCCTTCAGCTATTTTTTTTTTTTTTTTTTTACAAAAATTATGCATTTTATTACTTTCTCCGGGTTTTTTTTGTAGGTAACGTTTCCAATTTTAAGAGTTTACTGGTCATTACAAAACTGACGTCATTTTGATGGCATCATTTCCATATTTACAAAACGGACTGTTTTTGAAATCACACAAAAAGGTATAATTTGATGTAAATAAGCTCTATTGACCATAAATTCCAATAGAAAGCATATGGTGGCAATGGTTTGGAATGGAGTTGCTAACAAGGTACAACACAGAATTGAGAGAAAATGTATGGTCCTTTCATAAACAGTCAAACCAGAGCGGGTCAATTTGACCCAGGAGGACAACAGGAGGGACTATTTTGAATAAAACACCCCAAATTAAATTAGTTAAAATTAATTTAATTTAGGAAGGGCATAGTACGACCCATATGGGCATAGTACCACCTATATGATTTTCGGAAAACCAGATTTCTAATGGGAAAACTTGGGTCAAATTGACCCGAGGACAATACGAGGGTTTAAATATTGATGAATCAAACACCATGTGAAGTGTATTGTTCACATTACCATGGCACTGATTCAAAGTGCTTTTAGGATGAATCCTCATGACAAAACATACTGTTGTAATTCATCTTTACAGCAATATCACTACCAGTTTTCCTATAGGCTTAATATGCTGCACCCTGCCCTGTAGCACACCTGTGTCTGGCCATTCACAGGCAGTGAATTAGGATACAAATTTTCAATTTTTGCCAAGAGTATGTTGACTGATTACATATAACGGTAGCATAGTTCAAAGTGACAGCAGAATGTAAATTGTTAAAACATTCACTATACTGTTAGTCATATGGGAATGGCAGTCATAATACATGACAACATTGAAAACTTGAACTGAACTTCATGTCCTTTTAAACATGCAAAGATTCTTTACTGCCTACATTTGTGTTATTTCAACAACATTGAAAGTCTGGGAAAGGCACTGCATCATAGAAATAAATGTTTGTATAAGCCAGCTACTAAAGCAACTCCCCTGCAAAAGTATTATGTTCCATTTCATCAACAGAGATGGAGTGAAGTTTGAACAGAATTAGATTAGTCTTTATTTGAATAAAAGCATTTTAAAGTATTTTTTTAGGAGCACCAAATTCACAGTGATGTATGGTTTGGTTTACAAATGAGAACTGCAAGCAAACACAGGATGAAAATTAAGATATTGTACTGTTTTGAATAAAGCATTACTGATGCATTCTGAAGTTTGACCCCCCCCCCCCTCTTCAGAAGTTCCCTGGCAATCAAGCTGTAACTTTGTGTATCAAAGAAAACACTGGAAATGGAACAGCGCCAGATTAGGCAAAACCAGCATTTGACTTTTCTTCACACACTAATGAATAGCATACAGGTGGAACCAGCAAATGAGACAAGTGTTATCAACCTTAAGTCTGGCAGTTTAATTACTGCATGTCACTTTTTACACTGACTTTCTAAAGTCAGTGTAAAAATGTGAAAGTCAGTTTCTAGTGTCCCTCGCTGGCTCGCCCGCTGACCTGGCAGCGCTCATTTGTACCGTGCCTCATTGGTTTTCCCTCAAGGTCTGTCCCGCTGCGCGGGCTTGCAGAGGCAGCTCGAACTCTGCGCGGCCTCGCCCGCTCAACTGTGCATGCGCAAAGCGCATGCACAGTTGAGCAATTGTGCGCCATGCCGCCCTATTATAATAGTAGGATAACCAATGCTTGGATTTAATTCCAGCCTCGCGGTGCATCTACTGAAAAATAAATGCCTACAAGTATGCAAGACAAAGTGTGCAAACAGCAATATTTGATGGTGAAAACACACCAAGAAACTGCTTTAGTCCTTCAAATAAATATGCATGCAGCTTTCCTCTGAAAGAGCACTTCTAAAAGTGGTAAAGAAGGGTGATAAAAAAAAAAGTTGAGGAAAGAGTCTTTGTTACAAACATGACATGGTGAAATTAAGTATTTCCAGGAGTCATTGTTTGGAAGAAGGGAAGGCGTGATTCATGCCTTGCAAAGGCAACTTGTTGTAGAGATAAATGGTGACAGGGTGGTTTGAGTAAAATCCATAAAACATTCCACATTTACTTTCCTTATAATCATCATAAGTGCAAACAAATAAGAACAAAAACAACAAAAAAGGCATCCCATTGTTTTTGGTTTTAAGGCGGGGCTACGTTAGGTGGGGGAAGGAGGGGGCATTTTCCCGAGAAAGAAAGATATCCTGTGCTGTCAGATGTCGTCTCCTCCCATCCCGGCCTTTCCCAACCATTTGACTGTCCCTCCTCCGCTGTGCGTGTGGCCTATTTCAAGCGTTGGATGAGTTCCTGTGTGAGGCCCAGGTTGAGCAGCTGCATGGTGGGGAGTGAGCTGAGGTGGGGGAAGGCCTTGAGGAGCCTCTCCCAGCACAGCTCCAGCAAACTGGGCACAGCCAGCCAGATCTTAAACAGAGAGCCAGTCCTCTTGTTCTCCTGGATGTTCACCACGCCGCCATGGATGTACATGCAGCCGGCCTAGGGAGGGTGGGAGGGAGGGAGAGAGAGAGAGATGCATACATGAGTGTTAACACATTGAGTGCCAAGGACGTCTGTGGACGTCCTAAAAAAAAGTAACGAGAAGTGCCAAGGACGTCTGTGGACGTCCTAAAATCATAATTCATATTATTCCATAATTCTGCTGTTTAAGGTCGTACCCAGCCAGTGAGCATGAATCCCTTCAAGGGATCACACGGCGCCACCTTAAAAATCTACACGGGAGCTGCGCCACCCACCTCAGATCCTTTACTTTGTGCAGGAGAAAGCGGAGAAAGCCGTGATCAAAGAGACACCGATGCATGCTGCAGCCAGAGCCATATAGATTGCTCTGTCTGCAGCTCACAGTTGGCTGCGATCCGCGCCCACAACTGAGCTCTTCTGCCTCTGTCTATCTGTCTGCATATAGTTTCTCCACACGATTACCTGCCAGAAAGGCAGCACCCGAAGCCGAACGGCCAAACCTTTTCCTGCAGTCCCGTTTGCCATTTCCTTGTTGCGCTGGGATCCGCCCGGGGCAAAAACGGAGGCTGCGAAAATAGACTGTGTGCGTGTGGGGAGGAGTTTGCAGCTCAGGGGTGGAGAGGGGGGGAGAGGGGGGTGGGGCACGCAGGCTGCACAGAACTACACCATGTCACTACATCAGAAAATAGTAGCTAGAGTCAGTGAATGTGCTTGAAATTAGAGTGCAAAAAGTATTCATAAAAGTGACTTTATCTTGAAAAGTAAAAAAAGACAGCAGAAAACCCTTGAAAGTGCTCTTCTTTCAGAGGCTGTCATTTCATAATGGAACTGTCTAGAAACAAAATTTCTTCTTTGAAAGAAGCAGGAGTGTCCAATGTTTCATTAGACTCCAGCCCTGTCCATATAGCCCTAATAGAAAAAATTCTATAGCTGTTTTCACCTGAATGGAAGTGAATCTGGCACAGGCTCCAGACAATTTTACTGAAGCGCTGTGGCACTCAATGTGTTAAGCTTGTTGTATGGTCGCCGCGCCAGGCGCGGGGGAGGAGCAAGGGCCGCGAGCCGAAAATGACGTCAATTCGTTGGGCGCACCCCCCGCGTTTCTAGCAGCGGGACACTCTGCACGGCTTCTCTCCAAACATGGATGCTTTCGAGCCACTGAGCCCTGAACACTGAGCTGTGTTTTCACCACATTTCTTGACCCATGTGGTAAACTTTGATTTGCAACTGTTCGTTTTTAGTCATTTCAACAAGTAAATGTGTTGTGTTGAGAGAGATTAAAAGCAGCACAGAGTAGGCTATCAGGGCTGAGAACTGAAACGGCTATTCAGTAAAAACAAGTTTGGTGATTCATTCATGTGCTGATACACGGTCGTTTGAGAGTGAAAGCGCACTCAGTACTGCACATAATAGCGTTTCATTGTGACTTTTCATGGGCTGTTCTCACCATTACCATTGTACAATGTAACATGCTGATCACTTGGCTGCCGTTCTGACTAGAGCCCGACCGATATATCGGTTCACCGATATTATCGACCGATAATATACCGATACCGATATTATAACCGATAACGGTATCGGTATCGGCCGCTATGTTGGCCGATATTTTTTTATTTTGTATTTTTTAAGTCATAGACAACATGTTGTGTATATTTGATCTTTTTTCTTAATTCAAATTATATTTTATATTTGTTATATTTGTGTTTTGTATTTCTAGTTATTTATAATTATTAAATCAATTGATGTCAATTTGGACAATAAAGTTTATTGATAAGCTGTAAAATATCCTGCCTACATTACATATCTCAAGTCATATCTTTGTCAAGTGTTTGATATTTGAGGGATCATTGCAAAAACATTGTGTAATATAATGTGTACCGTATATTTAATATAAGAATATCGGCCGATATATCGATATCGGAATTTTTTTTACTCCCTAATATCGGTATCGGCCTAGGCCTAAAAAATCCAGTATCGGTCGGGCTCTAGTTCTGACTATAAAAGCATCGGCCCCGGCGCGGAGTCCGCACGTGATCTGCGGAGGCCTGCTTTGGGGAGCCTCGCTCGACTATAATGAGACCTTTAGTCAAGCATTATCAGGGGGCAAAAAGTGCCCCCAATAATTATAGGAGAACGAGTTGTCAAATGTTCACATGTGAATTGGATAACTGCCCCTCTCGGGTCACTGTAGGCGTTTAGTTGGAGCCTATGACCGAGGGATTGTTTACAGTGCATTCTGGGCAAGAAAACGAGCCATTTCAAAACAAGAAAACAAGTGAGCACACAGCCTGAGACTGGAGAAAGCACAGCAGCCAGCACACAGCCTGAGACTGGAGAAAGCACAGCAGCCAGCACACAGCCTGAGACTGGAGAAAGCACAGCAGCCAGCACACAGCCTGAGACTGGAGAAAGCACAGCAGCCAGCACACAGCCTGAGACTGGAGAAAGCACAGCAGCCAGCAGTAGCAGAAAATGCCAACTCACACAAAAAAAAAAGAAAAATGTTTCTACTAATTACAAAATGTAAAGGAACTTTGGTTGGTCAGGACTCAGTATGCTTGAGCAAGACTGATTTTGACCTCCTTGTGGAGGGAGGCAACACATTAAATTCATGAAAAAGAAGTGTACAGGAGGACTGTGAAATCAAACCTACTATCATTTCTTAGAGAATGTCATGAGTTCAGATTTAGACATATTGAATTACTTTCATTTAATTCCCTTGCTGTGTGCATACTGAGGCTTGTTTTCGCTAGCAGGAAAACAGCCACTGGCTACGGGCAATATTGCTATTCCAGACTATACACATAGGCATTTGGCCCGAGACACAGAGGGACCATAAAGGGGAGTGTTACACTAACCGGGGTGACGGCAGCACAGTGGAAGTAGGCTGGCTCAGGCATGACCGCCGGTAGTTTACTCCACTGGAACGACTGCAGGTTGATCTTCCACAGATCAGCTAATATCAGCTCTCCATTGTAGCCTCCACAGATAAAGACATCTACAACAGAGAAGAAAGGCTCAGCAACATGGGGTTGTTGCGGGTTAGCTGGTAATGAAGGTTTCACAGATGAGGGGGTGATACCATAGCTCAGCGGTACTTTATCTTTGAACTAGTATTTAAACAAAGGGATTACAAAATAATAGTTAAGTTATCAAGTGATAACCGACGATTCTCACCATTTCGTATTTGCACACAGCTGTGACATCTTCTAGGGGCAGGATATCCTGTCAAAGTCATGGAAGCTTTAGAACACATTGCAATGGGAAATCCACCAGAAGAACAACAACAGGCTTAACAGATCATGTGGAGCAACATACATACCTATTTTGTCATGAGGTTTAGTTGTAATCTCCTCCCAGGAATTGGTCTCCAGATTGTAAGCATGTATCTATAACAAATAAGCCAGTAACAAAGGCAGATCTCAACATCAGTGAAAACCTCTCATCATTGTCTTACCCTCATGGCCTACCTGCACAGTAATTAGCAGTCTATATATCCATGAACACTCCTACATATATACTACGAGTATTTTTGTGATCACCTAGTGATCAAGATGCATTTGGCTTGTGTACAAGTAGGGGTTGACCGATTAATCGGCCGGCCGATTAATCAGACCGATTATTGGCATTTTTAAATAATTGGCATGGGCCGCTGCCTGCCCTCACAAGACTGATTATTAAGGCTTTGAAGTCGATCAGACAAACGGTTCTCGAGATACGCGAAGAACAGAAAGACAGAGAGAGAGACAGACAGACAGACCATGCTCACATTATAGTATAGATGTATAGATTAATGCAGTTGAATGAGGTCTCTCACATACGTGCTCTCCCTAAAATAGCCTAGCAGTCACTTCTGAAATCTACTGCATAACCCAATGTATTTTTCTATTTCATAAAAAAAAAAAAAAATCTAAAGCATGTTACTGGCTAAGATAACCATTTTATATTAGATGTATTTGTTATATTAGATTTTCAATGCGCATGAATGGATAATGGAATTATAGGCTACTTGTTTTTTTTTACCCAAATACTCTCATTCATTATTATATTTAAATTGTTGTATTTTATAAAACGATTTTTTTTTTTAAATAATAAAATAATAATAAAATATAAATAAATAAATAATAAAATAATCTGCATTATATATCGGCCATCGGCCACCCTGCTCTCTAAATATCGGCATCGGCCATTGAAAAACCCATATCGGAAGATGAAACTAATGTAAATAGTAATAGATGCGGTTGATGAATATTAATTCACTGTTCAAACTACCTAAGATCATTTTGTTCCCTTTAAAATTGTTGTTTCAATGATCCGGGTGCAAATTTTTCTCAGAGGCTTTCTTGGAACATTGATCTTCAAAATGTGGCTGACATACAGTACAGCTTTGGTGCCGCGTTCAATTTGTTATGAGACTGGTGATGTACCTTGTCCAGAGGGTAAGATGTCCACGATGTTCCTCCTCCCAGAATATAGATCCTCTGTCCATCGTGTGCTATTTCATGTCTGTACCTGTGACACACACAACACCACGTCACTTACCATCTTAAAGGAGTGGGCTGATACGTTAAGCAAGTTAAGTTAAAGTCCCTGGAAACCAGAAATATTTTCTTATTATTTAGCATTTTGAGTTCATCACATCACAGGAACCTATGTTAACTCATTCTCTGCCAGGGTCATTTCGGTCTGTGTGCTCCCAGTGCCAGGATTTTGAGCATATTTCCTGATCTTCCAGGACCCACAGAATATTCTGTGCTAGGAATAAAATTACACAACATATCTCACAATAAAGCAGAGACTCTCTTCTTACCCCTTGTAAAAAACTGAAACTCTCCCATGTTTCCTTGTTTAGTTACAAGCAGTGGAAGTTAGCTTGTTTTCACTAAAAATGCCCTCCTTTGGACAGAAATATGAGAAAAATAGGTTTTTAGTGAAGGACACCGTTTCAAGCAGAACTCTCTTTTGAGCCTTTTATTTTTTGCCTCAGTGACACATCAGACATATACAGTATTTGTTTTCCCAAATAAATAAATAAAAATAAATAAATAAGAGAATGTATTTTACAGTTGCCATGTGGATTTTTAGCTTAGCTTGATAAAAGCATAAACAAATGGAACGAACCCTTATGTGGTCACACTCACACTCTCTCTCTCTCTCTCTCACACACACACACACACACACACAGGAATAACGAGTGCTGTAACGTTACCTGCTGTCACGTTACCTCTCATAACTAACGTTAGCACAGAAGATCACACAATAGCTACGTTAGTGCTGTAAACTTTGAAATGTTTATGTGACACATGTTTCGCCTTGGTTGCTGGGGACGGGTGTGTGACGCGGTTTGACGCGTTTGACGTATCCATGTGATTCCCCCTCCCTTGAGTGTGAAGGGAGCTCTCCCTTGAGGGGGAAAGCTGGCAAGAGGAAACGTGAAGCGAGTCATGCCGGCGGCATAAGTTATAAACAATGCGTGACAATTATACTCGAATGTTGTGTGTGTGATCATTTCATCTCAAACGCGATACAAAAAATAGGCTACTTTTTACCATCGTCATCGCTCTCTCCAAGTGGCACTCATTTCTCCTCCTCCGATTCATCTGTGTCAGACCAGAACGCTGTGAAGCGGAGCCTTCGTCGCCATGGCGCTCCGTCGTGGAGCAATAACAAAAACGCTGGCGTCTTCCTCGCCATCGTCGCCAGCCGAGAACTCTGGATCGGACTCTGTTTCGACCACAGGCTCCACCCATAAATACTAAACTAGCGGGTTCCTTTTATCAGTTTGACTTGAAACAATGTCACAGGCTGGGAAAGTGTCTGATGTAATGTAAACAGCCAAAACATGAAAGTACGTCCGAGTACGTCTTTGGCACAGAACGTCATTGTTAAAAGTACGTCCGGGTACGTCTTTGGCAGAGAATGAGTTAATAAGCCACCAGCCAAATTTGAACGATGATGAACGTCGCAAAGTATATAAATTTAGGTTTGACAGTCATGGCAAAAGTCATGAGAATCAATTAGATTTTAGAGTGTATTTTCTCCCGCGGACTGTGTGGGCGTGTCCCGTGTGTGTGTGCGTGCAAGACTACAGGTCTCCGAGAGAGAGAGAGAGAGAGAGTGAGAGAGAGAGAGGGAGGGAGGGAAACGGAGAAAGAGAGAGAAGGAAAGAGAGATGGAGTGCGTGTGTCGAACACACACACACACACACACACCGTGTGTGTGTGTGTGTGTGTGTGTGTGTGTGTGTGTGTGTTCGCTTGTTGCTTGGAGAGGAAGAGACTGTCAAATTTTGCATTTGAGCACCTCGCTCTCTTCAACGAGGAAGTGGAAATCCAGACCTTGTAGAAAAGTGTCGATTTTAAGGCTTTGGGTTGAAAGTAATGTATCATGATTTCTGAGGCACACAATTACTAACATAAGACCCTAAATAACATAGTTAGAACGTTTTTGTGGATTTTGGGGACTTTAAAGATTGCTGCATGATGCATCAGTACTCCACAATGCATAGCTACTCAATGAAACAGCAAAGGTTTCAGTGCCTGTGTATACGTTTACTGTTGTATCACCCGTTCATAAAAAACAGATCACACCACTTTTGTTGGACTACTGGGTTTGTACTAGACTGAAAAGCTCCCTCGCATGGTCTGATCCTACCGTTCCTCAGGCAGGTCGTGGGGGGTGTTGTTTGGCTTGAGGTGGATCCACTCTCTGGTGGTCAGGTCCAGCCTGTGCAGGTCTGTACTGTAGATGTAACCTGTCGTCCCTCCAAACACATACAGGAAGCCGTTTATAATGGCCATTGCCTGGAGGAGGGAAGGCAAACCGCAGTCTAATGAATGACAGCTCTATTAAATCAGAGTGAAAACGTTGGTGTATCCAGTAAATGCATTTTGAAAACCTCATCCAAGTTACAAACAATAATGACAAGTCTAATTTCCATGAGAAATGATTGGGAGTGCTGTGCCCAAAAGGCACGAAGACTTGACTTCTATTAACCATAAGGAAATTAGTCAGAGCACAGACATCTGACATATTATAACCAATAAGACTGCGGATTATTTAGAGCACAGACATCTGACATATTATAACCAATAAGACTGCGGATTATTTAGAGCACAGACATCTGACATATTATAACCAATAAGACTGCAGATTATTTAGAGCACAGACATCTGACATATTATAACCAATAAGACTGCAGATTATTTAGAGCACAGACATCTGACATATTATAACCAATAAGACTGCGGATTAGTCAGAGCACAGACATCTGACATATTATAACCAATAAGACTGGATTCCTGGGGTTACCTGTCCATAGATTCTGTTGGGCTTCTTCCCCCGACAGTTGAGCAGTGACCATCGCTTGTACTTCACGTTACAAACGTGAACGTCATTCCCGTTATTTTCACCAAAGGGGATGCCGGTGCCACCAAAAACTAGCAGGTTGTTGCCATGCAAAACAGCTGAAGGGACACAGGGAGAAAACATAAGTCATGTATGCTTTCACAGAGTCACTATAATCCCTCTGTCCTATGAAGTAACCAAGGCACCAAACACTGAGTTTAAATAAGTGACCCCCACCCACAGTCATCTTGGGATAAATTGTCACATATTTTAGGGTAATTTTTAGGTTATATTGATGGTATGGCCACTTTAGCATCCCCACCTAAGCTTGACTTGTAAAGAAGTCATCTTTTACATGCACTTAGCTGCAGTGGCTCCTCCCTACACCTGGAAAATCGCCGCCACAGCTAGATAAATGTAATTACAATGAAAATTCATAATCTACAAATAAGAGTTGCAACTGTCCATGTATGAGGATATAAATATCCAAGTAAGAAATGATCCTGAAACTGCCCCAGCAGTGCAGCAAGTTCTCAGAATCAAAATTAACCCTCCCTGCTATTTTTTTTTTTAATCAATAAACAGTGAATTTATTAAAGTGTCCACAGTCCAGGACGATTGGAGATAATGATGGTTTACCCGACATGGAGGCCAGCTCCGTGGGCATGTAGCCCTCTGTGCGGATCTGCTGCCAGGAGCCCGTGGCGAAGTGATACCGCCAAAGCTCCCTGAACAGCGGGTAGTCCTCATTCTCTGAGCCACCTGACTCATCGTAGTCCGGGTTGTACCCTCCGAAAACATACAGGTTTGTGTTGTCGGCGACACAGCGATGCCCACTGCGGGCAGGAGGGGCACGGTGACCTGGGGAGGGTGGGGGACAGTGTTACATAGGGCAGTGATTCCCAAGCAGGGGTATGTGTCCCCCTAGTAGGGATACTTGAGCAGCTTGTACATGGAAAGATTAGGAATTACAATTTATTTCCAAAATGATAAAAAAAAAAAAAATCCAAGTAATTTCATAAACGCATGTCAAAACTGTGCAGTGCGCACCACCATCCAACTAGCTAGCAAACATGAATAAATAGCTCAAACGTCCAGTTGCTGTCACTCCAGATTCATGTTTAGGGGAGCCTGGCGACAAAAGGAAAAAAGAAGCCAACCCAAGCCAAGCTTGTGACTCCAGCAACATGGCAAGTGGAAATTACAGTAGAATTGTAGGTTGTGAGAAGATATGTCATTACAAAATTTGGCACAAGGCGTTCATATGTCTCTTTCTTATACAGGCTATACCTGGTTTCAACTCATTGCAATTTGTGATTATAAAAGCTTTGTTTTTAAAAGGATTGTTCAGGATTTATCAAGCCACCTCCAACCACCAGTTGTCAATGCATTCAATGGGGTAACGTTATAAGACCATATATTTACACCTATAAGTGTACGGAATGGCTTGAATGAATGGTATTAAGAGTAACACTCTCATCTCTCAGAATGAACACACCACAATTTGAGTTTATCCTGCTCAGAAAAACAATGTTGGCAAAAAGAGAGTGAGTTGCTGATCTATAAAACAAAAGCTGCCCAAGTGGAAGGCTGAGGCGTCCAGAACTGGCACCCCAAAATGAGAAGTCACACTCACATCTATAGTTAAATTTTCCTGCCCATGTCTAGATTAGGTCTATGACCATGCCTGTATATCTATGAAAGACTGCCAGTCAGTCAATAGCCCCATAAAGTGACCCTACTACTGCACGAGCGTATATACTAACTAACAACAGTACAGTAGTAGGGTCACTTTATGGGGCTACACACACACACACACACACACACACACACACACACACACACACACACACACACACACACACACACACACACACACACACACACACACACACACACGTATAGTCAAACCACGACCACAATACCTGAAACCCCAGTTGTGGATGGGCTTGCTGTGTAGGTAGGTTAACAACTGAATGTGTGAAAACACAAACACAAAACGAGATCTCGAAAAATGGGTGTACTCATACCAGTTTAGCCTCGATTCGACTATTATTCAATCTCGTTTATGAGTGAAACAAGATTGGATAGTCGAATTATGAGGCTAATTGTGTCTGTTGGTGAACTGGTAACACCACAATTATAGTTATCTGTATTTGAGACGAGATCTGATAGAGCCACATGGAACATGTCAGAAATCAGAGCTTGCTAAGCTACCAAAAATGCAAGCAGGTTTTTCTTGGTTGTTTGCTGTAGCTAGTGTCTTGCTCATCAATGTCACTAGTAAGGGCAACGTTTAACGTTAAATGAATGCAGTGTAAAGCTGCTTTTGTGTGTGTGGATTCGATCTCAATCGTGCAATGATTATTTGCTTGGTTTTATGTGACAACGTTAACTTAAAGCTAGTTAGCGTAGCTAGCATGCCTTGCTAATGTTGTTGACCGACCTGCTAACATTACAGCGAGCGGCGGCCTGCCTGTCAGCCTCTCGAATTTATTCAGCTGGTCTGGACTGCGAGCACCTTCAGCGTCCGACATCGTTTCCCCGTTATTACAGTCCATTCCTGGGAAATGTTACATAAAATGAAAGCAAAATCTTTTAAAGTGCTGGTAAAACATTATAGCTATACTCCTCTCATTCAGGGCCATTCACAAATTGCCCCCCCCCGGCCTCAGAAAATGGACCAATCAGAAGAGTCGTTATTGGTGCGTAGCGGTACGTAGTAGTCTGGGCACCTTCCACCCCGCTTTTTGTCATGGGGCGTAAACCACGGAACCAGAATGAACACCGGAAGGCAGTGCGCCAAAAAACATCTGTGTTGCTGTTAGCTTGATGTCTCTTCCATCGATTAATTGTCTGATGCAAAGCTTCTGTATTGGCTTAAAAGATGTGAGATTGTGAATCCGCAATGTTTCTAAAAGAACTTCGGTACGTCCATCTTTTGTTTTGTTGTTTGCCGTTCTGATACTTGGGTCAAATTGTCAAGTTAACGTGAAAGTTGACGAGCTAGAAACGCTGCCATCCGGTCTAGGGCGGGCTCTAGGCCGGAACCAGTAGGGTGACAAAATCAATTGTGGGCGGGAGCCAGGCTCTTTCTCGCCGAGAAGAGCCTGGTGACGCAAGGTTAGTACGTAGCGTCAGGAGAGCAGGGCAGGGCCACGCCGTGCGCGTCTCATGTCTCAACCGTGGTCACCGTCTCAACCGGTCTCAACAACAACACAGCACAGCAGCAGGCCCCAGCAAACAGTTTGCGTCCATATTATTTCATTTTTGAAGATGAGGCAGGAGAGAATGATTGAAAATCCAGTGCTCTCACCTACTACTACTAGGCTAATTACGTTGCCTGGGTCAAGTGACATCACTGATGACATCACAATTGCTTGAGTGACATCACTGATATTGCTCGTGTGACATCACAATATTGCTGATGGCATGGCATCATTTTGCATGAGTGGCAATTTTAATTCATAGCCCAACACTTCACACAGCGCTTCAATCACTGTGTGGGCGGAGCCTCTTCCCACACACCTGTCAATCAAACAGTGTGGGCGGAACCTCTATCACCATGTGGAACTTGTGCTGCGTTCAAAAGAGCTCGTAATTGTTGTAAGAAATGAGGAGAGTCATACTACACAAAGGAAAAGTTAAAATAATTCATTAACTAAAACTAAGGCAAAATAACTAAACACAAACTACATCAAAAACACACTTTGAGAATGCTGAGATGAGTCTGATCACATGTGCCTGCCATTTATGTTATGGTAATGTAGACAAAAAAATAATTGATTGGATTTATATAGCGCCTTTCTAGATAGGCTACTCAAAAGTGCTTCACATATCGGGGGGGGGGGGGGGGGGGGGGGGGGGGGACTCAACTCATCCACCACCGATGCGTAACACCCACCTGGGTGATGCACGGCAGCCAGTTTGCACCAGAATGCTCACCACACATTAGCTGTCACTGTGAAGAGTTGAGGATTGAACGTGCCAATTAACAAGGGATGATTAGGTGGTCATGATTGAAGGAAGGCCTGTTTGGGAATTTAGCCAGGGCACCAGGGTTACACCCCTACTCTTGCGAAGAGTGCCAATGGGATCTTTAATGACCACAGAGTCAGGACCTCGGTTTGAAGTCTCATCCGAAGGACGGTTCTCACTCTCAGGACAGAGTTGCTGTCTCTGCCCTAGGGCATTGGGGAGATTATTCATCAGACCATTCGGATGGGGAAGAGCACTTCCTACTGGTTCTCCAACACCACTTCCAGCACCAGTCTCCCATCCAAGGAGCATCCTAGGCCAGACCTGCTTAGCTTCCCAAGGAAAGCCAGTTATGTATGGAGGAGCCACTGGTGCTAAATCAAGATCAAATAACTACAAAATAGTGTTTGTGTAGGCAGTGGAGTATTGGTTGAAAAAGTATTCTTAGTTGATCAAAACAATGGCAAAGGACAAGTGTGACCAGTGGCCAACATGTGTTACAACCATGAACTATACAAGTGGGGAGCCAACCAAAACCATCAGACAGGACACCAGGAGCTGGATACACAATAATCTTTATTACAAAAATATAGAAAATGTTAAAAACCCCAGCCCACAGTCCAGGTGTAGTATAGGTCCCACAGTGTCTTCTGTCCGTGTTCCCGAACACCTCCAGGGAAGCTACGGGGGAATAATGAGACAAGTCACTTGACTGGGCAGAGGCCCAGGCTCCCGAGGGAGATTGCAAAACCAGCTAGTGGTCAGAAACTGTCCAGAACAATGGCCAAAAAAAAGGAAGGAAACAGCACTGCAAAATGTCACTGCAAATTCACACGTGATTTAAGAACCTCTTGAGTATTTAGCTTTCTACTATGGAAAGTTTGAGGGAAGGGGGGGGGGGGGGGGCAATGCTCCACAGTAAATTCACACGTGATTATCAACTTCTTCACTAATCAAAAGGACGCTTTACACCGCACGCCAAAAAGGGACAGCTATAGCTGCCGTAGCAGGCCGTTCGGTAACACTTTGCGTAGTTATTGAGGAACTAGTCAGGAACTAACCATTAGTTCATGAATAGTTAATGATTAGTTCCTGAATAGTTAATAGGTAGTTCCTTAATGGTAGTTACTTAGGAACTGACCATTAGTTACCATGTTAACGAACCAGTAAGTAATGATTACTTCCTTAAAAATATATATATGTTTTATTTCGCTAGTTCATGAGTAGTTAATGGGTAGTTCCTTAATTACCCTTAATGGTAGTTCCTTAAATATCCCTAATAGTAGTTACTTAAGAACTGACCATTAGTTACCATGTTAACGAACCAGTACGTAATGATTACTTCCTTAATTTTTTTCTGCTAGTTCATAAGTAGTTAATGGGTAGTTACTTAAGAACAGACTATTAGTTACCATAGTTGTTACTAGGGAATTAATCATTAGTTCATGATTACTTTACCATTAGTTACCATGTCTGTGCCCCCTCAAGTAAAGCAGGGCTTCATGCTTAGTTGTTACTAGGGAATTAATCATTAGTTCATGATTACTTCATTACTTACATATTTGTGCCCCCTCAAGTAAAGCAGGGCTACATACTTAGTTGTTACTAGGAAATGCATCATTACTTCATGATTATCTTACCATTAGTTACCATCACCCTACCCTATAACAAATAGATAGCTCATTTGGTAGAGACTAATAATCTTGCGTTCTTGGGGCCAAGGGTTCAAACCTCACCTGGAACAACTCTTGTATTTATTTGTTATAGGTAGGGTGATGGTAACGAATGGTAAGATAATCATGAACTAATGATGAATTCCCTATTAACTCATTCACCGCCAGTTTAGGACTGCCAATATTTAGCACAGGCCAAAGATTTTCATAATTGTTGGTCATCTTTCAAGACCCACAGTAAATTATCTATTAGCACCAGAGTGATTTGCAATACCTCAAAATGAAGATGTACGTCTCTGGGTTCACCAGGAAAAAAAAGTGAGCTTTTAGCATGTTCTGTACTCTACTTATAGCCATTTATATACACCCTGTTTTCACCCAAAAGTTCTCTCTGAGAAAAGAAATTGCAGAAAATGGCATTTATGTACACAGCACACAATATCAGGCAGAACTCGCTCTCAATTCTTTTATTTTGAACTGTATTGACATCAGACATGTAAATATTATTCATTATGACACAAATGACAAAAATATATATATATGAAGTGCTTTTTTTACATTCAACAATACAGTTTGCTCAGTGTGAGTGTACAGACAGACAGACACAGACACAGACACGCGCACGCACACACACACACACACACACAGAGAGAGAGAGTTCTCTCCACAGTTGCTGCTAGATCGCACCTCCTTCCCCCTCCTTCCCCATCAGCGTTTTGCCTCCTCTGCTGCTCGTTTCCCTCCTCTCGCTGGGACGAATGCTGCGACACGAACACAGGAACGGGTCCGCGGCTTGGCTTTGGGACCAGGCGCTGCTGGAACCGGATCGATCATGTTCGTCACGGGTTTGACTAGGCAATCCAGGTTCGCCCTGCAGCAAGGCTGGCACATAGGAACGGGGTCCAGGGACCAGGATCGATCATGTTGGTCACGGGTTTGACTACCGCGGTTTCGATGTCCGCTGCTCTGCAGCAAGTCGATCAGCTCTGCAGCGTGGCGAGGGGGCATTTCAATGGCGTTTCTCCTCTGCAACAAGGAAGCGCGTTTCTCCTCCTTTCCACCTTCTTCCTAATTTCAAAGAACAGCTGCGGTATGTGTTTGATAACGTGCTGTCTGCTTGACTTTGAGGTTAGGGACCCGAAACTATGTCACAGGCTGGGTAAGTGTTTCAACTATGCGCTGCACTCATAAAAACAAAAACACGTCAAACACGTCATTGGCGGGGAGGGCTATTTCTGATAACACGTCAAAGACGTCATTGGCGGTGAATGAGTTAACAACTAAGTATGATGGCCTGCTTTACTTGAGGGGGCACACACATGGTAACTAATGGTAAAGTAATCATGAAATAATGATGAACTCCCTAGTAACAACTAAGTATGATGGCCTGCTTTACTTGAGGGGGCACAAATATGTTAACTAATGGTGAAGTAATCATTAGCTAATGATTAATTCCCTAGTAACAACTATGGTAACTAATAGTCTGTTCTTAAGTAACTACCCATTAACTACTCATGAACTAGCGGAAAAAAATTAAGGAAGTAATCATTACTTACTGGTTCATTAACATGGCAACTAATGGTCAGTTCTTAAGTAACTACCATTAAGGGTCATTAAGGAACTACCCATTAACTACTCATGAACTAGCGAAAGAAAAAAATGTTTTTTTTTTTTTTTTTTTTTAAGGAAGTAATCATTACTTACTGGTTCGTTAACATGGTAACTAATGGTCAGTTCTCAAGTAACTACCATTAAAGAACTACCTGTTAACTATTCATGAACTAATCATGAACTAATGGTTCGTTCCCGACTCGTTCCTTAGTAACTACCCAATTTTTGTGTTACAGTATTGTAAAGTGTTACCGGCCGTTCAAGTGGCTAGATGGTATGTGGGCTTTGTTTGGATGGGGCGAGGTACAAGAAAAATGGCGCTAAATTAAAAGTAGGCAGTGTCAAAGTCAAAATATAAAAACAATGCTCCTTTGGTCAGGCCGTGTACAACAATAAAAGGCGGTAGGAAAATCAGGAGGACAACATGGAGGATGACAGATGCAGGGAAACCTAAGAGGGGCACTTAGCTGTAAGAGGGGGTGCGTCGTAACTACACCCCTCTACATTCCAACGATGCTTCCCCTCCGAGAAAGCAGTGTGGTGCAGTCCCTCTGGCTGTCAGACTGCTGTGTGGTGGGCCTGGATACCGTGCGCCGTCGGGAGTTTCACTACTCGTGCTCGTAGCTCTGCCCCTTCCAAACGTCCCGTCAACCTTCTGGTTTGGCTGCTCTTGCCCGGGACTGCGTTTGTTCCTGCATCAGGTCTGCTTCATGCCTCTAACCTCCACGGCTGCCTTTAAAAAGAAGGGAGAAAAACGCCAGCCCGCTGCCAAAGCTCCGCTAATCACCCCCAGCAGTTTCCAATTTGGATCCCCTTTCCCCGCATCATTCAGGTAGTCACGTCACTCAATCCACTCATGTCTCCTCCCATACCTGGCTGCTGCCATAGCATTACAGAAAACCGTAGGAAACCTACAATCGTGTCCCCGTCAAAGTCAGAGATTATGGAGTATATTAAAGTATATTAAAACTTGGCCTGTGACACAAGTTTTATAAATTGATGCATTTATTAACAGCCATAAGTGCAGTTATTGCAGAAATGACTCATAACAATTAAACAAGAACAGGAGTATGCAACAGCGGAGTTTGGATTTGACAGGATCCAAGCAGGTTTTTCTTGGAACAGAAACAGAACGTGATTGATGGATCCGGATGGTTTTAACCAGGCTACAATCTAACCACTTTAAACAACCTATTACAATAATTCATACCCAAATTACAAAACATTCCATGTTTTTTCCTGCACTTCCCATGATGCACAAGTACACAAATAAATAGCGCAGATTGACATTACAATGCAAGTGCAGAAATGCTGCCAATAAAAGATTTTAGGCACTTTTGTAGCACACAACCCTCGCTCTGAATCACGTTTTAAAGATACTAACACACATGTCAAAACCTGGACCAATTTGATCAACGGCTTTTGTGACACGAGTAATGCATGTGTAATTCACATCACCTTAAGATATTATTACATCAACTGAGGCCTCTGTATAGTGGCATGGAATTGTGGGACTTGATGATTCCACTTTAGTCAGCACATCAACAAGAGCGTGGTGAAGGAGCGAAGAAGTAGAGTGCCAGGAGGATGAGGTAGACCACCACCAGAGCAGTACCTGCACACAAAACAGAGCTCATTATAATGTCCCTGCTAATGCAACTATGTGGCCAAGAGGAAGCATCTATCATGACTGGGCAGGGGCGGCATTAGCTCAGGAGGTAGATAAGTCGCCTGGGAATCAGAAGGTTCCCAGTTCGAGGCTGGCTCCTCCCGGTAGCATGCCGAAGTGTCCTTGAGCAAGACACTGAACCCCTAACTGCTCCCGGCAAGCAGTTGGCGCCTTGCATGGCTGCAGACGCCGTCGGTGTATGAATGGGTGAATGTGAGGTATTCATGTAAAAGCGCTTTGGGTGACTATATAAAATGCGCTCTATAAATACAGTCCATTTACCATGACTGGGGCTACAGTATATATACACATCAGCCAAAATACAAGAAGCCACAGACACACATACTCTTACCTGCTACTTTATGAATCTGCATGGTTTGAATGGATAAGTGGAGATCATGCCGATTGTAATAAAATAAGACGTTTTTGCTAAACACATTTAAGATTGTCTGCTCGTCCCTGGGAAGTGATGATGTCCGTTTCTGCTGTTGGGAAAATCTCTGTATCACTACTCACCCTGAAAGTAGTCACATTTTCCATCCATGAAGATGTAGTTGACAACAATTACACTGAAGATGCTGGCCCAGACGTGGATATCACTGAAGACAAGCACGAATCCCACATCCTGGAAAAGTCATGAGGGAAACCATTCCATTACACACACAAAAACAAAAGCTCCTCAAATCTGCTTCATTGATGTACGTGAACTCACATAGAATGCGTTGAAGAGGATGAGCAGGGGAATTTGAATCATGCAGACCTGCACAGCTATACAACTGCCCACTTCAAGGCTGAAGACAAATATTCATACCAGTTAAAATCTCATAACACTTGACCTGTGTACCGACCTTGGGCATTAACCTAGGGGAAACTACTCTAGGGACACAATAATGATGAATACGTGCTAGATGAAAATCTCAAGGATACATAACTTCTTGCATATGTATTCTTACACATTTTGTAAGTTGTAAAGTGTGTTATTCTACCTTTTGTGTGCATGATGCATTTGGTAGATTTTCATCAAGCAGTTGCATGGCATTTGTGTTCTTACCATAAATCCCATAGACTAATAATAGATTGGACAGCAATTCAGTGGCTTGTACCTCAGGCTGATATTGTTCTGCAGGGCAAACTGGATGCCGTTGACAATCTCGGGAAGCTCAGGCACCATGGCCAACACTGTGACACTGATGAAGTACTGCAGCAGAGGGGACAGGGACATCTTTCAACACAATGAAACACACTGGAAGACTTGTGTCAAGCCTAGCAAATGCCTTCTGAAGGAGCTGCTGAACTCTGGTGGTTTCCTTGGCAGTTTTTCTCCCTACATGTCAGGTTACATAAATATTACATTTCATCTTACTCCTCTTGCTGCACACAGTGTATTCAAAAAGGCACTTCTTTTCTCTGGTGTTACATGAATATCTCAACTCCAATTTGGTCATTTTTAATTTCAAGATTCACTTTAATAGCCACAGTAAGTAATCAGAAATTTGACTTGGTGCAAGTATGCAGCGCAGCAGTCACATCTATAGTAGAAGACAAAGCAAAGGCTTTCTGGTCTTTCTACATGAATTCAATCAAGGGCCCAAGCAGGTTTAGAGTACCTGGGAGACGGAGGAATGGGCCATGATAGGCTGGATGTTCTCAGTGGTCAGGTCAGCACAGGCAGCCATCAACAAGGTGGCGACAATCAGCACGGCCAAAGCCCTCCAGCGGGACCAGTGGACTACATGGTGGACTGTTGGCAACACACACAATAAGGGGACGAGCAAGCACAGGCACAAATTTACAACTTGCCTCACTGACTGTTGGGAAAGTCTCTCTGCCTCCCTCCTCCACAAACATCCATTCAGAAAGTCTGAACTTTACTTTATGCTCCCACACATTATTATTCACCCCTACATGCAGAATATTTACGTGCACCCCTTCAAAGCATGCACAGGCACACATTTACAACTTACCTCACAGGGAATGGCTTTCCTTCTCTCACTCTCACATGCACAAACAGAAAAAGGTAACAAGCAGGCCACAGGCACAAACTCTAAACTGCTTCCTTCACTAGCATTTTCCTCACTCCGGCATGCACGAGAACACCGCATGCACACAACTTCCCTCGCCACCACACACACACCTGTTCCCCAGTGGCTGGTGGTGATAATGCTGGCATTAATGCATGTGTGGTCTGTGAGCGGACGGCCAATAGTGATCTCACTATTGGGGTGGTAGGTAATGGCGCCCTCGTGTGGGCACTGACCGGGTCCATGGCCCCCTTGGCCGTCGCTGATATGGATATCATAGATGTGGGAGTGGGTCTTCAGAGTGAAGATGAGGCCGATCAGATAGGCAGCAGGCAGCATGATGGAGATGGTGTACACCAGGGGCCTGGAGACACACAAACACATCAATTCACTAGTGACACACAGTTCTGACCCTCCGTTGCATTTTGCTGAGCAG
The DNA here is from genome assembly GCF_964638095.1 of Poromitra crassiceps. Taxonomy (NCBI): domain Eukaryota; kingdom Metazoa; phylum Chordata; class Actinopteri; order Beryciformes; family Melamphaidae; genus Poromitra; species Poromitra crassiceps. The sequence goes on from NC_139624.1 coordinate 43,220,041, forward strand.
GTTCCTCACGGAAAGTGCTTCAAAATTAAACAAATCTAATGCAGGTATCAGCTGTACTTACTCAATTTGGGACAGAACCAATTGCGGGTCAGTTTGACTCTGTTGAATGAATGATAAATAGAAGAAAAAAATAGAAGATCATACAGGTGCTCACTGCCATGGTCTATCTAGATTACCTAAGGTTTTATACAACAGCCATTAATCAATCATGTTTCCCTTGCAACAAGCAGAATGTGTGGCAGCAGCGGGACCCATGCAGTTTTCATCTCTATGGTGAGAAAGACCGAACTGTGTCGATACAAACATCATGAAGTTTTAATCTCTATGGTGAGAAAGACCGAACTGTGTCGATACAAACATCATGAAGTTTTAATCTCTATGGTGAGAAAGACCGAACTGTGTCGATACAAACATCATGAAGTTTTAATCTCTATGGTGAGAAAGACCGAACTGTGTCGATACAAACATCATGAAGTTTTAATCTCTATGGTGAGAAAGACCGAACTGTGTCGATACAAACATCATGAAGTTTTAATCTCTATGGTGAGAAAGACCGAACTGTGTCGATACAAACATCATGAAGTTTTCATCTCTATGGTGATAATGACTGAACTGTGTCGATACAAACATCAAAGCAGTGGAGTGGAGAGAAAGCGCGACACACGTGAATCACACCATTGTTCTCTAGTCTAGACTGTTGGTCCCGTCAGTCCATTGTGTCATTTTAGGATAAAACTACATGTTCTCAAATTAGTTCAAGGAGCAGCTTTTGAACAAACCAGGCTGTTTTGTCGCTCGCTCTCATCTGCGACAACACACACCCGGGATGCACATCACCACTGAAGTCACACAAGATCACTCGCTGTCTCTCCGATAAGTGGGAGGTCACGGGGAAAGTTGTGACCCGCCGTGTCATAGTGACAGATAAGCTAGAGGTCACAGGGAATGTTGTGACCCACCGTGTCGTGGTGACAGTCCTTGCAGATGAAGGGTGCGCTGACATTTCCCAGGGTGCTAGTGCAGCTCTCACACACCAGATTACCGTAGGTCTTCGAGAACAGAGTGGGCGCAAACACACCTGGGGACAGTATTATAGAACGAGGATCAGTGGAGGGCTTTAGAGTATGAACCTGTTGATTGAGGCATTATGCTTTAGGTGTGTATATGAGCAGGGAGCGGACATACCTCCTATGGATACAAAGAGCAAGGCTGAGCTCACCCCTGCTGAACGGCTGTTAAATCGCTGCTCCCGGTGCTTGATCCCCCCGATGATCATACAGATACCCTGGGCAGATGACAGAAACGCACACAGTCAACAACAGGTGAAGATGTTGTGGTACATGTTGGAGCCTACATGCAGTCCACAACAGGTAAAGATGTTGTGGTACATCTTGGAGCCTACATGCGTCAACAGGTGAAGATGTTGTCCTACATGTTGGAGCCTACATGCAGTCAACAACAGGTGAAGATGGTGTCCTACATGTTGGAGCCTACATGCAGTCAACAACAGGTGAAGATGTTGTCCTACATGTTGGAGCCTACATGCAGTCAACAACAGGTGAAGATGTTGTCCTACATGTTGGAGCCTACATGCAGTCAACAACAGGTGAAGATGTTGTGGTACATGTTGGAGCCTACATGTAGTCAACAACAGGTGAAGATGTTGTCCTACATGTTGGAGCCTACATGTAGTCAACAACAGGTGAAGATGGTGTCCTACATGTTGGAGCCTACATGCAGTCAACAACAGGTGAAGATGTTGTCCTACATGTTGGAGCCTACATGTAGTCCACAGCAGGTAAAGATGTTGTGGTACATGTTGGAGCCTACATGCAGTCCACAACAGGTAAAGATGTTGTGGTACATGTTGGAGCCTACATGTAGTCCACAGCAGGTAAAGATGTTGTGGTACATGTTGGAGCCTACATGCAGTCAACAACAGGTAAAGATGTTGTGGTACATGTTGGAGCCTACATGCAGTCCACAACAGGTAAAGATGTTGTGGTACATGTTGGAGCCTAGATGCAGTCCACAACAGGTAAAGATGTTGTGGTACATGTTGGAGCCTACATGCAGTCAACAACAGGTAAAGATGTTGTGGTACATGTTGGAGCCTACATGCAGTCCACAACAGGTGAAGATGTTGTGGTACATGTTGGAGCCTACATGCAGTCCACAACAGGTAAATATGTTGTGGTACATGTTGGAGCCTACATGCAGTCAACAACAGGTAAAGATGTTGTGGTACATGTTGGAGCCTACATGTAGTCAACAACAGGTAAAGATGTTGTCCTACATGTTGGAGCCTACATGCAGTCAACAACAGGTAAAGATGTTGTCCTACATGTTGGAGCCTACATGCAGTCAACAGGTAAAGATGTTGTGGTACATGTTGGAGCCTACATGCAGTCAACAACAGGTGAAGATGTTGTCCTATATGTTGGAGCCTACATGTAGTCAACAACAGGTAAAGATGTTGTCCTACATGTTGGAGCCTACATGCAGTCAACAACAGGTAAAGATGTTGTGGTACATGTTGGAGCCTACATGCAGTCAACAACAGGTGAAGATGTGGTACATGTTGGAGCCTACATGCAGTCAACAACAGGTAAAGATGTTGTGGTACATGTTGGAGGCTACATGCAGTCAACAACAGGTAAAGATGTTGTACATGTTGGAGCCTACATGCAGTCAACAGGTGAAGATGTGGTACATGTTGGAGCCTACATGCAGTCAACAACAGGTGAAGATGTGGTACATGTTGGAGCCTACATGCAGTCAACAACAGGTGAAGATGTGGTACATGTTGGAGCCTACATGCAGTCAACAACAGGTAAAGATGTTGTGGTACATGTTGGAGCCTACATGCAGTCAACAACAGGTAAAGATGTTGTGGTACATGTTGGAGCCTACATGCAGTCAACAGGTGAAGATGTGGTACATGTTGGAGCCTACATGCAGTCAACAAGAGGTAAAGATGTTGTGGTACATGTTGGAGCCTACATGCAGTCAACAACAGGTAAAGATGTTGTGGTACATGTTGGAGCCTACATGTAGTCAACAACAGGGGAAGATGTGGTACATGTTGGAGCCTACATGCAGTCAACAACAGGTAAAGATGTTGTGGTACATGTTGGAGCCTACATGTAGTCAACAACAGGTGAAGATGGTGTCCTACATGTTGGAGCCTACATGCAGTCAACAACAGGTGAAGATGTTGTGGTACATGTTGGAGCCTACATGCAGTCAACAACAGGTAAAGATGTTGTGGTACATGTTGGAGCCTACATGCAGTCAACAACAGGTAAAGATGTTGTGGTACATGTTGGGGCCTACATGTAGTCCACAGCAGGTAAATATGTTGTGGTACATGTTGGAGCCTACATGCAGTCAACAACAGGTAAAGATGTTGTGGTACATGTTGGAGCCTACATGCAGTCCACAACAGGTAAAGATGTTGTGGTACATGTTGGAGCCTACATGCAGTCAACAGGTAAAGATGTTGTGGTACATGTTGGAGCCTACATGCAGTCCACAACAGGTAAAGATGTTGTGGTACATGTTGGAGCCTACATGCAGTCAACAACAGGTAAAGATGTTGTGGTACATGTTGGAGCCTACATGCAGTACACAACAGGTAAAGCTGTTGTGGTACATGTTGGAGCCTACATGCAGTCAACAACAGGTAAAGATGTTGTGGTACATGTTGGAGCCTACATGCAGTCAACAGGTAAAGATGTTGTGGTACATGTTGGAGCCTACATGCAGTCAACAACAGGTGAAGATGGTGTCCTACATGTTGGAGCCTACATGCGTCAACAGGTGAAGATGGTGTCCTACATGTTGGAGCCTACATGTAGTCCACAGCAGGTAAAGATGTTGTGGTACATGTTGGAGCCTACATGTAGTCCACAGCAGGTAAAGATGTTGTGGTACATGTTGGAGCCTACAAAATAATCCCTCATATCATGTCAAGGACCACTAGGAGGCCGACGTGAATAGTTGAAATTCACAGTAAATGAGATATGATGTGATATGAACGTGCCCGATGGTCCTTGTGCATCTATGACAAACTTTGTGATGTTCCCGGTTACTGCTGAATGTTAACTGATGTGTTGGTCTGTCGGTCCTTCTCAAGACACTCACAGGTATGAACAGTATGCACCCGAGCAAGGTCCCAGTGAGTGCAGCTTTCACAATCTCCTCGAAGCACTTGCTGTTAGCGCGGTGGCCCTGCAACAGAGCTGTGATGTAGAAGGTCATCTCTGTGATGGAGCCAAAGGTGGCATTCACCACTGCTCCCACCGCAAAGTTACTCTGTGCTGAAATGCTGCGGGAATACGTACAAGAACAGACTCACCACCACTACATTGGCTCTCAGCATCTCAAGTGTCAGGGTAAAAAAAAAAAAAAAAATGTCAAAACTGTACAGCATAAAGCTACTAGACTAGAGGTATGCTATGAAACTTACTGTAGTTTTCAAAGTACCGTAAATTCCGGACTATAAGGCGCACCGGTCTAGCCGCACCTTCAAAGGTATTTTTTTCTTATATAAGCCGCACCGGTCTATAAGCCGCGGGTGTTTTGATGTTTAATTACCATATGTAAGGCTTCGTGCACAGAGGGGATTGTCGGGAAAGAGATGGCTGTTTGGGGAAGCTCCCATTTATTAACATTTCAACAAAACAAAAGTCAGGTCACTAATCCCCAGACAAAATCACACATTGTGGTATTTTTTGTTTTTTTTACAGTGCACACAGTGTCCGCGGTGTGGTGAAAAGAGGGCAAGAGAGGAAATTAAAACAGAAGTGGATTTATAGTTAGAAAGAGTGCTAAAGAAGAGAGAATTCCGTTTTTTATTTTTTTATTTTAGTTACTCACAGTACTATTGACCAGTCCAACTCAAAAGATATTCGGCAGTTTCACTTTGAGCTCTTGTTCCGCCGCTGTCCATCAATGGTTATGACGAGTCTCGCTGGGTACAGTACGCCAAAGCGATATCCATTGACTTTAACCTTTTCGATGATGCTGTTGTATGTTGCGCGTTTCTGTTGCACCAACGCGGAGAGGTCCTGCCGGACGAAAAAGCGCGTACCCTCCCAGGTGAGGGGCTTCTTCCCCGCAGCCTGGAGGATGAGTTGACGGTCGGGCCAGCGGAGTAGGCAGATGAAGATGGCCCTCGGTGGCAGGCCGGGGTCTGGACGTGGCCGAGGCGCCCGGTGTGCCCTGTCCACCTCTGGTGGTTTCTCGCCTTCCTTCAGGTCCAGGATGTAACACAGGATTTTGCCACGAAAGCGTCCATGTCACCAATCTCAGCTCCCTCTTTTACATTGATCAGGTGAATGTTATTTCTTTTACTCCTGCTGATTAAGTCATCAACCTGCGTGTGCAGGGGTTCGATTTGTTTTTGCATTTTATCCACTTTCGGACTCACTGTGTTGTTTTTGTCCTCCAGTGCGCTGATGCGCTTTTCCGCATTAGAAACTCTGTTCGCTTATTTTCTTTAGTGAGTGAGTGGATGGACTTCTGCACGTTTTCAAACTTGTTTTCAAGCTGCTCAAACCTCTGAGCGATGTCGGACTTAATCGATAGTGTTTCACGGAGTAAAAGTTTAGCCCAAGCCGTGTATCTCCAGCCTCCAGCAGGTGAGTCATTTCCTCATTCATGGCGGTGATTTGCTTCGTCTTTTTCTTTCTGCTTACCTGTGTTGTGTTATGTTATGTTATGTTGTTAAAAGAGGGCAAGAGAGGAAATTAAAACAGAAGTGGATTTATAGTTAGAAAGAGTGCTAAAAAAGAGAGATTTTTTTTTTTTTTTGGAAAAAATCCATAGATAAGCCGCACCGTTATATAAGCCGCAGGGGGCAAAAAAGGCCAAAAAACGGGAAAAAAGCCGCGGCTTATAGTCCGGAATTTACGGTACATGTACTGTACAGCATGAAGCTACTAGAGGTATGCTATGAAACTTCCTGTAGTTTTCATTGTACATATAAAGCATGAAACTAGTAGAGGTATGCTATGGAATATTGATTTCAGGTTTTGCAGAGTATCTGACCGCGATCTCCTTAATAAGTGGCATGTTAAAAAAACATTACCTTGCAATACCCATGCCAATATAGTAGGAGAGGGGGATGATGGAAGAGATGGCCGTGGCAAACTTTGCCTCCACGCTGAAATAACGGTGGCCTCTGTCTGTGTAGCCAATGATCAGAGTGACCAACACCAAGGGAAGGCTGTCTGCAAGGAACAGACTTAAGGACAATTAGCACAGCCAAATGGACAGACCAATAGATTAGGAAACAGTGATCAGGAGGAGGACAGTGCATCTGAGTGATGATGGAGATCTGTAGTGCACATTCACAATGACAGAAACAAAGAGCTTGTTCAAAATCATGTTTTCTGGAGATGGAAAATGCCATATTACTCAAGCAGGAGGTAAAATAGCTTCCGATTATAGCTCCCCCCCCCCTTCCCCCCACACACACACACACACACACACACAGACACAGACTTTGACAAGAGTATGGGGAACCGTCTGACTCCTGCTGGTCATTGTAGGAGGTGCAGCCAGCTGCACACTTGTTGCCGATTGTACTGTGACTGTCATTTCAGAACAAGAGATATTGGCCCAAATGGATTTTTCATTAGCATTACACTCATCCATTGTTTTGGATCCGTGGTCAGAGCCTATTTATATAGCTCAGTGGGTCAGACTGACAGCAGCCCCATGATTCATGTCGTGAGTGCAATTTACTGCAATGCATTCCAATGGTGTCACAGCTGAGCCTAGCAGATTTAAATCTCTTTGCTTCTTTCTTACAAGCCACTGACATCCCTTCCCAGTCATTCTGTTCCCCAGCTGGCCAACAAGGATACTGAGAGCCAAGATGTTGATTCCCTGCACAGTGTATTTGTAGTAGTACAGATTGAAAGCTCGGTAACAGCATAGGACCACCCTGGTCTCACACCCATGGGTCTGCAAAAGAGAAAAAGAACACTGCCATTTCCTGATGAGGTTTAAATAACAGAACCAATTTTATCAAAGGTTACAGCAAACACCCCAATCAGATTGGCTTCTTATTGGACTGTTCACGACAAGACTGCAATAGTAAACTAGAGTACCATCAACGACAGAACAAGTGGAGTGCTTCAGTCGCACACAACAATAGTCAATTGGGGGCTATGACAAGGAGCAGACAGTATAAAAACTGCAGCCAATAAAGGAAAAATAATTACACACTAGCTCATTTATTTTTGCCTTGACATTTACCAACCCCTGACATTGCAGGAGGTTTTCATGTACCTTTTCCAGTTTGTGGATCTGGACATCCTCTGGTGCCATGAGGAGGATGGTGCCAAGGGTGCGAGCGTTCATCTTGGCCACAGGAAGGGTGAAGACCAACAACCAGGAGAGCACACAGGCCAGGGAGTGCACCACAGCCAGCGGAGGGTAGCCCAGCACCAGCCACACATAGGTGTTGAAGCGACACTGTATGGGACAGTGACAACAGCTGAGCCACACAAGGAGCCAAAACACAGAAAGCAGCAGAAACCCCTGTAACGGCGGGGACACACTGGTACGCGGAACTTGCGCACATGCACCGCACCTCCATGCAGAAGTCGCTTAAAGTGTCCACACAGAGAGCGCAGCTCACTTTGCGCGCTCTGCTCATCCGCTATATATTTTGCCCCAGATCTACTGTCTTCGTTATCATGGGTAGTAAATAACGACATAAATATACAAAGTAATATGTTTGGGATAACTGTTAATGGCTACCTTCGGTGTTATAAAAAGCAATTGCATCATATTAAGTCTGTTCTCCTCCCGTTTTCCCAGTGCGTGCTGTTGTAGAGAGAAGGCGAGTCCTAGCTCTCTACTTGTTGCTCCGCAGGCAACGAGCCCCTAGAAGCCGCTCCCCCTCTCCAACTGCCGTTTCTCTCTTTCCACACTTCCAAAGGGGCAATCATAGTAGGGTCATCTGTGGCACTTCCGTGACCGTGGAGAGCGAAGGTCCGTTTCTCAATGGATTTGTCATCTAGGAGGGTTAATAAACAAATTTAGCCGGGGTGTATTTTTAAAAAAGGCGGGGAAAATATTTGAGAGACCAAAATCCAAAATGTCTGCCGTGGAAATGAACTTTTTAATGGTTTGACCTACAATGATGCACAATACATGGTTTCAGAGCTTATTCTGGTCAAGGAATACATATTTGGTGTTTATATAATGATTTGACTTATTTTTGACCTTCAAATACAAGATGGCTGCCAATTTTGAGCTCTAAAAGGCAGTTTTTTCAAAATCGTCATAGAGCCTTCATATTAGGCTTGAATGACAGGTCTTCTCATGATGAGTTGAACAATATACAGTATAAGTACACAGAAGTAATCTCTGAGGTCAATAAAGTCAATGTTTGTCTGTAAACAACAGTTGCTGATTTGCGGTTTCCCATTAAATAGGGTAGGCTACTGAGAATATGGTGTCCAGTTCATCCCATCACATTTTCATAATGAACCAAAAACAATTTTGCACTATAGATGGTTTTAACTTGACAACAAAAACATTCTAAATTGAACCCCCGCTCACTTCCTGTTGCAGTGTTTGCTATGGACATAAAAGAAAAAAAAACATTCAAGTGCAGGACTGACCATTCTGTGAAAACCGTCTATACAGCTGAGCAGCGAAAACAAAAGTAATGATGTCGAGTGAATATTTCTGCAGTTTGCCGAATGCTGAGAAAAAGGAAGTGCTGTGGGGTTGCGCTCTGGTGAAAACCGTCTATAGCCTAACATAAAATAGTATTCTGTATGCAAAGCTAGCAAGGTTAGTTGCTTGAGCTGAATTTAAAGGTCAACTCAAAACAAACAATGAAATTAACTTTGAAATTAAAACTGAATCCTAGGCTACTAAATTTCATCAGCACACAGTAAAGGAAACTTGTCTTTGAACTCAGCTGACTGTCTAGTCCTAATCCCTGTTGTGCAATGTCCCTTTTCAGTGAAGTTTTAGTTTTTGTTAAGAGTATGGACTTTTAATGTTGACCTTGTTGGTAGGCAACGGCCCTTTTTCAGTCAAGCATTTTCAGATTAGCTCAGTCAGTCTGTGAAGCAGTCAGTGTCAGCACTTGCGCTAGCTCGCTTTTTCTCTAACTAATGTTAACATTACACACTTTAAGACACTTTGTTTGAGGATATCAACGTTATTCACTAGTCTAAAGATAGTTCTACCATCAAGAACATATAAAACAAAAGCAAAAACAATTTTTATTTGCAGAAGTCATCATTGATATTTGGTGTTAGCTAACGTTAGGTAACATTATTATTTTTAGCTAAAGTTAATGTTATCTGTCTCCACACTTCTGTCAACTGACATATGCATTTGCTTTTGAAAATAAACAGCCTGGCTTGCTTAAGCATAACTGAAGATTAAATAGAAATATAACATGACGAATGCATGTACCGATTGGTTGGCCCATCTTCCCAGGAGGTGGTGGTGTAAACATCATCAAATTTATCAAGTCCTGACCAGTCTTGGGCTTTTAATTGTAAGCTGTCCCATTTGCCTTGATTTATTGTATCGGTGGGCTTGCAAGGCTTGTCACATTTTAGGACACATTCATAGGACATTGTGTGCTTTGTCTTTCATTGGGAGGGAAAGCAACTCGCTATTATATTACTGTTATATTATATTGCTGTTATACGCTGTTTATTTTCAAAAGCAAATGCATATGTCAGTTGACAGAATTGTGGAGACAGATAACATTAACTTTAGCTAAAAATAATAACGTTACCTAACGTTAGCTAACACCAAATATCAATGATGACTTCTGCAAATAAAAATTGTTTTTGCTTTTGTTTTATATGTTCTTGATGGTAGAACTATCTTTAGACTAGTGAATAACGTTGATAACCTCAAACAAAGTTTTCTTTTTTATATATTCCCCCCCCCGATTTTTTATCCCATTTTTATCCCCCATTAGTGCTAACGTAATTTCTTTATCCTGGTTGCTACTCCACCCTCTGCCGATCTGGGGAGAGCCGAAACTGGCTCCATGCTTCCTCCGAGACATGGGCAGTTAGCCAGCCGCTTCTTTTCACCTGACAGGGGAAGCTTCACCGGTAGGACATAGCACGTGGGAGGTTCACACTATTCCAACCAGTTCCCCTCCCTCTGAACAGGCGCCCTTAACGACCAGAGAGGTGAACCACATTAGCAACCACGATATTGCATGTTTTTGGTGAAGGGGGTTCCTATATGAAGAAAACCCCCGGGAGGCACGGGGAGAACATGCAAACTCCACACAGAAAGGCCCTTTTGACGACCCCACCCGGGCGGTGGGCACTCGAGGACATGCGGACGGGCACGCATTCCTTCAGCGTTCACATCGTCCCAGGTGGGAATCGAACCCACGACCTTCGAGCTGTGAGGCGATAGTGCTTACCACTACACCACCGTACCTCCTTTTATATCCTCAAACAAAGTGTCTTAAAGTGTGTAATGTTAACATTAGTTAGAGAAAAAGCGACACTGACTGCTTCACAGACTGACTGGGCTAATCTGAAAATGCTTGACTGAAAAAGGGCCGTTGCCTACCAACAAGGTCAAGATTAAAAGTCCATACTCTTAACAAAAACTAAAACTTCACTGAAAAGGGACATTGCACAACAGGGATTAGGACTAGACAGTCAGCTGAGTTCAAAGACAAGTTTCCTTTACTGTGTGCTGATGAAATTTAATAGCCTAGGATTCAGTTTTAATTTCAAAGTTAATTTCATTGTTTGTTTTGAGTTGACCTTTAAATTCAGCTCAAGCAACTAACCTTGCTAGCTTTGCATACAGAATACTATTTTATGTTAGGCTATAGTGCAAAATTGTTTTTGGTTCATTATGAAAATGTGATGGGATGAACTGGACACCATATTCTCAGTAGCCTACCCTATTTAATGGGAAACCGCAAATCAGCAACTGTTGTTTACACACAAACATTGACTTTAATGACCTCAGAGATTACTTCTGTGTACTTATACTGTATATTATTCAACTCATCATGAGAAGACCTGTCATTCAAGCCTAATATGAAGGCTCTATGACGATTTTGAAAAAACTGCCTTTTAGAGCTCAAAATTGGCAGCCATCTTGTATTTGAAGGTCAAAAATAAGTCAAATCATTATATAAACACCAAATATGTATTCCTTGACCAGAATAAGCTCTGAAACCATGTATTGTGCATCATTGTAGGTCAAACCATTAAAAAGTTCATTTCCACGGCAGACATTTTGGATTTTGGTCTCTCAAATATTTTCCCCGCCTTTTTTAAAAATACACCCCGGCTAAATTTGTTTATTAACCCTCCTAGATGACAAATCCATTGAGAAACGGACCTTCGCTCTCCACGGTCACGGAAGTGCCACAGATGACCCTACTAATCAACAACGTAAATAAACATTATTTCACTTTGAAATTGGTTTTATTTGACGAATGTCCGGTTTCGGAGTTCCTGTCTGCCCTGATCTGATCTGTTCTGCTTGACAGAGTCACTCACGGGCGCAGACGGCCGCACAGGAAAATAGAAATCCAGGCTGAGTTGCGCGGCATGAGCATCCGCTGAGCTGAGCGTGAGCTGCACGCAATTCGGTGTGGACTGACAGATCTGTTAACATGGTGTCCTAATGAAAACTGGCTGCGCACAAGGTCGAATGGTGGCGCCGCTCAGCTTATGTGCAGGAGTTGCGTGCGGTGTGTTTTCACCATTAGTCCTCTGATGCACAAATACTTTTCACACCAGACTAGTGAAATACACAGGTCAATCCAATCATCCGTGTAAACGAGCTGACCTGGGCAAACCTTCAAAAGCCCTGGTCAAGAGGGTTTCCAGCCACCCGGTCAAACTCTAGTCTGTGCAAAAATGTAAAAACTCAGTATTTACAGTAACAGAAGGGGGGGGGGGTTGTATGGGAGAAAAATTAGGCCAATGTAGAAATGTCAAAAACTGCAGTTCCGTGAATGGCCGCTTGAGGTTGTCTACAAAAGGGACTCATTCCCCATTCAACCACCTCCCATGTTAAAATGCCTGACTTTACAGGAGAAATAAACATGTTTCCAGCCTGGTTAAAAAAATTATTTTGTCTCTAATTTCACCTTTCATAACAACTGTATTGGGGGTGGGGGGTGATTTATTTTTATATAACGTGCCCATTTATAGTCTAATAGACTAATAGGTTTTCAAAGTCTGAGACTGTGGGCCTCCCCTCAGACAAAGCTCAATTCCTGGATGCCTATATCCGATGATTGTTATTTGATGCAATACACACTCCACAATTGTGCCAAGATAGGCTGATATTGCTGTTTGACATACTTCAGACTACCGGTACACCAAATGCATTAAAAAGGTCTATCTGAAGGCATTTATTCATTTCTGACTCTGGGAACATGGGGGGGAAACTGTTAAATTCCCCAAAATTACATCTCTGAACTATCTCTTTAACCAAAAAAGTCACACATTTAGGCTACTCTTCTATGTGATCTCCTTTTGATAACTAATGGAATATTTTGTTTTCAATTCCACTCACTGAGCCTCCCCTGAAACTGTGTGGAGCCCCCCTGGGGAGGCCCGCCTCCTACTTTGAAAACCTCTAATAGACGATTTAAAAAAAAGACTACTGGGCGTGATTGACAAGATGCCTGTCCAGTGATCACACAGCTCGCCGATCACAGACCAATAGCCGGTGGCGCTGCGGCTCTGTGGAAAACTCCTTGGGCCAAATGTATAAACCATGTGTACATACGAAAAGTGTGCTGCACCACTTTCCACACAGGTTTCCGAATTTATAAAAATCCACTGGCCTCTCACATCATGCATGAGTCCGACTAGTGTGTCAAAAAAGGATAATGTGTGAATTTGGGTGACATTTTATTTAGAGCAGCTACACAGATTTCTACCCCTAAATATACACAGAGTTGTATTCATTTGGCCCCTGGTCTCATGTAAGGTAAGAAGGTGTCCAGGCAGAGATGTCTGGGACTAGGAGTAGGCACAACTGGGGAGATCTCGAAAGAACTGCCAACAACCAAGTGAGGTGGAGGACATTCGTCATATCGCCCCCTAGAGGAGCCAAGGGCTTGCTGTACGTTAAGTCATGGGTCAAAGGGGTAATAGTTAGTCAATCTTTCTGGTTGTGTATTTTGATTGTTTACCATTTATGCAGCACTTGGATGCAGCACTTTGTAACATTTGTTACATGTTGTACGACTAAAGTGTATTATTCTTAAAATCAAGACTGTTTCAATAGTTTCACATGCCACACCTGTATGTGAATTTACAGTAGGCTAATAACTATCAATGTAGGTGGTGCTTGGCAGAGGCAGTCTTGCCATTTAATTAAACAACCAGTCGGTTTAGCATCATATTTTGCCGTTGACTCAAACCCAGCTAGATACATGTGAAGTCCTGTGTGTTCTTATGTGCAATGATACTTTGTAAGTCAACATCCAGCTGCACTAGTGCCACATAATACATTGTATTGCTTTACTGATTTCCTCACCCAGTGTGGTGAAGCTTTTTTTGAAGGGAGTTCTGGGACAGGGATCTCAATGGGCACAGGTGAAGACATCAGAAGGGGAGTGGCCTCCTTCTCCTCTGGCTCCTCCTCCTCCTGCTGGTCCTTGCTGTCTTCGTTGTTCCCCTCCTCGTTGTCCCCCTCCTCGTTGTTCCTCTCCTCTTGGTCCCCCTCCTCATGGATTGCCTCACAGTTTGGGAACTTGACACAGCAGTTCTTTGCGTCACTGGCCTGACCACACCAAGGGACAGGAGGAACGAAAGAAGATCATGACCCACATGCCCTCAGTAATCCAGTTGAAGGTATAATGACTTCAACTGGAATACCCAGGGCAATTTCTAGCAATATTCATTCTTGATCAGTATCCCTTTATACAGAAATACACAGAACACCAACTGTAACAAGTTGGACAATGTGTTAATATGCCTCAGTATTACCAGCTGATAAACAGTTCAGCAATAATGGAATTTGTGCTCATAATAGCCATTGTTAACAGGAACAGTATCTAAAATAGTACTGCCATATTAATGTACAAATGAATACACGCACTGTCTGTGGGACCTACATTTTATTTGTTTATATCTCGTATATTTGGTCTAATTTATCCTATGTTACTTGAGCACCAATCACACCAAGTCAACAGAATTCTGATTCTACATATTGAAGGTATACCATGTCAATATAGACTAGCTGAAAATATACTGTATTAGATACCATCTTATTACCTTCTCTATTGACTTCCCAAATGGCCACATAAAGTAACAGGTCATCTTCCAACACAGTTTCCCTGGGAAAGCGAAATGGTTGAACATTTCAGAGATGAAACTCTGAATACTTATGAGGTGCACAGGTTTTCAAAAGGATTTTAAAGTATTCCTACCATAAGGGGCTCCGCAGATTGTGAGAAACATCACAGGACAAATGAGGAAGTAGATTAGAGAGATCCACCATCCAAATAAAAACACATAAGCTATGTTCCCACAGGTGATCACAGAGCCTGAAACAGAGGCACAAATAAATGTAATTGGGTTATGATCCGAGTGTGGTAAGAGAAGATTATCTTAAGGATCAAATTCTGTTACATGGGCAATTGTGTTGTGCTTTCTGTCAAAGATTCAATTATTGTCTCAATGAGTATCCCAGTGGCTCCCAAACATATTCTGTCAGCCCCCGCTTTTATTATATAGAAACATTTACCCCCCCACACCGCATCCCAAATGTGCTGTCACCTACCGTCTTTGTTGTGAATTAATTAAGTGCACTGATATATAAACTCCATTGTTCAGTTTGTTTTACTGAAAATAATAAATAAAATCAACTTCCAAAAAGATTTGATGGCAAAAAATAAACTAATAAACTTTACCACTCTATTCCTTCAAAAGTTGTAGCTGTCATAGATTATGTTGCATAGTTGATTCTTGAATATATTTACACATTTAATAAAGCAAAATTAACTTCAACTTTTTACATTGAACAGTGCAGCACAATGTCACCACTTTTAACAACAGGAGAGAGGGAGTGAAAGAGAGAGGGGAGAGGGAGACTTGTAGAACCCATTTTAATTCAGATATCTTGAGGTGAGAGGGACGCATTTGAAAATGTTTTGTGCCCTCACCAAAATGTAGCCTAACTTTGGAGTGTGCTCCCTTCCCAACAAGCTAGCATCACATGGTTGGTACCAATGGATGCAGTAACGGGAGAAATTGCCATTCGGGAGCCCAGTGGGAGAAAGGGTTAAAAATCTGAAGTGTTGGCAGGTATGTGCGTGCACCCCCCTGTAGTTCCTCTGCGCCCCACAGTTTGGGAACCACTGGAATAGCCTTTGTGTCTCAGTTTAAACTGAATTAAATGGAGATGGGAAGAAAAGAGACAGACCTGCTTGAGGCTTAACAGTGTTCAGATCAGAGTACAAAGAGACAGACCTGCTTGAGGCTTAACAGTGTTCAGATCAGAGTACAGCTCTTTGACAATCTCCGACCGGTCCTTGATGGGCCTCTCTGTCACATTGCCCTTCCACTTTCGGAAGCCAAACTGAAGGGACACACACACACACACACACACACACACACACACACACACACACACACACACACACACACACACACACACACACACACACACACACACACACACACACACACACACACACACACACACACACACACACACACACACACACACACACACACACAGGGTTAAATGCAACTATCCATCATGCTAGGCTAGCAATAGATGAAAATCAAATGGATTCAGTTTCCCATTAGAAGGTATTACAGTATATGTTGTAGAGGAGAATCTGGACTAAGCAGAAGTGGTACCTTGTAGTTGTTGGCCTCTCTGTTGGCCTCCACCTCATTCTCAGCTCTGATGGTGGTCTTGGTGCTGCTCTCATGCCCCTGCCAAACCCCTTCTCCGAACTGTGACGAAGTGGACCGGGCTATGGTCCCGCTGGACTGTCCACCTGTCAACATCACAACTGTTCAAGCTGTTCCCCATGCATGACGGAAAGAGGGGTGAATCAGATAGAACAATCTACAGATGAGCGGTTGATGATCGTTGATGAAATAATTTAATTTAAAAAATGTATATTTAACTGTAAAAAATCTTTCAAACCATCTCAGTCAAGGGAATTTATCAAGTTATGGGAGGACATTTGCCTTGATCTTGTGAGCTCATAACTCACAGCACATCTAGACTTAAGCCTGACTCATATTTTTCAACAAGTGGAAACAATTGTGAAGCAAATGGGGTGAGAACTTCACTTGTTTCCAATAAAATTTTACTTGTTTCTAGATTATCTAACCTCATTGGCTGAGTTTTCATTTGAAGACAAACAGGGATACTGAACAACTTGAGTTTTTTTTTTTTTTTTTACAGTGGCAACTAGAATCTATAACGATATTATCAAGCCAACCGGGACAGAGGCTAACTTTTTAGAGGACAGCTGGCTGTGTGCAGCCTCACCTCTAGCAACAGCGAGGAGACACTTTGGTGTGTAGTGGCAGAAGTGGCGTGAAGTGTCTGGGGAGGGGGTCCCTGAAACAGCCAGGTCTGGGAGGTGGGCGCCTGGGACACAGAGCCTGTCACTTTGGGATGGTCGCTGTGGAAACTGTTGATGCTGCTCAGGATCTGCATGGTTTTTGGAAAATGGCAATGTTATGGATAACAGTTCTTTTGATATGGAATAAATCACATCCAAGTTACATATTTAAAAAGGTGTATGAAGTGCTGAGGTGCTGCCCCATAGCACAAAATGTATTACTTTGGCAGGTCTCAAACTCACTTTCTGGTCTATAATTTTTTGGACTATACACCAAGTGTC
Source organism: Poromitra crassiceps (assembly GCF_964638095.1). Classification (NCBI taxonomy): domain Eukaryota; kingdom Metazoa; phylum Chordata; class Actinopteri; order Beryciformes; family Melamphaidae; genus Poromitra; species Poromitra crassiceps. The sequence continues at coordinate 43,236,917 of NC_139624.1, forward strand.
CCATATTAAACAAAACAAACATTGCCGACCCAAGTAAAATGCTCATATTTTACCAAAGGCGTTTGTTGACATTCAGAGCCTATCTGTCCTGAGGAATCTTCTGTGACTAACAAATACCTTCTGACAGTCATGCAACATGTCCCCCCTATCCCCCCTCTCTTGGCCATCAGGCCCTCTGATGCTCTGTCTGTCGTGACTGATCACATTATCAATGGATTACAACGCATACGCATTATGGAACTTGGTGGAATGTGCCGTTCCCTTTAATACTCCCAAAATAGAAGCATGCTGGGTTGTGAGTGGCTACCGTGTAGCTACTCTCTCAACCACCAACCCATCTTACATGTCACTCTCCATTGTGCAAAGTGTGATAAAGGAGAAAAAAAGCTTTAAAGTAAAGGATAAGATTTTCTATTCCAGGTAGTTGACTTACAGACTGAGGAGTAGTGACTTTAAGCATTTAACTGATTTTGGAATAAACCAGGGAAAAGGCTGCTCGATGCCGCCTGCTACAACATTTTTTAATCCATTTGGGTAGTGACCTTATGGTATCTCCTGAAAAACGTATGGTTGTTGTGAGAAAGACAATCAAATTCGCATGTAGATTGGTTTTCATCATAAGGAAAACCACCACCAATATTTAAACACAATATGACTGGACCCCCCTCTGATAAGATGTTTTGCTTTTAGAGTTTTATTACAGAAAGTGTATGAAACCCATAAACAAAATACTCATACATTCTGTCATTGTGTTACTTATGGATGGAATTAGTGGAAAATAAATTATTTTTGCAAGGGACCCCCTGGAACCTCCTGGAGGACCCTCAAGGGGGTTCCCGCTGTTGTAGTCTGGTCTGACTTTGAGTCAAAGATTTTTGTCAGGCAAGGTGGTCGGCAATATTCCACATAGCCTATAAAAAGGTGGATTTACCCTCCTCTAATTCATTGCATTTAAAGTTATGTCTCTACACTAAAAACATTTAATATGTCTTTTAAAAGGCGTATGGAAAAAAAATTGCCTACTTTAACAATTCTAGTAGTGACTGAGGGAGGACATAGTACAGCACGTGATTTTGATGGAAGCATTACGCTAATTTAATTGACGATATAAACAAAGATAGATGCTCATTATTTTACAGAGGGGATAACGCACTGAGCCACGTGGAAGGTTGATGACAACATGACGGAAAGTGAGTTTGCCTCACCTGTGCTGTCCGCAGCGGACCTCCTACGCAGGTTTTCTCTGTTCGCCTGGAGCTCATTCTCAGCTCTGACGGTCTTGGTGCTGCCCTCATGCCCCTGCGAACCCTCTTCTCCGAACCGTGACGGAGTGGACCGGGTCGGGGTCGGGGTGCCGCCTGTCAACATAACAACTCAAGCTGTTCCTCATGACAGAAAGAGGGGCGAGTCCGATAGAACAATCTACAGATGAGCGGTTGATGATCGTCGATGAAGAAAAAAAAAAAAAAAAAAAAACTAATCGGCTATTCAACTTTTTTCTTTCAAAATTTCTCACTCAAGGGAATTTATCAAGTTATGGGATGAAATTTGCCTTGGTCTTGCGAGCTCAATAACTCACAGGACATCTAAACAAGTTGACTCAAATCGTTCAACAAGTGTTTCTACATTAGGCTATCTAACCTCACTGGCTGAGTTTTCCTCCATTGATTTTAAGACAAACAACAAGGACTACTGAACTACTTGAGGTGGGCATTTTTGACAGTAGCAACTAGAAACTATAAGAATATCAAGCCAACAGGGACAGAGGCTAACTTTGTAGAAGCAATGGTAGATCAGGGTGCTTACCGGGGGCTCCCCACATCATTTTTGGACGAGGAGTGTGAGGCATCTCTGTTTGTTGTAACTCCTGCTCCAGCTGTGCGCCTGCTGCCTCATCACGCTTATAACGTCTGCCACTCATCCATTGGTGGGGCTTTACTACGTCATGCTAGGAGATACGACTTCTCTCCAACTACACTGCAAAAAAATATCGAGCTTATCAAGCCAATGTATTTCAAGATATTGTTTCAAAGATATATGTTTGTTTCAAATAATACACACATATATCTATAGGCTATCTATCTATTTATTGACCAAAAACTAGATTTTTTTGCAACATTATCAACATCATCAGATAGGAAACAAAATGACACAAAAACGGTATGATTACTTTTTATTTACATTACAAAAGTACAGCTGCACAGTAAAAAGTGACAGAAAGTATTCTTCCACATGGGAGATGATGACAGAAAACCAAACTGGCTTTAAAAGACCATAAATTATTTTGATAGCTTACAAAAACAGAATTTATACCTACTTTTTAAGGCATAAAAACAAGTGAGTTGTTTTCACTTCAACCAAAAAGACAAACGGTCTTACCAAGCATGCATTCAATAGTTTCAAAATAACGACTAAGTGTAGTCTGGTAATATCGAATTTTCAAAGCAATCTCTATTTCATATCTTAATACAATTGGCTACTCTTTGAACATCATCTTGTTGCGTGGATAACAGCTATAGTATATTCTTATGGTGTAAAACTCCAAATATATGAATATCGAAAGTGTTCATTTCATAGCAGTGCTGTACAGCTGCCTTAAAGACGACTAAATAATTACATAAATAATCCTCTCTCATACACCGCACATCAATAAGTAGGCAGTAGGCACTTAATACAAACTAAATGTGTTAGCTAAGGACTATCACAGTCTACTTCAGCATCATTTGCTCCATGGTGAGTGTAACATGTCATTGTAATACTAGGTGAAGTTTTGGTTACAGCATAGGTAGATTTACAGCGTGACTTTTCACAGGACATTTAACTCTTCCCTTTTCTTGTTATCATCTCAGCAGAGTAATCAAGTGATTGGATACAGAAATCTGTACAAACAATACCTTATTGAGATAACTATAAACAACTTATATACACACACATTTAGAAAGAAAAAATGAAGAAGATTGACAGATTGAAAATACTAAAAAAGGGAGGGGAGAAAAACAAAACATCTAACCCCATGGGTAATGTACATGACAGAAAAGGCTCAGCTGGACACAGCCAAGTGTACATACAAGTTACGTACAAGTGTATGTACAACAGAATAAAATCAGAAAGTAGAAATACTGCTGTATAAAAATAACCCTTTTAAACATAATTTTACACCGGCGGGAGGGGGACAAAACATAGGCTACAATAACTAATTGAAAAATGATGCCGTTGCATCCAATTCAGTCTATGAAGGCTGATATATATAGATATCTATATATATCTATATATATATATCCAAGTAAAATAAACTAGTTGTTGGCTTATTGCACCAGGCAATAGTGTATACAAATAATTAGTGTGTATTCTAGCTCAACATACTATTGGCTGATTCAACAAAATCATGTCATTATTACTTTGCTCATGCCAAAAATGTCTAAGCAAAGGATATGTTTGAGGTAAATCAAAGCAAATGGTGTGAGCAAAATAAGGTAATGAAGTTTTTTGTTTTAATACCTTTTCTCATGTACATCACTTTTCTCTGGCCTATGGTGTGTGTCACAAGCCATTTCTGGTTGCAGGCCACATCCTTTCTTTTCTTTTTAAGAACATAACACAAATATTAGTATTAATAGAGCAAAGGGGATGAGGCTAGTACCTCAGGTGAACTGTACACAAAGACAAATAATAATCAGCTAAATCAAACCGTATTTGCAAGTAGTTTTAATGTTTATTTTAACCCTGATTGATCACATGGGTGGGGTTTACTGCATTAGGACAATTGAAAATGTCATGTCTCTTAGTGTATTGTCCTGTGAGGTCATCCCAATCCAACTGACAGCTAAGGAGGCTAAAACAAAGCATCAAAAGCCCTGCAAACACAACTAGACTGTGGTTCAAGAGTACATGCGCTTAATTTAGTGATCCATCCTCGTCTGATGAGTAACCTTGTCCGACAACCACAGACTCCTCTGCTCTCTTAAAGGGATCAATGTTGTGGCAAGCAGAGCCGAGCCCATTCCTGCTGCTGAACATAACAGAGTGATGGGTTGCAGAATAATATCTATTGTTTCAAGCCATGAAGATTTTAGCTGCCTTGTTTGTTTTGTCATCACAGAGTTGCCTATGAAACTTTATTGGACACTTAAAATGTATAAAAAAATATCTTTTTCATTAACTTATTTACAATGTGACATTTTTTCCTTTACCCCATCCCTTTTTCTAAAAAGCAAACACAACTGACTGAATTAGTTCCATCTTGACAACTGGGCATTGGGGAAGGGTGCATCTTCGTAAGTGTTTGAAAGTATCCAGCACTTTTTTCCTAGCTTACAGTCTGTGTACCACAAAGTAACACCCGGAATGCAATGCAGCCACGGTGTTAGAAGTCCGAGTCAGCATCCATTAGCTCCGCCTCCATTAGATTAGTCCGGGAGTGGATGGGTCCGAACCCTGCCCTCCGGCCCGCCGGGACCCGCGTCACGTGGGGTAGATCCACTTGCCCGGGGTAACGACAGTATCCGCCAGGCTGCCAATAGGGAACCGAGGGGGCGCAACGGGGGCCCAGGCCCAGATCCTCGGGGCGGTCGCTGAGGCCCTGGTGGTTCCGGCTGCTCTGGTAGGACGGGTAGGGGGACCTCTCCTCGCAGGGCAGGGGGTGCGAAGGTCGGAAATCTGGGTAGGACCCTGGCAAGATGTCCTCCTCCGGCTCCTGCTGGTGCCTCTGCTGGTCTCTCAGGTTGGCAACCAGGCTGGGGTGGCAGGGCAGTTTCGGCAACCGGGGCACAGAGCTGGCACCAAACTCATGCCGCCGGTAGCCCTGGTGGTCCACCAGCTCCTCCATGGGACGCACCTCCTTCTTCCTCCTCTTCTTCTTCTTCTTCCTCTTGATCATCTCCGGTGAGATCTCGGCCTCCACCATCCACAGCTTGTTCCTCTCCTCTGGGGGAGGCACTGGGGAGGAAAGAGGGGGGAATGGTAATTAGCATGAAAATGGCACAATGCGTGTCCTCTGATGGAGAAAAGCGGAGAAATGAAAAAAGGAAAGATGGAAAGACAAATGGAAGGAAGGAAGGAAGGAGGGATGCCCAATATCGGCACACCATCGGAATCGGCCGCTAAAGGTTTTAAAATGAAATATCGGCATCGGCCCAAAACAAACATTTCTGACGATATGCCGATAAATTGACGCTAAGCCGCTGCCTAACCCAGGGACAGCATCATCCAAGCCTGTTTAAGTAGGATGAATCTCACAGTTTTGTTTGAAAAAGGTGTTACAACATCAATAAAAATATCACATGTTTTACATAACCGAAGTAAAAGTAGTTTTCTTATTTTGCACAGTGAATGTGTACATTTTGAAAAGCATTGTATTTATGTCTACATCTGCCAGATTCCACTACAGGAGAAATTAGGCGTGTGTGTGTGTGTGTGTGTGTCTCCGTATCGGTATTGGCAGTTGGCCAAAAGAGTTGTAAAATATGGAAGATATTGCCATATTGGCCATATTGCATCCCTAAAAGGAAGGACAGGGTTTTACCCAGGAAACTCCCTGGACTCCTTGGAAGTGTACAAGAGAAGAGAAGACAGTTTTTTGATGATGTCTAGTTAATATTCAAGTGTTTTGCACAGCATTTATGGCAGTGAATGCAGCATAGCAGCAGCAGCATCCAGCTCTCACCTGGGGTCCCTGTGGGCGTAACAGAGATGTCCTGTGGCAGGATGGCACCTCGCCTGGCCACCATCTTGGTCACATGCTGCGCCCAGGCTGACGACATGTCATTGGATGCCTCATTCAAGTCAAAATTGATTCCAGCTACGAATGAGAAGAAGAACACCGCAAACTCTCCATTTAGAAACATCTGAGGATAACTTAAATACAACTATACTGTTAATGGCACCCCGCAGTGCTGCACGCACACTGAGCTGCTCCAAGCTAAACAAACACGCCAGCCACAGCAGCCTCACTGCTTACACCAGCAGAGGAATCTGCCCTTCACTTCTTAGCTGCAGACATAACAATTGTCCCTTGCTCTGTAAGCTTCCTGGCCACAAAAAAACCTTATGGAAAAGCCATTCAACCCAATCTTAAACGCAAAGAGAAAACATTGCTCAGTGCTAAATAATTACGTCAGAACATTTGGCACCAGGTCTTTTGAAATTATCATTGAACACCAAAAAGGCTTAATGTGGGGGTGAAGTAGAGAAACTTTTACAGCTCTACTGTATGATAAAGATATTAATATGAGGAATGATGTTGACTATGGATCATCCAAATTGGATTGTCTGCAGTATCAGTTCTTTACCACAGGGTGGGACTATGCGCACACACACCAGACATGGCTTATACTGTGACTGAAAATACTTTTATGGTTTGTTTTATTCTACTTCATCACTACATGGGCTGGCTGTTGCTATGCAGGACTATACAGTGAGTGTTCATACAAATACAGCAAAGTACTGGAAAGTCAACATAGTGCACTTTCCTGTGTCTTACTGCTCTATCTGAATCATCATTAGCCTAGTATCCAGCCCCTATGAATCACAGTTTTCATTTTTATGGGCAGGATACCAGGCTAAATCATCATTGTATTCCAAGCAAGTTAAAACAGACTTAAGAGTTGTTGTTTTTTTTATCTCTTTTTCTTCTTCCGACCCCCCCCTCTCCCCAATTGTACTTGGCCAATGGCCAATTCCCTCTGCTGTCCCAGTCATTGCTCCACTCCCTCTGCTGATCTGGGAGAGTTGTAGACTAGCACATGCTTCCTCCGAATCCGATACATGTGCAGTCACCAGGAAGGAGTTTCACCAGCTGGACGTAGCGCGTGGGAGGATCACACTATTCCCCCTAGCTCCCCTGCCCAACCAGAGGAGGCACTAGTACAGCGATCAGGACACATACGTTATACCCCTAATCCAGCTTCCCACCCGCAGACACGGCCAACTGAGCCTGTATGGATGCCTGACCAAGCCCGAGGTAACATGGGGGCTCGAACCTGCGACCCTCGTGTTGGTAGGCAGGGAATCTACTGCTGGCCTACCTGGGTGCCCCTAAGAGTTATTTTCCACTTCTCTACGAATCTGGACCTGTAACACTCACCCACTGGGCCGTCATGGGACACAGTGTGCATGCTGAACGACAGCTCCTTCTCCGGGTCTTTGTGGAGCTCCTTGCGCTTCGAGAAGGCCTTGGCAATCATCTTGCTCTTCTTTATCCTTTTGGGTTCATCGTCACTACGGCCAATAATCCTGTGCACAGGGACATAAAGTAGGTTAACAGGTACAAGAAGAGAAACCACCACCAGTAATATACTGCAGATATTTCTGACAGTGTATTCCCAGAGGGAAATAGGAGGGTGAAGCCGTTGAATGTTTCTGAGAATGAATCACAGTAGGCTCTAATGTTCAGTGCAGCAGTTCCCAATCTTTTCCAACTCATGGCCCAGTAGAAAATCCCACATCCGACCGTAAACAGTACGGAGGCCAAATAATGTCATAATTATTTTAAAGGTAAAAGGAGCTGTCCATCAGTACCACACAGAAATCAGAAACTAAAAGTAAGGGTCTGTCTACAATAGACTACAATAGTTAAGAAATAACTGATTACAAATAACGGTATCATTCAACAATGGAGAAATGCTTTTCTCTTACATATATATATATATATAATATATATATATATATATATATATATATATATATATATATATATATATATATATATATATATATATATATATATATAATGGCTGGTTCAGAGAGCCCATCACACAACTGAAAGGTCACAGGTTCGATGCCATCAACAGCGATGTGCTGAAGTGTCCTTAGGCAACATGTTGATCCCCTAACTGCTCTGGATTAGTCTTTTTAGTGAACACTGTACCGTAATTACCAGCAGCTGAATTTCTGTTTTTTCAACACTGAAAGAAAACAAGTTCCGGAGAGTCAAATCTGAGCCCTTATGAGCGCTGACAGAACTAAGATGAACACTCATATCTGGCTAGGCTGGCTGCACACTACAGGATCAGGCTTTTCCCCACACATTCAAATGATCTGGGAGAAAATCCCTCATCATAGTTGATCACAGACAGTTTGGCATGGAAACGTTGCTTGATCACTGCAGTTTTTGTCCTCGGAAAGTCTACAGGAAAACTTGTTTTAGGCACTTTAAGGCCATGTTCACATTACAGGCAAATCTGATTTGCTGATAAAGTCATTAATCATCATTATCTTGATTGGTTTCCCAAATCTGATTTGGGAGTGTGTCCGCACTGCCACAAATCTGATTCTCAAGTCGGATCTGTGTGTCCAAACCTAAACAGCCTATCTGCATGGGTTAAGGATGTGGGCGTCAGTAAATAGGTACGTTGGTGACGTGGTTTTCCTGCGCAGAAGCATTTGATGACGAGTTGCGAGTGACGTTCAAATCAGATTTGGTGGGTCTGCACATCCGCACTGAAGTCACATCAGTCGAAAGCAGATTGGAAACTACCTCCATATGTGGTTTGGGACAAGTGACACAAATCAGACTTGGAGCGTCCAGACTCATAAAACCAATCTGGATAAAGTCATTAATAGGCCACTAAAGTTCACAAATCAGATTTGGCCTCCTAGTCTGAACATGGCCTAAGTGACAGGCCTGATGCACAAATCCAGTTATCAGATCTTCAAAATCATGGAGGTGGACAGGCTTGCAGCAACAACAGGCATACTAGCAATGAAAAGAGACAGGAGCAGTGCAGGGGGAAAGTCTCATTAATCTCATTAGATAGTCTTTAGAATACCCGCTAAACAATCCATAACTGAAGAAGACTGCATATTTACATTCATATGATACTGAATTGTCATTCTATGTTCTCTTACTTGCACCAGGTGCGTTTCCAGATGAGGATGGTGGCTTTGGTCCACACCCACGTACTCATTGCGATTCCAGTCCCAAACATGGAGAATAGGTTGATTTTCTCCACCATGAGGCTGGGCCGGTTCTTAATGGTGCATTCTGGGATGGGCTTGTTGGTCTGAGAAGCGATCGTCACATTGGCTTCACACCTGTTTGGAAATATCACAGAGACGATCATGCTTCCACTGGAGCGGGGCATATCTGCCTCTCACACCCGCTAGTCGCACAACCAACATGTGCTCAAATGCTGGGTTTGTGGAATAAGCAAGTCTTTTACTTGTTATGGCAGGAAGGAGAGGTTTACATTTCTGAGGTGAAATTAATTCCAGTCCAGCCAGTGTCAACACAGTGGGGAAATAGGGCTGCATTCACTGCCGCAGGTTGAGCAGTTAAGCAGCGGTTTGGAATCTCAACAGCATCAGTTTGTGGATTTTTGGGTACTTGATAGTGAAGGGGAACTGAAGGAAGAGCTGCAATTAGTTCTAAGGCAGGCAGGTGTAAACTTTTATGAAGACATGATTGTGTGTGTGTGCATGTGTGTGTGTTCAGGCTGGGTTGGAGCAAAAGCTTCAGCTTATAGTAAACCAAGGATGGTTTATGCCACCTTCAGTGAGTGCACTTGATGTTCACACACTTAGCTCTGTTTGCCATTGAATTATTTGGTATGTTAGAGCAATGGAACATATATTGGGGTGGGGGGGTAACCTACAACACGTATTCTCTGAAGCTCCTTTCCCATTCGGCCTGGTTGAAGAAGTCGTAGAAGTGGCAACCAAACGTGATGAAGACAAAGCCAAAAGCGAGGAATCCAAATATACCTGACAAAGAGAAACAGGCCGACAGCTTGAATGAGACATTTCCGACACTTCACTCCCAATCATCTTCATACGAGGGAGAAAAACCTGAGAAGTTATGATATACTCTTGTATGATATTAAGTGGAAATCAATTGACCACATGATAAGAACGCTAAGTTCACCCCTTTTATAGTGATGGCCAAAACATTCAAGGGTGAAAAGGTTGTGAAAAGCAGATCAGAGAACATACCAAGTCTCAGCATTGTCTCGTTGATTTTGCTGGCGGCTTTCTCACTCAAAAGTCCTGGGTGGTTGCTCTTAATGGAAAACAAAGTCATAACCCCTAAAAAGAGAAGTGTACATCATTAGTATGTTGGTGTGACTGCCTATGAGGACAAACATTGTAATAGGATGCACTTTGCAGACAAATATTGAGGGAGCACTAATCTAATATCCAAAGACAACTGATTCTTTATGATACCAGAGTTTGAATTTCCAAGGCACTAAGGCACTTAGCTTGCAGGTAAAACACCTGTGTACTGAGGAAAACTACCTACTGTATGCATTGCATTAGTCTCCGGCTAAGCTACAGTAAAAGGTACTCACCTCGAATGAGGAAGTAGCCACCGACAACAAGCACCACTCCAATGGGTGCCAGCACAAACCCCGCACGGTAATGATAGTTTTTGTAGCCCACGAAACAGATGCCACTCACTGAGTCTCCATCCACCTGTGGACGTGAGAAAAGTGCCACGGTAACTGACCAACTGAAAACAACAAGCTTGAGTATGGATTCATCCCTTCTCTTGATAGGAAAATATTTCTCAGCCAGGAGAGGGAATGCCCTCATCAAATATAGGAAATAGAGATGCACAGATGGGCTCTGAGGCATCCTAATCCGCAGGTATGCATAAACCATCCACCCACCACCATCCAGGTATGCATAAAGCATCCACCATCCCAACAAATGATTTTCTACTATTTATAGATCCACGCCCGCCCCGCCCCTGACATTTCACTCCTCTATATTGCCTTTTAAATTATGTCAAGCAGTGATTTCTTTGTCTTTTCATTGTATTGATATGAGTGACTGTTTTGATTTACTTTAGAGCGGCTGTTTTCAGTAGCTAATGAAACGTTTCATGGTCAAATGTTGCAATAAAGTTTCATATGCATTCTGTTTCTTTCTTGTAATTATTAGTCTAATATCTACAGCGTCTCGCATTGGGGAAACAAATTTACGGTGGGATCGCTGCAGAGCAGGTCAACTTGTAGGCTGTTGCAGATTACATGTCCAGCACTTGACTCGTCCTCATGTAGGCTACTACTTCAAATTACATGTCGTTCTCATGTAATTCATTGGTAAATCATTGGTTCTTTAAAAAGCTCTAGAAGTAGGGACACTTTCCAACTTGACACTATGTTTCTTAAAACTCATAAAGATACTTTAGCCTCCCCTATCGCTCATATAATTAACTTGTCTTTTAAAAACAGCTCCTTTCCTGACAGCTCGAAGTGTGCCATTGTCACACCAATCTTTAAATCTGGAGACCGTCTTGAAGCGAGTAACCACCGACCAATCAGCATACTGCCAGTGCTCTCAAAGATTGCTGAAAAAGAACAACTGACAATATTTCTCAGTACAAGCAATTCTGGTTTACATTGCATGCAGTTCGGCTTTAGAACTAACCATTCCACAGAAACTGCTACTCTGCACCTAATTGAGCAAATTAAATCATGGCTTGATAAAGGAGGTGTGGTTGGGGCTGTATTCTTGGATTTGCGTAAAGCTTTTGATACAGTCAACCATGGCGTATTACTATCCAAACTGTCTAAACTCAACTTCTCCTTTGGAGCACTGGCATGGATGTCTTCTTATTTAAATGATTGTTTTCAATGTGTCAGGATCGGTGATGCACTGTCCAGTAATTTGAGGTGCACCATGGGCGTTCCTCAAGGGTCAGTGTTGGGTCCCCTTTTATTTAGTATTTACATTAATGACCTTCCTGAACAGTGTCAGGATGTTGATGTACAGATGTATGCAGATGACACTGTTGTCTATACACATGCTAAAACAGCTGAGCTGGCAGCCGCCAAGCTAACTGCTGCGTTAGACAGGACCCAGCTCTGGCTTGATAAATCATGTCTAAGTCTAAATGTCAGCAAGACTAAAGGCATGTTTTTCTCCAAAACCAAGGTGCAGCCACCTACGGTAGACATTCTGATTAATGGTGAAAGAATTTATGTCGTTACTGACTTTAAATACCTTGGTATGACACTGGATTAAAATCTTAACTTTAAAAAACATGTTAAAACAATGGTGAAATCCATCAAATAAAATTGAGCTAATTTGAGACAGATTAGAAACTGTCTCTCCCTGGATGCAGCCAAGATATGTATGCATGCTATGATCTTTTCCTCCATGTCTTATTGTATGACATGCTGGGGGCAGGCTGGTGAAACAGCCATAAGACCTATTGTGTCCCTGTAGAAACACACTCTCAAAACTCAATGCATTACCATCACTGTCAAATTCTGGACAAACACAGTCTACTGAGCTTCGACAATTTTAGATTATTTTCAAACTTGTGTCTTGTCTACAAAATACTAAATGGCTCGGCCCCTCCTCCCCTTTGTGATTTTGTGTATGCTCGCTCAGCAAATTCTATCAGATCCACAAGAATATCCTCCACTCGAGATTGTTTCATACTATTTCGTCGCACTGTATTTGGACAATCTGCTTTCTCTGTCAAAGCCTCAAATCAGTGGAACACACTGCCTGACCATGTGAGGAGCAACAGCTCTTTCAGTTCTTTCAAAACTAATTTGAAAAGACATCTGAAAGCTGCTCAGCTCTGCACCCACTAATCACATATCTTATCTTATTTTATTGTATTTTACTGTATTTCAACATTGTATGTTTTTTGCTTCATGTGGCGCCCGGTTGTTTGTGATTTGTTCTTGCCTGCTGAATTATCAGCATTTCTGTTGATTTTCATTGGCATTTTTATGGTGCCCCATGTTTGACTGTATGTATTTTGTTTTATGGTGCCCTATCAGGGACTACAGATGGAAATTAGCTTGAAGCTATAATCTGGTGCAAGGCATCTATTTGTTCTTTACTCAGAATGATTAATGTACATGCACACTGTCCCTGCCAAATAAACCCAATAAATAAATAATAAATGTAGCCTACTACTTCAAATTACATGTCGTTCTCATGTAGGCTACTACTTCAGATTACACGTCGTTCTCATGTAGGCTACTACTTCAAATTACATGTCGTTCTCATGTAGGCTACTACTTCAGATTACACGTCGTTCTCATGTAGGCTACTACTTCAAATTACATGTCGTTCTCATGTAGGCTACTACTTCAGATTACATGTCGTTCTCATGTAGGCTACTACTTCAGATTACATGTCGTTCTCATGTAGGCTACTACTTCAAATTACATGTCGTCTCATGTAGGCTACTACTTCAGATTACATGTCGTCCTCAAATCTCGTTCTCATGTAGGCTACTACTTCAAATTACATGTCGTTCTCATGTAGGCTACTACTTCAAATTACATGTCGTTCTCATGTAGGCTACTACTTCAAATTACATGTCGTTCTCATGTAGGCTACTACTTCAAATTACATGTCGTTCTCATGTAGGCTACTACTTCAGATTACATGTCGTTCTCATGTAGGCTACCACTTCAGATTACATGTCGTTCTCATGTAGGCTACTACTTCAAATTACATGTCGTTCTCATGTAGGCTACTACTTCAGATTACATGTGGTCCTCAAATCTCGTTCTCATGTAGGCTACTACTTCAAATTACATGTCGTTCTCATGTAAGCTACTACTTCAGATTACATGTCGTTCTCATGTAAGCTACTACTTCAAATTACATGTCGTTCTCATGTAAGATACTACTAGGGATGGGCATCGAATTTCGAATTTTCGAATAATCGTTGTTATTATCAAGGTCGACTTTTATTATTGAAATTCGAAATTCGAAATTCGAAATTCGAAAAAAAAAAAGGTGAAATGTTGCATTGTCTCCCCTGATTCTAAGTATAGTCGAATCGCTTGGTTTGAGCAAATAAAACAATTTTTATAAGCATTTTAAGCAAGGTTTATGGAAAAATGAATGGCGGATGAAATCCCATGAAGAGGGAGAGGGGGTGACTTTGGCACCCCTTTGGCACTCAGACCTGAGCCTACTAAATATTTAATGAACCACTCATGATTGTCAAAACTGTTTTTTATTTTCGAAAATGTCAATGTCATGTAACATGTTCTTTACTTCAGTGGTGCAATGCTTGTTTGAGCTAAAAAAATCCACAGCAGAATATTTTTATATTAATTAATAAAGCTGTAGACTTAGAATCAGGGGAGACAATGCAACATTTCACTAAAAAAAAAAAAAACATTTTTAATTTTTTTTACATTTTTATTTTTATTTTCGAATTTCGATTAAAAGTCGACTTTGGCCAGCGAATTTCGAATAGTGTTTTTGCTAGAAATGCCCATCCCTAGCTACTACTTCAGATTACATGTCGTTCTCATGTAGGCTACTACTTCAGATTACATGTCATTCTCATGTAGGCTACTACTTCAGATTACATGTCATTCTCATGTAGGCTACTACTTCAAATTACATGTCGTTCTCATGTAGGCTACTACTTCAAATTACATGTCGTTCTCATGTAGGCTACTACTTCAGATTACATGTCGCTCTCATGTAGGCTACTACTTCAAATTACATGTCGTTCTCATGTAGGCTACTACTTCAGATTACATGTCGTTCTCATGTAGGCTACTACTTCAAATTACATGTCGTTCTCATGTAGGCTACTACTTCAGATTACATGTCGTTCTCATGTAGGCTACTACTTCAGATTACATGTCGTTCTCATGTAGGCTACTACTTCAGATTACATGTCGTTCTCATGTAGGCTACTACTTCAAATTACATGTCGTTCTCATGTAGGCTACTACTTCAGATTACATGTCGTTCTCATGTAGGCTACTACTTCAAATTACATGTCGTTCTTATGTAGGCTACTACTTCAAATTACATGTCGTTCTCATGTAGGCTACTACTTCAGATTACATGTCGTTCTCATGTAGGCTACTACTTCAGATTACATGTCGTCCTCAAATCTCGTTCTCATGTAGGCTACTACTTCAAATTACATGTCGTTCTCATGTAGGCTACTACTTCAGATTACATGTCGTCCTCAAATCTCGTTCTCATGTAAACTACTACTTCAGATTACATGTCGTTCTCATGAAGACTACTACTTCAGATTACATGTCGTTCTCATGTAGACTACTACTTCAAATTACATGTCATTCTCATGTAGGCTACTACTTCAAATTACATGTCGTTCTCATGTAGACTACTACTTCAAATTACATGTCGTTCTCATGTAGGCTACTACTTCAGATTACATGTCGTTCTCATGTAGGCTACTACTTCAGATTACATGTCGTTCTCATGTAGGCTACTACTTCAGATTACATGTCGTTCTCATGTAGGCTACTACTTCAAATTACATGTCGTTCTCATGTAGGCTACTACTTCAGATTACATGTCGTTCTCATGTAGGCTACTACTTCAGATTACATGTCGTTCTCATGTAGGCTACTACTTCAAATTACCGGTACATGTCGTTCTCATGTAGGCTACTACTTCAAATTACATGTCGTTCTCATGTAGGCTACTACTTCAAATTACATGTCGTTCTCATGTAGGCTACTACTTCAGATTACATGTCGTCCTCAAATCTCGTTCTCATGTAGGCTACTACTTCAAATTACATGTCGTTCTCATGTAGGCTACTACTTCAGATTACATGTCGTCCTCAAATCTCGTTCTCATGTAAACTACTACTTCAGATTACATGTCGTTCTCATGTAGGCTACTACTTCAGATTACATGTCGTCCTCATGTAGGCTACTACTTCAGATTACATGTCGTTCTCATGTAGGCTACTACTTCAGATTACATGTCGTTCTCATGTAGGCTACTACTTCAGATTACATGTCGTCCTCATGTAGGCTACTACTTCAGATTACATGTCGTTCTCATGTAGGCTACTACTTCAGATTACATGTCGTTCTCATGTAGGCTACTACTTCAGATTACATGTCGTTCTCATGTAGGCTACTACTTCAGATTACATGTCGTCCTCAAATCTCGTTCTCATGTAGGCTACTACTTCAAATTACATGTCGTTCTCATGTAGGCTACTACTTCAAATTACATGTCGTTCTCATGTAGGCTACTACTTCAGATGACATGTCGTTCTCATGTAGGCTACTACTTCAGATTACATGTCGTTCTCATGTAGGCTACTACTTCAGATTACATGTCATTCTCATGTAGGCTACTACTTCAAATTACATGTCATTCTCATGTAGGCTACTACTTCAAATTACATGTCATTCTCATGTAGGCTACTACTTCTACTACTTTGTTGTTTTGAAAGAGAGCCCTCACAGGCGCAGCGAGTCATGTCAGTCTACTGGCGTTGGTCGACGCTCCCGGTGACATAATTTGCCTTACATGGACCAAGAATTCGGGGCTCCCTCCCCACTGGCAGCCGCATTTGGCACTGCCTTTTCCTTAATTTCTTTTGGTCGCAACATAAGTCGGCTAATAAAGTGCCTGACGAAAAATTAAGCTTAAAATATGTTCATAGACTAGAGAATGTAATTAATGTTAATTTTCCTCATTAATGATAAATTAATTCACCCGCCCGCAACCCATCCGCTATTTAATCAGAATGTTCATTTTTATGACCCGCCCCGTGGAATAACTATGGTCAGTGCGGATATAACTGCTGTCTGCGCATCTCTAATAGGAAAATGTCCAGGTTCTTTTTGAAGGCAGGCTCACTGTCTCAGGCTATGAGAATGAGTGAAGGTCCAGGCATCGTACCTCAGCGATAGCCAGGATGGCCACAGTGAGGACGAAGGGGACGGACCAGGTGACCATGTGGAAGTAGGAGGTGCGGCCAGACAGCGGCTGGTGGGTGGTGCCCAGGGCCTTGAAGGACGTGTGCCAGGCGTAGGTGAGCATGACGAACCAGATCACACCTGACATCAGGGAGTAGTAAACGATGATGAAGATGGTGACACACGACAGCGTCTCTGAAGACCTGCGGAGGATGAGGAGGCAGGGGAGTCATTTCTCAGGGCTTTAATTTTGTTTTTGGCAATCATGATTATTTCTAATGGGAGATAGCATTTTCCTGCTTTTGTTCCCAAGCACAAGCCAGACCAAAGGAGAAAGGGGGGATAAGTCATTTTACTGAGAGACATGATGACAGGAAGGAAGGAAGGAATAAAATCCTAAACTTAGCATTGAATCAAACAGGAAAAACTACAACAAACAACAAATGGAGACATGGCAGTGACAGGAAACATGTGACATTTTCAAACTGGTTGTAAAACCAATTGAACCCTGATGTAATATAACCTCCCCCTCACTTACGATGGCTCTCCAAGTCGCATGGTGTTGTCACTCTTGCACACAATCTCCTTGCGCGCTCCATCCAGGAACTGGGCCAGCCAGCCGATGCTGCCCACGAAGAAACAGGCGTTGATGTAGAAGAGAATGACGGCGGGGTAACGGTTGGAGTTCTTCCAGTCAGCGAGAAATGTGGCCTGTGACAGAAGAGAAGGTGGTCAAAAGAGGACTAAAAAATCTATAAAAATAGGATCCATGATATGGTGCATGGTGCACTTGGTACACAACATGATGCACTCATTCTGAAACAATACTGTATATATTCATTTTGAAAATAACAATATTTTGATAGTGACCCATTTTTCCAATGTAATTTTGTAGGGAATCTCTTTATATACAAGAACTAAAAACAAGTAAAGAGTTGACTGAGCCTGCATCATTACCAAAGCAGATAGATAGTATGTGTTGCAGTTTATAGGAACACACCAACATTTGGGAGGTTCGCCTATTTGCCATATTTCCAATAGTAAGAAATGAGAAGCTAGATACCTTCTCTTCTGTGTGTGTGTGCGCAGTAGAAAGTAGATACCTTCTCTTCTGTGTGTGTGCAGTAGAAGCTAGATACCTTCTCTTCTGTGTGTGTGCAGTAGAAGCTAGATACCTTCTCTTCTGTGTGTATGCAGTAGAAGCTAGATACATTCTCTTCTGTGTGTGTGCAGTAGAAGCTAGATACCTTGTCTGTGTGTGTGCAGTAGAAGCTAGATACCTTGTCTGTGTGTGTGCAGTAGAAGCTAGATACCTTCTCTTCTGTGTGTGTGCAGTAGAAGCTAGATACCTTATCTTCTGTGTGTGTGTAGTAGAAGCTAGATACCTTCTCTTCTGTGTGTGTGCAGTAGAAGCTAGATACCTTGTCTGTGTGTGTGCAGTAGAAGCTAGATACCTTCTCTTCTGTGTGTGTGCAGTAGAAGCTAGATACCTTCTCTTCTGTGTGTGTGCAGTAGAAGCTAGATACCTTCTCTTCTGTGTGTGTGCAGTAGAAGCTAGATACCTTCTCTTCTGTGTGTGTGCAGTAGAAGCTAGATACCTTCTCTTCTGTGTGTGTGCAGTAGAAGCTAGATACCTTCTCTTCTGTGTGTGTGCAGTATAAGCTAGATACCTTCTCTTCTGTGTGTATGCAGTATAAGCTAGATACCTTGTCTGTGTGTGTGCAGTAGAAGCTAGATACCTTCTCTTCTGTGTGTGTGCAGTAGAAGCTAGATACCTTCTCTTCTGTGTGTGTGCAGTAGAAGCTAGATACCTTATCTTCTGTGTGTGTGCAGTAGAAGCTAGATACCTTCTCTTCTGTGTGTGTGCAGTAGAAGCTAGATACCTTGTCTGTGTGTGTGCAGTAGAAGCTAGATACCTTCTCTTCTGTGTGTGTGCAGTAGAAGCTAGATACCTTCTCTTCTCTGTGTGTGCAGTAGAAGCTAGATACCTTCTCTTCTGTGTGTGTGCAGTAGAAGCTAGATACCTTCTCTTCTGTGTGTGTGCAGTAGAAGCTAGATACCTTGTCTGTGTGTGTGCAGTAGAAGCTAGATACCTTCTCTTCTGTGTGTGTGCAGTAGAAGCTAGATACCTTCTCTTCTCTGTGTGTGCAGTAGAAGCTAGATACCTTCTCTTCTGTGTGTGTGCAGTAGAAAGTAGATACCTTCTCTTCTGTGTGTGTGCAGTATAAGCTAGATACCTTATCTTCTGTGTGTGTGCAGTAGAAGCTAGAAGCTTCTTCCGCTTCCGGTGCAATAGACCAGTGGTTCTCAAATGGGGGTCCGGGGACCCCCAGGGGTCCGTGGCACTTTGCCAGGGGGTCCGCGAAAAGTTTTCAGTAAAATAAAAATAAAAACTTTTTTTTGTTGCAAAAGCTTCATAGTTCAACGAAAATATTTTATGCTTTAAATCTAAAATGGTTCATGGATTACATTCTAATCTAACAAACTTATCAATTTAAAAGTCAAGCACGTTACCGTGGATACAATTAAGCTTAGCCCAAAATCACAAATCAGAATGAAGGGGTCCCCGGTATATTTTCCATCTTGTAAGGGGTCCTTGGCTAAAAAACATTTGAGAACCTCTGCAATAGACTGTTTTACAGTCTATGGTTTTAACTTGACAAAAAAAAACGTCTATGAGGATTTTACAGCAGAGCCATTCTGCTCTACAGCCGTGTCGTTTGGGTGCTGGGATAACGTAATGCATTGTGGGTACGGTGGCTCAGTGGTAGAGCTGTCGCCTCGCAGTCAGAAGGTCCTGAGTTCGATTCTCGCCTGGGACACTGTGGGCGCTGTGGTTGTGTTCCCCCCCATATCTTCAGTGCCTACTGCCCAGGTGGGGTATCTCGTCGTAAGGGCCTTTCTGTCTGTGTGGAGTTTGCATGTTCTCCCCGTGCTCCCCCAGGGGGGTTCCTCCGTATATACCCCCCCCACTAAAAACATGCAGAAGATCAGATCGTCATCGTCATCCGACCAGTGACGACAACATCCGAAGTCGGTCCCCGGGCGCTGTACGAGAAAGCGACCACTGCTCCTGGCCTGCCCCAGGAGGAAAGGACAAAGCCAGGATGGGTTAAATGCAGAGGACAAATTTCACAGGCCACCGTCAGCATGTGTGTGTTGTGGCCCTCCGTGCATGTGTTGTAGTGTGTTGTGTGACAATAAAGACGGGCTGCCGTCTGAAAATCGTTTTAATCGTTTTTAGTCGGCTACTGTGGCTAATGCTAGCGGCTAGCGTAATAGTTAGTTTACATGGCAGTAAAACGCCACTGAATGACCAAATTGATTTAACTTTTAACCATTTTGAGTAACACTGTTTCCATATGGACCCCCAGCGTCGGTTAGTTGTTTATAACGTGACTATATTTATAACTTTTATAACGTCCTCCAGTTTCCGGTTTATAATTCGGGTCTCCAGGCGAGTATAACAAAGGAAATGACAAGCTGCAACAATAAGTCACGTTAAACCGGACCTTGTACCCACAATTATTTTTTACAGTGGGGCATTCAAAAATATGGTGGATAGAGTACCGCAGGGATGATGTATTTGTGTAGGCTTAACCAGAAAGCGGCGCCATGTTGGATCATCAGGGGAAAAGGCTATGGGGATTTCGCTTAGGATAATCTTCTCAGGATAATCTTCACAAATGGTGACCACATTTATGACTTTTGAAACGTTTCCTGAAAATAACGTAAATAAAAAACACATTTACGTTTCAAAAGTCATAAAAGTGTTTCACATTTGTGAAGATTATCCTGCTGAACACAAATGACCACTCCCATAAACTCATCATCAGCTGGTCTGAAACAAGGAGCCGGACTAAGCATGTCTGCAAACGCCCTAATTATCTGTTAAAGACCGTAAAGACTAGGCGGCAACAAATTAATGACATGTAACAGCAGAGACATTTGCCTTGATACCTAAATATTGAAATCAACTGACATTTTAACCATACAATTTTAAATAGTGAACACATGGACCTATGGCTATTCACCAGAGTGAAGAAGGTACAGAGGAGGGTGATGGAGCCGAAGTAGGCGATGTAGGCGTGCATGTCGGAGTGCTCCTCCTCAGTGAACAGGGGGTTGTCACACTGGATGCCACAGCCCTCCACATCCTTGTACCAACTGGACTGGATGTCTGTCTTCACCAGGGGGGCTTCACACTGGCCAGACGTGTTGAACTTCAGCTTCTGCACCTCATTCTGTGGAAGACAGGAGGGAGAAGGAATGGTACCAGCTGACAAGTGTGTTTTAGAGGCAGCAGAAAGTGTAGAGTTTTAACTCTAGTACTTTCATGATGAGTGTGTGCTGTGTGCACCACCGATCGGCAATTTTACTTCCTTTTAAACCATCAGTTCCCTCTGTATTCCCCCTACAACAGTGACCTAAAATCAGTACAACAGAAACAGGATGGTGAATGTCCTTAGTGTCACATGACATTACATAATAATATAATATATTATATATTATATTATAATATAATATCATAATGAATGTAACAATGAAGCATGCTGGAGCCTACCGAGCAGCCCATGGGGAACTTGTCCTTGTCTTCACACTTGAGGAAGTTGGGCCAGCCTCTATCCCGGTCCACGATGCTACAGGGCCGACGCGTGGCCATACACAGACTCTGGCTGGGCAACTCCACTCGCCCGTTCTCACATTTAGGCATGTAGACGGCACAAAGCAAAGGCTGGATGACTGACCAACAGCGCGGAGCATTACGCAAACCTGGAAAGTATGCAAACAGTCAGTAAAATATCCTGACAAATTAGATTAAATAAGCCATGAGAGACGGGCAACAAAACATGGTGATCAATCATCATCATCATTATCTAATGATTAGACAAACATGGAAGATAGAGACCCACAGTTAAATATCTGAGAAAGCAGTTATGAGAGAGGAGGGACAACTGAATATAGATTTGACATTTTGATGATTATGATCATCTCTCCATTACCCTGATCTGGATGGTACCATAGTAGCAAGGACAAGGATTATTAATATGCTCGAGTATCCTGACATATTTGGTGAATAGGCCTGATAAAGGTGGATTTTGTGAAATATTGTCAGGCTTGCTTTAAGGTGCAACTTGAATTACAACTTCAGTTCCATGCAACTTACGGTTAGTATCATCATTTGGAATGTTCATACAACAGTCATTAATTTGCAACTTGGAGCTATATGCATGCAGTAAGTTGCATTGTGTAAAGCCAGCATTAGTATGTCTGTATAACTGTAATGTATTCATGAGGATTCCAGCGGTGATACACCAGGCAATTGTTTGGGCAATGTAGAAGTGACATTCTAGCAACAAAGTAAGACACAGGGTCCAAAATATATTCAAAATGTCCATGGCAGTAAGATGTTCCTTTGTGATCTAAGCCACAGTGCTGAGTCAGCTCTGCGGGTACTGTTGGCTGTGCCTAAAATGTGTTGTGTACTGTACAACTGACCACTGGCTCTCCTCCACGGGGCCTAGCAGGGTTCCAGGGGCTTCCCCAGCAAAATGAACCATCATTTTGTTTGACTATTCTTTCACTCCATAGAAGTGTGCAGTGAGTGGGACTGTGGGAGAATGCCTAAGGACGGATCACACACATCCAGTAGCCAGTAGAGACAGTTATCTGTACTAAATAATATCCAACAATAGCAATCTTCTCAAAATGATGGGACAAAATGTCATGACAAAGGCCATTAGCGCTTATGCATGTGAAATAGCTCTGGCTGAATATCTAACACCTCTATTAGTGAGACACTTGCATTGTTGCTCGCTAACACCTATGAGTGATTCCTTTTGTTCTCTTTAATGGCTTTAACCACTGTTTCCTGTGTTGAGCTCACTCTTCCCACAATCCTGTCAGAACTTCAGACTTCTCCTCCAACTGCTCATCAGAATCATTGACAGTCCATTGTTATACCAATTATCTTCATTATCACATGAAGCAATATAAACAATCTATAAAGACTATTTTAGTGGTTAAAAAAATACATAATTTATCAACCAACTGTCCCTCACTTTCCCCCATTTATTGTTTGCATTTTAACATTAAAAAGGTGTGGTTCATATTATTTGACTAACTTAAATGTATCATAATGATGTGGTACATTTAATTACTATGGAGTTGTATACAATAAGAATACACTGTATACAATACCATTAATATCGTGTGATACTCTAGTAGCCTATTAATTAGTGAGCTGTTATAGATCACTATTCACTATAGTGACCTTTCCTGCCTTCTATGGCACCCCTATAACATCCTATTTGGACTTACAGTATTCCTATATAGAGGATTATAAAATAAAATAAGTCTTAGCATCTTGTCGTCTGTTAACTAATAAAAGCTTACCAGACCACATGGTCAACTTCTCAAAAGCCTCTTCTTGGGTGCTCGAGTCCTCGGCCAGCACCAGGGACGTGTGTGTGTAAGGTAAAGGCGATCCCAGACAGGTGTTGTATTTCAGCACCTCGCAGGTCGTGGTTTTCTTGCAGATATCATCGAATATGGTCCCGTTTGGAGACAGCACCGCCTCGCAGCCCGCCAGCCAGGCAGCCCAGACCAAAAGCATCCCGTAGACTCCAACAATGGGGCTCCGACCCTGGGAAGACATCTTGGGAGAGAGATTCAACTGTGCAACTTTGTGTGTGTGGGAAAAATACTTTGTATTCTATCGCTTCAAAATCCAACTATCCAAGAAACCCAGAGAGGTTTTCGTCCGTTGTCTCCAAATATGTTTCCAAACGCGACATGGTCAGGAGAGGCTGTAGGGCTTTTCGACGCTTTTCACGCAGTCCTCCCAAACTTTATTTTGCACTTCTCGTCCGACCCTTGATGGCTCCTTCTGATTCCCTGCATTATGCACACTCTCCGGCTGCCCCAAACCGTCTTCGAATGAAACAAAAAGCGACAACCAACCGAAAGTCATGCAAAGTATTGCTTTGAAGCGTTTAAGCTGGGTATGAAAAATAAATCAGGCCGAGAAAGTTAGAGATTCGCCCTCCCCCACCTCCAAAAACCTTGCCATGAAAAAGTCTGGATCTCTGTAATAGGATCTCTAGCTCAGTTGCACCACCCCCTTCTCTCTATAGCCCCCTTTCTGCTTGCAGGGGGGGGGGATGATAAACGATCCTATCTTTATACGTGTCCCAAAAAGTGATTCTTCTTCAGAGATCTTTCTGGTGGAGGCTTTTGCAGTGTTTGCGGTCTTCCTGTGATTTGCAGTCCTGTATGTGGTTGTTTTTCTGTCTCTGGTATGCACATGGTGGGAGAGAGCCAGAGAAACAAAACCTCCCCTCCCATCCCCCTCTTCAAGTGGAAGAATGTGCCTTAAAGCAGAGTTTCCCAAAGCTCCTCACATCAAGGACCCCCAAATAGATCACACACACACACACACACACACACACACACACACACACACACACACACACACACACACACACACACACACACACACACACACACACACACACACACACACACACAGTGAGATCAGATTTGACCTCAGGTCAAAAGAATTTAGTTGGATGACTTTGTATTGACTCATATAGCCTACCTGTCAGTGTAGGAATTTAGCCAGGGGCAAGGGCAAAAAAGCCCCCAAGAAATCTCAGAATGCCCCTAAAAACCATGATCCAGGGGGAAAAATTGCCCCCAATTTTTTGATAATTTTATTTTCACTCAATTAATGTAATTTATATCTCTAACACACACTCAACACCTGCAAGCTAGCTGCCAGAAGACAACGATGAAGAACACACACAAACAGCGCTGTTGTTCACACTACGCTTTAGCAACTTTATGCACTAATAATTACTAAAGTGCCCCCAAAACTTTGTAAATGCCCCCAGTTTTTAGACAGTGGGGCAAAAGTTGCCCCCAAAACATATATTTTTTAATTTCCTACACTTCTACCTGTCAATGTGTCAACTTGTAGGGAGTAAAATATTTTTTTCTCATTTTGATGTGGACTCCCAGTGGTCCCCAGACCATTATTGTGATGACATCACAATTGCTCGAGTGACATCACTGATGACATCACAATTGCTCAAGTGACATCGGCAATGATGTCATCAGTGATGACATAATTATGACAGACACCGCCACCACTTAGCCAATTTGAACTAAGGAGATGTCAAACTCCAAATTATTTCTCAAAACAAGTTGTTTCTCCTGTGCATCAGTGGGAAAACTGACTGCTGCTGCCCATTTACCGTTCTGCCACAATCTGTTTATTTGCTTTCACACCTCTTTGAATAAAACATACACTACTGTACTGTATACACTACTGTACTGTATACACTACTGTACTATATACACTACTGTACTGTATACACTACTGTACTATACACTACTGTACTATATACACTAGTGTACTGTATACACTACTGTACTGTATACACTACTGTACTATATACACTAGTGTACTGTATACACTACTGTACTATATACACTACTGTACTGTATACACTACTGTACTGTATACACTACTGTACTATATACACTAGTGTACTGTATACACTACTGTACTATATACACTAGTGTACTGTATACACTACTGTACTGTATACACTATATACACTAGTGTACTGTATACACTAGTGTACTATATACACTACTGTACTATATACACTACTGTACTGTATACACTACTGTACTATATACACTAGTGTACTGTATACACTACTGTACTATATACACTAGTGTACTGTATACACTACTGTACTATATACACTAGTGTACTGTATACACTACTGTACTATATACACTACTGTACTGTATACACTATATACACTAGTGTACTGTATACACTACTGTACTATATACACTAGTGTACTGTATACACTACTGTACTACATACACTACTGTACTGTATACACTACTGTACTATATACACTACTGTACTATATACACTAGTGTACTGTATACACTACTGTACTATATACACTAGTGTACTATATACACTAGTGTACTGTATACACTACTGTACTATATACACTACTGTACTGTATACACTATATACACTACTGTACTATATACACTAGTGTACTGTATACACTACTGTACTGGTACTATATACACTAGTGTACTGTATACACTACTGTACTATATACACTACTGTACTGTATACACTACTGTACTGGTACTGTATACACTACTGTACTGTATACACTACTGTACCTTACATGGGAAGTGAGCATAGATGCAGTTTGGGAATAACAGCTTGTCCTTACAACAGAAAACAGGTATAACCCCAAATTGACAGAAAACCAGGCACACCTTTTTAGACAAATACATCTTTAAACGGAAATACATTGTATACTGCACACACCATAGTACTATGAAACATAATTTAAGTTAACTGAGGGTGGGGTTTCTAGGGGGGAAATCAGAAAATGAAATCTTTTCTGAAATTAATGGCTTTTGATTATTGGTGATTACTGGTGGTCATAGCCACTTTTCATTTGCAATTACTTCAAGCTTTAGCGACGATTCTGTGAGGCTGGTTTTAGTTTTAAAAACGTATTACATATAATAGCAGTGGTAGATGTTTGTGTGTGTGTGTGTATGCGCACGTGCATGGAGGGTACAGTTAATAACTCAAATACTATGTTAAATCAGTTTCCTTATTCATGTACATGGGCTTCCTTTCTCCTGGTTAAGGTGGCCTCAGGAATATCCTACTTAACAGAAGTTGTTCTCAAATTAATTGGATAATGCACTTGAGGTGTTTGTATGGCTGCAGATGCTTTTAACTCTGCTCCCTCTGTGTGTCTGTCTGGGGTTAACTCTGCTCCCTCTGTGTGTCTGTCTGGGGTTAACTGCTCCCTCTGTGTGTCTGTCTGGGGTTAACTGCTCCCTCTGTGTGTCTGTCTGGGGTTAACTCTGCTCCCTCTGTGTGTCTGTCTGGGGTTAACTGCTCCCTCTGTGTGTCTGTCTGGGGTTAACTCTGCTCCCTCTGTGTGTCTGTCTGGGGTTAACTCTGCTCCCTCTGTGTGTCTGTCTGGGGTTAACTCTGCTCCCTCTGTGTGTCTGTCTGGGGTTAACTCTGCTCCCTCTGTGTGTCTGTCTGGGGTTAACTCTGCTCCCTCTGTGTGTCTGTCTGGGGTTAACTCTGCTCCCTCGTGTCTGTCTGGACCTCCTTAAAGCGCACAGCAACATGGCTGCCTGAGTGAGTCAGAGGCAAAACCAGGGGACCACACACAGAGCAACGCAGCCCAGGCCAGGCCAACCCCCCCCCCCCCCCCCCGCCCCACACCCCACACACACACACACACACACACACTTAACAGGAGAAACTACTCTACTACAGAAGCGTAAATTGTGCATACTGCCATTTTCTCATTCACAACATTCAGTATGTTCAAATGCCTCGATTCAGTTTCATCCATCACATTATAAACAGTAAACACATGTCCAAAAACCCTAAGAAAAAAAACTTTCACTTGTTTGTGGTATTACATTGGTGGGTAAAAATTACAGTATGAGTCCAAACAATTTAAACCAACCTATGAATGCCGCACACGCGCGCGCACACACACACACACACACACACACACACACACACACACACGCGCGCGCGCGCACACGCACGCACGTGCGCACGCACACACACACACACAATGTGAAAATAGAAAAATTTCAACAGCCGTTTTAATGGTTTGACACATCAAAGTGGTTTCTAATTCTAAAAATGGTGTTTTCATCAAAAATCTGTAACAAAAACTATATTGAACACAGCCATGTTCTCTAGTCTAGAGCAGTGGTCCCCAACCACCGGGCCGCGGACCGGTACCGGGCCGCAACGCATTTGGTACTACAAACATAAATAAACGTCAACTTGAAACTATGTTTCAACTACCACACAGCCTATAATATTATAGCCTATGTTTATTTAAAAACATTTTTTTTTTTTTTTTATTAAAATTGACAACCGGTCCGCAACTTTTTTCCATCTATCTACCGGTCCGCGGCACAAAAAAGGTTGGGAACCCCTGGTCTAGAGCATCCATTCCCAGGTTGGGAATGGATGCTCTAGACTGGTGAGCCCCAAAGGTATTGCAAGTGCGCCACGGCTGCCAGATTATTTGCAAAACATTACAATCTTTGTGCATGTAGTTCTCCATTGTTGAATGATACCGTTATTTAATTTGTAATCAGTTATTTGTTAATAGTCTATTGCAGACAGCCCCTCACTTTTAGTCTCTGGTGTCTGTGTGGTGCTGATGGACAGCTCCTTTTATTGTTAAAATAAAAAGTGCTCTGAGAAGGCATTATTCTGCCTCCATACTGTTTACAGTAGGATGTGAGCCGCAAAAACAATTGAGATTTTCAAGTGGGCCTTGACTCAGAAAAGGTTGGGAACCACTGTTCTAGACAGTCAATCACCAGTGTAAACATTATTGTCAAACCAAACACCTTGACATCACTGGGCTTTGTAACAGGGATACAGAGCATTTTTGGGACCAGAGGTAAATATTTATTTTAACCCATTGATACCTGATGCAGCATTTGCGTGTATATCCCTCATTTGTGTGTGTATCCCTTTAAAACCGCGAACCACGTCACGTGGTCTTAAAGGGATACACACACAAATGCTGCATCAGGTATCAATGGGTTAAACTGTAGACCTGGGAAAATACAAAAAACTACATAACAAGTTAGGTAATAGGTATTTCAGCTGCAATGAAAAATAATATATTTTAGAACAGGAGAACAGTCACTGTAACGAAAAACCTTGCTGAATATGAATACAAATAATCTCAGAAAGAATCCAGAAATGTGTCACAAGTATTTCCCCACAACTGGTAGCAGCCATTCTGCCTGATTATTACTTTTATTTCATTTGATCAAATCAAGTGATATTGGACAGTTTCTTTCCCTTGTCAGTTGGTTAATGCCTTCTGTAATATGCAGCTGAAGCAAGAGGCCCAGACACTCATGAGTGTCCCATTCAGCATCTGTGATGAAAAAAGTAGCAGTAGAAAAACAGATGTTGAAGACAGTGCGGTCCATATTTAAAAATCAGGTAAGATCTTGAGCACCAAACCACCCCTTTACTAGGTTTGTATCTGAGCAGGTCAAGGAGGAAAAAACAAAAGGCCTCTTAGTAAATGCAAGTCTGCTCCAGCAGAGGGTGACAGAGTCCTACAGACAGAGCCGCTTCTCACTTTTCCACCTGTTTCCAGTTTGTAACACAGACTGTATACAAATGTGGACGTAGCCACCGTGACATCATGCATTAGTTACTGGACTCCCGTTTTGAAGCCAGTTTGCCATTTTGACCATCGCCATCTTGGTTTTCTGGAGCCAGAAGTGACCATGAACGAAGAGTGTGGAGCTGGGGAGGAACTGACGCCTAGCAAACGCCTAGCAAACACCTAGCGGTCCAGAGCCATTGGCTAGCCACCTGTCTCAGTTATGCATAACTTATGCATAACTTTAAGCCTTAATCAAATTAAAACAGGAGTTATATAAAAATTCACTCCACGTCCAGTTGTCATGAACACAAATTAGCTATAGAGACCTTTTTTTGACCAGGCTGTGAACATGTTTATTTCTGCTGTAAAGTTGGGGATTTTAACATGGGTGTCTATGGGGATTGACTCACTTTTGGAGCCAGCCTCAAGTGGCCATTTGAGGAACTGCAGTTTTTGGCACTTCTGCATTGGACTCATTTTTCAGCTCTGGAGGTTTCCACTTGGTTTGTGCCCACTCCCCCTCCACGCATCGATTTAAACATTAAGGGTCTTGTCCATGTGCTCTTAACACGTATCCCACATTTTTAAATCCAGGTGGGATGGAGAGGGACTGCTCATGTCAGGAAGAGTGGTACAGAGGCAAGAACGACTCAACTCTTCTATCCACAGCTAGTGGTGACACAGATTTGGTTAGCTGCGTTCAGTTCCAGGGGTCGGAGCGGTGCAGCTGGTCGTAGTTCTGGAGCTCGATCTGGTCTTTAATCTGGTTGATCAGAATCTGAGACAGGAGGATCCCAACCAGCTGCGGAAGAGGAAGCACAAGACAGAGGCGTCAGCCGCCCGTCAGCAGCATACTACAGGGGAGCAAGGGGGAGCTTGGCTGCCTTTAATAGGACATGAGCTCCCCTGAAAACATGATTTGTGAAATTGAGGGGGGGGGGGGGGTGGTGCTCATAGTGCTGTCTCTAAAATATTGACAATATGCAATTTTTTTCATTCATTTCTATTTTTCTGTATCATCCTCATGCATCATGCATAGAATTAGTTTATTTTGATGTGTGATTCACGAATTCACTTTAATAAAGATACCGACATGCATACTTCACTCATGTTAACAAGTTAACTTCAAAGATAAGATCATGTTTTTCCCCCTTCTAAAGTCCCATCAGTCTGTGTGTGAATTCGCCAACATTTCTCTGTTTTGTAGTCAGCAATCAGCATGAAACAATATTAAAAAGACAATTTATTATTTGATTATTATTTATTATTTAGTTTTTCTCAGTAAAGTGAGCTGATCCCAGTCCTCTGTGGTCACACGCTGATACAATTATGATGGACACTTGAAACGACATGACAACATGGTCAAACACTGTGTGCTTTCCATCCGCACACCTGGTTTTCATCACCTGGGAGCTTACCTATATTCACTTTCTACACACCAATGCTCCACCCAGTGCCCAATGCCAGAACTGTATGTACACACAGTGGCAGAAGAGTTTATGGCTCCAAGTGCAAAGTTTGAGGACGTTTGCATACCAGAGACCAGACCAATATTTTTAAGCGGGTGCAGCCACTTCTATATGCGACATGCGTGTCCGTCCATCTGTGTGTAGGCCCCTCCCCCCGGCTCCACAAGCAAGCGAGGTCAATCGTGAATGGAGAGAGCAGCTCAAAGTCGGTGAAACATGCATGCGCATACACACGGAGAGGGGGGCACGAGATTTCCCCCCCTAGGTGAAACACGGGATGACCATGCCCCGAACTAATTTGGTTGGTCGCCACAACTGTTTCTTCCTGAAAATGTACAGCAAGTAAAAAATATGTGGTTAAGATTAGGGTTAGGGTTTTCTTATTTAACCACAACCACAACCATACCCAAAACCCTAACCAAAGTGTTGTACTTGCCTAACCCTAATGTTTTAAAATAAGAAAAATGCTTTTTAAAAACCTGTGTGGTTTGACCGGGAATCGAACCCAGTGATCAGATTGGAAGGCAAGCACCTTACCCTTTAAGCCACGAGCCGAAGTACAAGCTGGGCTGAACTTCCCCACCCCCGGCCTAACCCATGCCACTAACCCTAATCTAACTTCCCCACCCCCGGCCTAACCCATGCCACTAACCCTAATCTAACTTCCCCACCCCCGGCCTAACCCATGCCACTAACCCTAATCTAACTTCCCCACCCCCGGCCTAACCCATGCCACTAACCCTAATCTAACTTCCCCACCCCCGGCCTAACCCATGCCACTAACCCTAATCTAACTTTCCCACCCCCGGCCTAACCCATGCCACTAACCCTAATCTAACTTTCCCACCCCCGGCCTAACCCATGCCACTAACCCTAATCTAACTTCCCCACCCCCGGCCTAACCCATGCCACTAACCCTAATCTAACTTTCCCACCCCCGGCCTAACCCATGCCACTAACCCTAATCTAACTTCCCCACCCCCGGCCTAACCCATGCCACTAACCCTAATCTAACTTCCCCACCCCCGGCCTAACCCATGCCACTAACCCTAATCTAACTTTCCCACCCCCGGCCTAACCCATGCCACTAACCCTAATCTGAATTAAAAAAAAATACTTGCCACACATGTTCAGGAAGAAGCGGTTGTGGCGACCAATCAAATGAGGGGTGTGGTCATCTCATGTTTCACCTAGGAATAAAAATCTCGCAAGGGGGGCAGCTGCAGCTCATCAACACACACACACACACACACACACACACACACACACACACACACACACACACACACACACACGAGCTTGCCAAACTTGCGAACGCATTTAAAGACATCCATCTCCGCAACCGAGCAATGGATTTCAACACTTTTTGCACCATTGGAATCAGCGTGACTTTTGCTTCTACTAAGCTCAGTGGTGTATAGGCCGGTTCACAGCAACCGTTTTGTGGTGGTAAATCAGGTGTAACCAATATTATTAATGAGGGCATTGACACTGGAACACCTAAATGGAATGTAACCAATATTAATGGTATTGTTACACCTGCTTTACTTCAAAACAGTTGCTGTGAAAAGGCTCTATTGAGCCCATAGTTGCTTATGTATGTAGCGTACTAAACCTGCACCACTTTTCTGTGAGAGATTTTCTGGATTGGAAATATATAGTGAGTTATGTGAGATAAATATATAGTGAGTTATGTGAGATATATGAAATATATAGTGAGTTATGTGAGATATACGAGTTGGTGAGACACTGTAGCGGCAGTGGTAGCCTAATGGTTAGAGAAGCGAGCTTGTGACCGGAAGGTTGTCAGTTCAATCCCTGGGACTGGCAGGATAAATCTGGGTGGGGAAAGTGAAAAGGCAGTGCTTGCCCCTCCCTCATTACCACCACTGAGGTGCCCTTGAGCAAGGCCCTTGACCCCAACCGCTCCAGTGGAGCTGATCAGTGGCCAGCAGATCAGACTGTGGTTGTACTGGTCAGCTTCCAGGTATGAGTGGCTTATGACTCTTATAGGCGTGAACAGGAAGTGTGTGTCTGTGTGTACGTTGTCTGCCACATCTTACCTGTGGTATGGCCAGCCCCAAGGCAATGCCTCCCAATAGGAACAGGTTGCTGTGGATCCAGTTAACCAGCTTGTCTATGCAGCCATTGGTGTGGATGAAGTCTCCAGCTTTGAGGTACTCCTTTTCCTGCATGCTGCGGCCACACATGGTGTTGATAACCGCCTACACAAGCACATAGACAACAAAATCACACATACACACTCGCATGCACACACATACGCGCGCGCGCGCGCACACACACACACACACACACACACACACACACACACACACACACACACACACACACACACACACACACTTCTTTTGAAAATACTGATAGTTGAGTATGAAGCTATCAAAACACACTATGTTGTATGCAAGCTATCAGCAAAACCAACATGTTTAATTTGGAAGTATTACTTCTACTTTCTGAAGAAGACAAAAAGGCCGGACCTCATCTTTGGATATGAGACAGCAGGAGAAGGGGACAGAGCAGCGCTCTCCGCTGGGGTTGTCGGGCGTGCAGTTGAAGTACATGTTGTGGGACCAGTCAGTGTAGGTCACACCACCACAGCAGCTGAACTAAAGACACAAAATGTAATAGGCATTTTAGGGGAGGAGCAAATGAGAAGATATGCTAGACATATGTAGATATAAGAACAGCTCTGGTATTTGTAAAATAAATCTATCACAGTATGACATGAATCTTAGAATATTAGGATGCCAATTAAACAAACACGCGCGCACATACACACGCACGCGCACACACACACACACACACACACACACACACACACACACACACACACACACACACACACACACACACACACACACACACACACACACACACACACACACACACACACACACACACACCACACACCACACACAGAGTATTTGGAGAAAGTCTGTACCTCTTTCTGACCAAAGTCAATAAGGTTTTGTAGATCAATGTCATCTCTGTAATGGACGATGGCATTGTTGATGATCTCACTCACTTTATCCCGTGCCTTGGCAGAATACAGAAAAGTAATTTCAGTGTAAAAATATACAATAGACAACATATACTACTGTATCTATAGACAGACACAGTTGTCAAAGCAGTACAATCAGTGAGATCAACCTATTTTATGTGGCTTTGTTATTGCTATAATAAACCCAGAAATACAATCCCTTCTCAAGCTCTTCATGCCTTTAAACAAACAAAATCAAGTTAAGTCTAACAAATCTGTGAGCAAACACTGATTTGATTCAACAGACAGAACAGCAGAGGGCGCTCTTTGCCAATACTCTCATTTCTCCCTTACTTATTAGGCATAAACGGCTCGAAACAAACCATTCATCATAGTTTCACCATTACAATAGCCTGCTGGGAGGGAAAACAGTATAAAGCCCAGCCTATATAAGTTTATTTCAGGATTTGCAATTTAAACTATGATCTTTAATGTACATTACATTACATTACATTACATTACATTACGTCATTTGGCAGACGCTTTTATCCACAGCGACTTACAACATCACATTTTTGTCAGCAATAGAGCAATCAACTATGCAACACAGTCTATAACAACTACAACCTCTGAAGGAACAGTGGTACAAGTTTAGTTTAGGTTAGTAGTTTTTTTTTTTTTAAGAGAGAAATAAGTTAGTTCAAGAAGGGCCCAGATGGAGCCTGTAATGTAAAAATAACATTACATTTTATTGGTCAGTATGGCCTCTCAATTATTCAATGAGAATCACCTTTTTATTATCAACTTAGGCCATGTCCACACGGAGACGACTTTAGGTGTATCCGCTATAGTTTTTTGTCATATAGCCGTTTCGTCCAGATGGAACCGCGTTCTGGGACTATACGTTCTGGCCGTATACGCTAATTTTTCAAAACGGGTCCCAGAGTGATTAAATCTGAAGACGCCACCCTTGCATTTCCGTGTTTACAACCCATACGCATCTTTCCTGAAACGATGACGCCATAGCCCCACCTCTCTCCACCAGCAACAATAACAATCATGGCAGTAACGTTCGTGCTACAGCAGTGGGGATCTTGCAGCAAAATATAATGCTCCTCTATTACCACCGTCAGCAACAATAGTCTAGCAGAATGGGCCCTCAGATTTTGAGATACCCCTACCCGAGGTAGAACAAATGACAACAATGATTTTTCTCATCTTTAGGGTCTCCCATTAATGAAATTGATTGTTGTCAAAAAAAAAATTGGGGGAAAAGATGTTTTTTTGGCTGTTCTTTAGAACTACCCCAATCCCTGAAAAAGAGCCAAATTAGGCCAGTCCGAATAGGGGAAAGGTGACAAAAAAGCCAATAACTTGAGAATGCTCACTCTTTTCCTCATCAGATTTGCTGAGGTATGAATCAGGTGGCTGCCCTACATCACCAAATAGTCAAAAAATGATTTACCTAAAAAGATAATGAATTATAGTCCTGTAAATATAGCTTTAGTTTAGGCGGAAATTGTACTTTGTGGTGATAGGAACATAGGACATCACTTTTCTCTCATTTATCAGAAAAACTGAAATCCCTGAAAAATATACCATTACTGAATTGTCTAGGGTGCTATTGAACACTGACGAGTAGTTGTATGGAGATATCTGGTACAGTTCTATTGCAAATTAGATTTCTTTAGACATAGGCCTACTACCTCTTCACTGAAACAGTCAAATTATTGTATGTTATTCTGAATGGGGAATAAGTGGCATAAAAGCCTATAACTTGTGAATGCTCACTCTTTTCCTCGTCAGATTTGCTGAGGTATGAACCAGGTGGCTGCCCTACATCACCAAATAGTCAGAAAATTATTTACCTAAAAAGATAATGAATTATAGTCCTGTAAACATAGCTTTAGTTTAGGCAGAAATTGTACTTTGTGGTGATAGGAACATAGGACTCCATCACTTTTCTCTCATTTATCAGAAAAAAGAAAACCCTAAAAATATACCATTACTGAATTGGCTAGGGTGCTATTGAACACTGACCAGTAGTTGTATGGCGATATCTCGTATCGTTCTATTGCAAATGAGATTTCTTTAAGTGGCATAATACTAATAATAATACATGTTATTTGGTGACACCTTTCAAAACACCCAAGCTCATTGTACAGTGCATAAAAGAGACATGACATTCTAAAATATCATACATAAAAACAAGCATTGCAAACACCAGCATCATTAAAATACGACGAGCGTAGATATAAGAAAACACAGGAGATACACACGGCAGGCGAATAACAGATTGAGTACTGTATATGATTAAAGGTAGTAGGCCAATTTGAACAGGTGGGTTTTGAGGTGGGATTTGAATGTGGTGATGGAGTCAGACTGTTGGATGTGTGATGGCAACGAGTTCCAGAGTCTGGGTGCAGAGCAGCTGAAGGCCCTAGCACCCATGGTACTGAGGCGAGGGAGGCGGGACAGTCAGGAGGCCAGCTGAGGAAGAGTGTAGGGACCGGGAAGGGGTGTATTCCTGGAGGAGGTCAGAGAGATGGGTGGGTGCTAGGTTGTGTAGGGTTTTGTAAGTGAGCAGAAGGTTTTTGAAGTCAATCCGGTAGTGAATGGGAAGCCAGTGGAGTTGAATGAGGACAGGGGTGAGGTGGTCAGATGATTTACTGCGGGTGATGATCCAGGCATTTGGAGTCTGTTGAGCAATTTGGTGGGTAGGCCAGAGAGAAGAGAGCTGCAGTATTCAATCTGGGATGTAACGTGGATCAGGATGAGGACTTTGGTGCTGTGTTGGGACAGGGATGGGCGGAGTCTGGAGATGTTGCGGATGTGGAAGAAAGCAGACCGGGTGATGTTTTTATGTGGGGTGCAAAGGAAAGGGTGCTGTCCAGAATGACGCGGAGGCTCTTGACTTGGGTGGAGAAGGGAACAGGGAAGCTGTCAATGATGATGTTTGGGGCAGTGGTGTTTTGAGCTTTGGAGAGGATGTTTTTGGAGCCGATGAGGAGGGCCTCGGTTTTACTGGCATTTAACTTCAGGAAGTTACTGCTCATCCAGCTCCTGATGTCCTGGAGGCAGGCAGTGAGGGAGGTGGGAGGAAGATCGGCGGTGGGTTTGGTGGAGATATAGACCTGGGTATCATCGGCGTAGCAGTGAAACTGGACACCATAGTGTCGGAGGATTTTACCCAGGGGGAGGAGGTAGGTGATGAATAGGAGTGGACCCAATACTGACCCCTGGGTCAAATGGCAGAACACCCGGACGAGTGGTTTCCTAGTTGGACTAACTGTCGTCTGTCGGGAGGTAGGATGCAAACCAGGAAAGTGCAACACCAGTGATTCCAATGTTCGCCAGGTGCTCCACAAGTAGTGGGTGGGAGATGGTATCGAAAGCAGTGGAGAGGTCAAGGAGGATGAGGATGGTGAGGAGTCCAGAGTCAGCTGCACGGAGGAGGTCATTATTTATTTTTAACAGGGCTGTTTCAGTGCTGTGATTAGGGCGGAAACCATATTGAAATGGTTCGTTGAGGATGTTTGAGTCGAGGTGGGACTGGATTTGGGCGGCAACCACCCTCTCAAGAGTTTTGGAGATGAAGGGGATGTTGGAGTTGGGACGGTATAGTGTTTGAGGTCAGATGGGTACTGTGGCCCATAAGTTAAGAATGCTCACTCTGATGATCATCATATTTGGAGAGGGAAATACCAGGTGGCTGAACTACATCACCAAATAGTCAGAATGTGGGGAACCCAATAAAATAAAGTTGATCTAAATTACAAGCCACTAAAACATAGAAATACAAGGTGTAAATATTGGAAGTTTTATTGAAACTGGAACATTAATCCAAACTATAAATCAGTAGTATCTCCTGTCTTCACATGATGGAATAATACAAGTATAATAGTAATCATAATACATTTGTTTTATGGTAGCCCCAAATCTCAGTGCTTCATTTCATTTAATGAACAAAAACAGGAGAACAGACTAGAAAACAAAATACTGCTCATTTGACCTGGCATATGGACACTTGTTTCACAGCCAAAGTCCAAATATCCAAATATGAAATACAGTATCAGCCCTTTGTTGAACGTATTATGACCGTACCAGATTATTGTGCCAGTGTTTGGGAGTCTGGGGCACATTCACAAGCTTATACTCCATGGACTGCAATTGTAAGGATTGCAAAAGACTGATGCAAACAAACTGTCTAAATATTGCTCAGTCTGTAGGCAGCCTGTCTATCTGGAGACAATCGTGTTTAATATACTGCATCCTTAGTATCATTGTCCATTTGTCAGATTAAGCTATCACAATGTAAAAAAAAATCCTCTTCTGTGTATCATATTGTAACCTTTTTCCGAAGTATTTGGATGTTTCATTGTTGCTGCGCGTACATAAGATGTGTTTCAGTGAGAGGTCAAGTATATAGATACTAGAATGTCAAATGTCAGGTTCCTCAGATGTTTGGGTACACATTTTGACATTCTGCACAGCAGGTGCAGAACTCCGTACAGGGGAGGCCAACAGAGAGGCACTGGCACTTTCCACTCTCAACAGTTTGGATCTTTGCAATACAAGTAAGTAATGTCTCTCACTTCTGTAGGTGCTGGGGGTTTCCTAAATAGGACTGGTTTAATGGCTCCATCTCTGACAATCCATCCCTTGCCGATAGGACTCCATAACATTGGTTTGGGCATGTGACTGTGACACCATATCGCTGTCTGATACATTGCTCTTTGCACATGTTGTGCAAATGCATCCTCTGTTGGTGGCAAATTTGCAGGGGCTGCATATGTTGTTGATGCAATTATGAACCTCAGTTCATACAAGTTTGTGCACATCAGTCCATTTTCCTTTTTCCTTTTTCCGTAAAGCAGAAGTGCAAATTCTCTTGCGACTGGCAAAGACTCTTCCAAGCTGGCAGAGTCCAAAATGGGCCAGATCTTTGAGCTCACTGAGATGGGTCTTGAGTTTGGTGAACGCTGTTGTCTTTCCTATTCTGTACAAACTACTTGTTGTGTCACAGCCAGTGAGTGCATGACATGCTGGTAGACAGCAAGAGCAATGTATCAGACACTGATATGGTTTCACAGTCACATGCCCAAACCCCTGTTATGGAGTCCTATCATCAAGGGATGGATTGCCAGAGATGGAGCCAACAGTCCTATTTAGGAAACCCCCCAGCACCTACAGAAGTGAGAGACATTACTCACTTGTATTGCAAAGATCCAAACTGTGGAGAGAGTGGAAAGTGCCAGTGCTTCTCTGTTGGCCTTCCAACATCTTATGCGCAGCAACAATGAAAGATCCAAATACTTCGGAAAAAGCTTACAATATGATACACAGAAGAGGAAAGAATGTAACATTGTGATAGCTTAATCTGACAAATGGACAATGATACTAAGGATGCAGTATATTAAACATGATCGTCTCCAGATAGACAGGCTGCCTCCAGACTGAACAATATTTAGACAGTTTTGTTTGCATCAGTATTTTGCAATCCTTACAATTGCAGTCCATGGAGTATAAGGTTGTGAATGTGCCCCAGACTCCCAAACACTGGCACAATAATCTGGTAGGGTCATAATACGTTCAACAAAGGCCTGATACTGTATTTCATATTTGGATATTTGGACTTTGGCTGTGAAAAAAGTGTCCATATACCTGGACAAATAAGCAGCCACTTTTTATTTCTCTGTTCTGTTTTATTTTTGCCTTGGTTATTTTGTTTTCTAGTCCGTTTTTCTAGTCTGTTTTTGTGATTGTGTATTATGTATTAGGATTACTATTATACTTGGATTAATGTTCCAGTTTCAATCAAACTTCCAATATTTACAGCTTGTTATTTCTGTTTTATGGTAATGGTAAATGGCTTGCATTTATATAGCGCTTTTATTTAAAGCGCTTTACAATCAGTAGGTACATTCACCTATTCATGCACCGATGGCGGCAGGTTAGGGTGCTGGCACACCATCAGGAGCAATTTGGGGTTCAGTATCTTGACCAAGGACACTTCGACATGCAGACTGGAGGAGGTGGGAATTGAACCACCGACCTCTTTGATCCAAAACGATTAGTGGACGACCCGCTCTACCTCCTGAGCTACAGCCGCTCCAGGCGGTTTGTAATTTAGATAATCTTTATTTTATTGGGTTACTCACATTCTGACTATTTGGTGATGTAGTTCAGCCACCTGGTATTTCCCTCTCCAAATATGATGA
The DNA here is from genome assembly GCF_964638095.1 of Poromitra crassiceps. NCBI lineage: Eukaryota > Metazoa > Chordata > Actinopteri > Beryciformes > Melamphaidae > Poromitra > Poromitra crassiceps. The sequence goes on from NC_139624.1 coordinate 43,276,487, forward strand.
CCATCAGAGTGAGCATTCTTAACTTATAGACTATTATGCCAGTGACCTAATTTGACTGTTTCAGAGAAAAGATAGTAGGCCTATGTCTAAAGAAATCTCATTTGCAATACAACTGTACCAGATATCTCCATACAGCTACTGGTCAGTGTTCAATAGCACCCTAGACAACTCCGTAATGGTATATTTTTCAGGGATTTCAGTTTTTCTGATAAATGAGAGAAAAGTGATGGAGTCCTATGTTCCTATCACCACAAATTACAATTTCCGCCTAAACTAAAGCTATATTTACAGGACTATAATTCATTATCTTTTTAGGTAAATCATTTTCTGACTATTTGGTGATGTAGGGCAGCCACCTGGTTCATACCTCAGCAAATCTGACGAGGAAAAGAGTGAGCATTCCCAAGTTATAGGCTTTTATGCCACTTATTCCCCATTCAGAATAACATACAATCATTTGACTGTTTCAGTGAAGAGGTAGTAGGCCTATGTCTAAAGAAATCTCATTTGCAATAGAACTGTACCAGATATCTCCATACAACTACTGGTCAGTGTTCAATAGCACCCTAGACAATTCAGTAATGGTATATTTTTCAGGGATTTCAGTTTTTCTGATAAATGAGAGAAAAGTGATGTCCTATGTTCCTATCACCACAAAGTACAATTTCCGCCTAAACTAAAGCTATATTTACAGGACTATAATTCATTATCTTTTTAGGTAAATCATTTTCTGACTATTTGGTGATGTAGGGCAGCCACCTGGTTCATACCTCAGCAAATCTGATGAGGAAAAGAGTGAGCATTCTCAAGTTATTGGCTTTTTTGTCACCTTTCCCCTATTCGGACTGGCCTAATTTGGCTCTTTTTCAGGGATTGGGGTAGTTCTAAAGAACAGCCAAAAAAACATCTTTTCCCCCAATTTTTTTTTGTGACAACAATCAATTTCATTAATGGGAGACCCTAAAGATAAGAAAAATCATTGTTGTCATTTGTTCTACCTCGGGTAGGGGTATCTCAAAAACTAAAGCCTTTTTTGAGGACTTGCTGCTAGACTACAAGTGGACACGGAGAACAGCGTGTAGCCTACAACATCCTCAGGGCTCCACACAGCTGACTCTTCCCATCCACCCCTCCCCTCCCTTCATCGGATATTTCCCAGAAGGCTTAGCGGCGGCTACATTTTTACAATAACACAAACAAAATCAGGCTTAACGTGTTAGATAGAAATTATATTTATTTTTAATACAACATGCAATTCTGGAATATTTTAATATTGGACAAAATGAAATGAAATGAAATCTAAACCCTGAGTGTAACCAACATACTCTCTTGCCCTATATATAGCCCTCGTAAATACAACGTGAATAGGGAAGTGAGAGGTTTGAGGAACACGCGGTTGCACTGTGATGTCTGTGATATCCGCTCGTGTCCACTCCAACAAGACTTTAGCTTACTTGACGCGACTTTTTCCAATAAAAAGACATTTATGCCATGAGTTTATATAATGTATATTTATGTTGCATCATTTAGCCTGTGCTGTGATGTGCAGGAGCGGCCAATACGCTGGGATGTGTTTGCAACATGTCTAAAGATCATGGAAGTGGATGATATCAGGAATGTCACCGATAGTTAACGTTCTATATTGTAGGCTACAGGGAGACCATCAGCCCTGCTGAACAGCTCTGCATTTGCCTGTATACTGTAGGTTTCATCATTTTATTCATCGACATGGCAAACCTCCCCGCAAAGCCAAGGGTTTAAGCTGCTGCTACAGTGAGATACACATTATAGACTGTGCGCCCCTAGAGGTTGTATGCCATTATTGACGAGATTGTCTTTCTCTGTTATTCTACAGCGGTTTCAGTGGTTTCATGTGGATACACACATTTCTTGAAACGTTTCCATGTTTATGGAAAACTTTTCTGAAACGGAAAAAAAAAAGATAGCTTCCGTCTCCGTGTGGACATGGCCTTATTCTCAATGGACATGTCTGTGTTCAGGCAATCAATCAATCAATCAATCAATCAATCAATCAATCAATCAATCAATCAATCAATCGTGTCCCAATTATCAAATACAAAAATATTGCACAGCAGTCTTGATCAAAAGTTACAAATATACATACTTCAGCATGCGCTGGGACGCGTCATCAGTGATGTTAACTGGGGTCGTAAGGTGTTTCGGGTCTGGTCAACATCATACACCCTCGCCCAGTAGAGATCAGCCCTCCTACTCTGTCTGCAACGTTGCCCGCGGAAGGGCCGATCACGCCCAATCCGCTGCAATAGAGCTAGTGCTACATCGCAGGATAGCAAGACCCTTCGGTGCATGGAGGCTCTAAGGCGCTATGGGTTGTCTCCCGGCCGCTCTCCTCCTTTGTCTCACCAGGCCCTCCCGGGGCAAAGGCATCCAGTGGCAGAGTGGATGCCTCAAGAAGGCCTGTGCGTTGCACGTCATTCGGCTGCGCAGAGCACCTCGCTCTAGCCTCAAGGACCCCAGGCCGCGCCGATATTTACACAGATTTTCAGGAGGCCAATCCGTAGTGTTTGTGGATTTCTCCCTCACGAGAGAGCCAGGCTGCGGTGCTAAACCCATCCCGTACCGGATGCCGTCTCTCCGACCGTCAACCGTCTCTCCAGCTTGTCACCAGCTTGTATACCTGGTTGTCACTTAGTCTATTCCTAAAGCCCTTTTCCCACATGCGGGGGGGGGGGGGGGCAGAGCGAGTTGGGGAGTGACGTGTCGGCAAAACTCTGAATGGTGAAATAAGTTTGCTTGTTTATCCGTTCACCTGCATCACGTTGAAGCACTTTTTACAGACTGGCTTCATTTGATGTGTCCGGGCTTGCCTTCGCTGTCGGCAACGTAAGCAAAATACTTCCACTTTCGCTTCATGCATTTGCCCTGTCGGGCTGTGACTGAAGGAGGAGGACGGACTGTGGCCAGAGAGCGAGCAGAGAGGAGAGGGGAAAATCAGCACAGCACACCCACACATGAAGCTGACATAGGCTACTGCTCTTATTATCACAAGATCATTTCGCCAGTTTGCTTTAATGTGCGCGAATGATTAGATTATGCCCGCTGGAACATTAAGCAACGTGTGTACACCTCGCCCATGAGAGTGTCGCGGAAAATGACTGCACCCGTTTCTCACTAGTATCCGCTAAAGCGCATACCGCTCTTCTGACTGGCTCGAAAGTGGTGAAATCTCCGCGACGACGGGGTCGCGCTTATACCGGCACGGCGCCTTTCTCACATGCAGGCATTAGACCACGTACCGGTCATTTTGCGGTACAAAGCGCATGTGGGAAAAGGGCTTAAGTGTCACCCTAGTCTATTCCTAAGCGTCACTGGTCAGGGAAGCCGGAACTCTATGTTACAAATATACATACTGTACTTCAGCATGCGCTGGGACGCGTCATCAGTGATGTTAACTGGGGTTGTAAGGTGTTGTGTAAAACACTGTTATTGAAGCCCATTAACAAAAGAGAGTGTCACTGTTGTACTAATATTGATACATTACTCACTGTACCTTATCTGAGAAGATGAAGCCCAGGATACCAGCAGTCAGCTGGAGTATGAAGATCACTGTCAGACAGATACAGAACTGGGTGGGGAAGAGAGAGATGGGTACACTTTCAAAAACAGTGCATTGTCTAATCTGCTTATGCCTCCCCGAGACCAAAATTCTCGTCAGGTCTGGGGGAGGCATTAGTGTTCATGTTTAAGAGGATGAATTCTGCCTGTTCAGGAAAAGACCCCATTGAAATGAATGAATAATAATAAATATAATACACTGATGAATACATCAAGGAGACTTTAGAGAAACATGCAGGAAAAGTATGTAGTACTCTGATTAACACTTAAACCAGCCACTTGAACACTTAGCTGAAACACTGGAAAACACTGGAACCAGTTTACGTCTTGACACTTTACCAGTTTAAACACTCAAAACCAGGAACGGTAATATCCCTACGCAGCAACCTGTAGCACCTACCTACCCCAATGTATACAAACCCAACATCCCTATACAATTACTGTGCGGGGATATTACTGGTCCTGGTTTTGAGTGTTTTAATTGGCAAAGTGTCAAAAGAGTCACTCATCCCGTTCGCGACTCTTCTCGTCCCTGGCACCTCAATGGTGGAACGAGCTTCCACCTTCGGTCACGACGGCCGAATCACTGCCGATCCTTCGGAAAAGACTAAAGACACACCTTTTCATGCTCCATCTGGGCCCTTCAACTTCTTTCTCTCTCTCTTAAAAAAAAAAAACTAAGCTAAACTTGTACCACTATTCCTTCAGAAGATGTAGGTGTCATAGGCTGTGTTGCATAGTTGATTGCTCTATTGCTGACAAAATGTGTTATTGTAAGTCGCTTTGGATAAAAGCGTCTGCCAAATGACGTAATGTAATGTAATGTAATGTAATGTCAAAAGTAAACTCTCTCTCACACACACACACACACACACACACACACACACACACACACACACACACACACACACACACACACAATTTGGAAATATGCTTACTGTGGAATAACTGTGCACACACGATTTGATGAACGTTTACTGGGAAATAACTGCAACATCTGACTCAAAGCCTTGTTCACACTAAATGGTAAATAACAATAAAATAATATTTGGAAATATATCTGTATAAGCCTTTGTTTATGATCCTGTGTGGCTTACATATATATATATATTCCATATTTTCATATTTAAAATAGACACTCTACACCACACTTATTGTAGATAGTAGTTAATGCAACATTTTTGAAATGTTTGAATGTACCTGTGCCATGTTTGTCTTAACTTGAGTACGGTACTTTGAAAGCAATGCAAATAATAGTCAAAGTCAAGGAGTCAAATTCCTTGTACGTGTCGTGTACATACTTGGCCAATAAAACTATTCTGATTCTGAAGTAAGAAAGCCAAGATTGCTTGGGTACGGACCTCCACTAGAGAGAGACAATGGAAAAGATAGACCACTAGAACAACTGCTTGCAGACGGCTGACTGACCGTTTGGAGGAGGCAGATGTTTTCCCGCAGGGAGCCCACACAGCCACAGAAGGTGAGGAAGAACATGAGGACCCCCACAATCATCAGCAGCATGGCGGGGTCCACCGACAGACAGGCCAAGGCTGCCTCTGTGGTGAAGAGGGACAGACAAGGTGAAGACTGGTGTGAACAGAGCCAGGCTGTTTCAGGGACACAATTCATCCTCTGAAGCAATAACACAAAACATTTATGAAGCTGTTTTTTAAAGCCTCTCTGACTCTCTCACACCAAGTAGAGAAATAATTTCAAAAGCTACAAGCACTTTACAAACATTTTGTCATCTTTTCCATTTTCTGGACTAAATCAATGAAAATGGAGACCTTGGATGTTGTGTTACCAATCTGCTTTGATTGATTGATTGATTGATTGCATGGTTGGTTGATTGATTGATTGATTGATTGATGTGTTTATTTGAGTGTCATGCAAGACACTATATAATACAACAACAGCCAGCAGTCCCTGTTCCAGAACAAAATGACCAAGGGTGCATGTGAATGTAGTGGGGGTGCACTAGCAGTGACAGTGCGGGCTGGCAACAGCAATGACAAATAGTGTAGGCCTCAGTGTTACTTACGGGTCCCGAGCATGATAAACAGATGAGGTCACATTTCGAAAAATGGTCTCCATACAATGAAATGGCTACTATGACTACTAACATCATCACATCAATGAATACAATTGGGCTAATTGAATCCACAAGAGTGTCAGTTTTCCAGTCATACCCAATTTATGCAATTTCCAAAATGGTTTAGGGTCCCCAGTATGCAGAAATATTCAAATAGAATATGTGAAAATAATACATTTACACTGCATGCAAAAAAAAGTGCAACACTACATTATATGGGATTAGCATAAAGTGGACATGTCTGTAAAGGAGATACTCGTGGGGACCCATAGAACCCATTCTCATTCAAATATCTTGAGGTGAGAGGTCAAGGGACTCCTTTCAATATGGTCATACCTCGCTCATAGACGGTTTGAACTTGAAAACATAAAGATTCTGAATTGCCCCTAGATAACTTCCTGTTTGCAGTGTGATGCTGATACAATAGCTGACAGGAAATAAGCAAGTTTTCAAAAACTGTTCCCTAGCAACACAATTCTGTGAAAACTATATAAAGGTAGATCTGTCTCTCTGTCTCTCTGTATGTATGTATGTATGTATGTATGTATGTATGTATGTATGTATGTATGTATGTATGTATTAGGGCATTCACGACTAGTGAATTTTACTAGTCGACTAGTAGTCCCTAAAGGTAGTCGACTACCGGTAGTCAGAATTTTTTTCTCCCCCCAATAAAAACGCTCAACTCACGTCAAAAGGTCTCAAATACAACCAGGCAGCAGGGCTATTGAGATGCAGGCATAACTAGCTAATGTAGTAGACCTTTTCTGAAGCTTGATTCCCAAAGCATTTGCCAATTAATTAGTATAAAACGGCATGGCTGATGGCTGTTTTCTCTAACGTTATACTTTTATAATCCAGATAGGCCGAGGCTTCACACGCTAACCTTTCGTTGTTTTTCCACTTTTAATTTGAAGACGAAAAAGGGAAATGGTACGTGTGAAATGATAGAATTGACAGACCAGTGTCAATTCAATGTACTATCACACCATTTCCCTTTTCGGCCTTCAAAAGATTTTATTTTTATTTTTATGGGGGCCCACTGACGAGTGGGCCCGGGGCGGGGATATATCGGTCCACCGATATTATCGGCCGATATTGGCCGATAACCGATACATCGGTATCGGCCGATATGTCAGATCTTTTTTTAATTTCGTATTTTTTTAAGTTATAGTGTCAACAAGCGTCATAGGATGGAATCGCCCTACCCTAAAATAATCCAAGGAGAAACACACAGCATGTGAAACCTGCACAAGATGCCCAGTTTAAATCAAATATGACCAGGCCTGAAGGCCCAGAATTAAGTTGGATTTCTGCTGTAACAGAAAGAGGAACTGAAACTACCGTAGCTACACGGCTTTACTGGCGGGAATGGATGAGATCACTGGGAGGCTTGTTGACAAGACAGCATGTTGTATATTTGATATTTTTTCTTAACTCAAGTTATACTTTATATTTGTTCTATTTGTGGTTTTGTATTTCTAGTTATTTATAATGATTAAATTCCCAGTGAAGTTTACAGTTTCATTGCATTGATGTCATTTTGGACAATAAAGTTTACTGATAAACTGTAAAACATCCGGCCTACATTACATATCTCAGGTCATCTCATGTCAAGTCAATATAATGTGTATATACATAAGAAGAATATCGGCCAATATATCGATATCGGATTTTTTTTTTACTCCGTAATATCGGTATCGGCATCTGCCTCAAAAATCCAGTATCGGTTGGGCTCTAATGTACAGTATGTATGTGTGTGTGTGTGTGTGTGTGTGTATGTTGTCCTTCGCATATCTGGAGAACCGTTCATCAGATCGACTTCAAACTTTTCAGGTGTCTCTGACTGGGACCCTCACTTAGTGCAGTGTCGAATTTGGTGCGATTTGAGTGCAGAGGACGGCCGCTACTTATACTCCAAAACATCTCTATTAATCCAATCAAAAGCTTTTTTTAATCAACAACACAAGCAAATGTGTTTTTACCCTCTGGCCTCTGGTAGTCTAGCTGTCACCACAGATGGTATGGCATAAATATGGTCAATACATGCTGTGTTTTTCCTAAAACCATTCTGCTCATCCATCAACACACCATGAGACTTTTACATGTAAGTAATTATTAAGTCTATTATTAAGGACTCCCGAAGACAATTTATAAAGTGTACTGATCAGACTGCTAAAGACATGTTGCTGACAATATGTTGCTGAAAGCGTGTTGCTGAAAGCGTTGGCCTGTTGAACGACCCTTTATGGAAGCACAAAGCCACACAACAAGGATGGTCGTGACACTGACTCGATACTCTCAGCTTCTCACACCGAATGCCAGGAACAGCTGTATCCCATCAATGGAGGACTCTCATTTACAGTACCTGCATGCTTCGTCATGCGGGCGTACACTCCGATCGACACCATCACCAGGGCGATCAACTGAAGGAGAGAAGAAAAAATTACAACTTTTTGATTTTCACTTGAAGTAGGTAATGTTATTGTGTCTTTCAAAATATCACAAATGGGATAATAAGCGGAAAAACACTATGACGAGTTCTCTCGCCTTTACTCATTCTCTGTTCATACTTGTCTGGGGAGTGGCGGCTTTTCTCAGAAAAACCTAATCATGATGATAAGTTACATTACATCATGTCATGTGTGGCAGGCATGCTGGGATATTTGCAGAAATGTGAGCGAAAAGGAAGATAAGAAGATTGTAAAAATGGTTGCTTGTGACAATAATAAAGATGCTAGCACCAATCAAATCAATAATAAAGATGCTAGCACCAATCAAATCAATAATAAAGATGCTAGCACCAATCAAATCAATAATAAAGATGCTAGCACCAATCAAATCAATAATAAAGATGCTAGCACCAATCAAATCAATAATAATAATAATAATAATAATAATAATAATGAATTGTATTTGTATAGCACACTTTCAAATCAAAACTGACATCCCAAGGTGCTTCACAAGAGAAAGTACACAGAATAAAAATAACAATAAAAAAATAAATAAAATAAAAACACTTAAATAGAGGAATTTAAAAACAGGCCCTAGTCGAACGCAGCGTGAATAAAGATGCTAGCACCAATCAAATCAATAATAAAGATGCTAGCACCAATCAAATCCAAGCAAATGTTTAGAATATACAGCAAAGATCAGAAAAAAGGAAGCCACCTTGAACTTGTCAAACAAACTGCTTCCTGTGGCAGTGAGCTACAGCAGCACAACACTCTTTTATCAGGGGTCAGGACTAGAGATTAGGGTCTTCTGCTTTCTGCTATCCACTCTGCTTTCATTTCACCAACTTGGCAGTTGGTACCGTTCCCCAAAAAAATACCTTTTCACTCAGCACTCCTCTCCTCTCAGCGAGATCCAAGCTCAGTCTCAATAGAATAATAGGGAGCCCTCAGCAATGCTCTTCCCTCCCCAAATCAAATGGATCCAGTTACAACAGGCGCTGCTGCACCTTCTTGGGAGGGAACTGCTATGCCATTCACCTGGCTTATATGTGGACAGGTTGACTTTTTATAGTGAACAAACCAGACAAGACACCGGAAGCAAAATGTGTTTTGTTGTTGTTGTTGTTGTTGTTGTTACATAATCGAACAGAAAGATAGTGAAATGGGTGGAATCCAGGGATGCAAAGTCACAGATAGTCAAACAGGTGACAGATACCAGGGCAGACATAAAACCACTCAGACATCCTCCTATTTTGGGATGAAAAAGGTGATGGTCACTTAAAGGTGACTAGTTTGCATCTGATTCTATGGCTTTGTGGTCGACATGTCTGCAAGTGTTTTATTCTTGAAATGACTCAACACTCTAGTGAAAAGCCACAGCTAAAACTAACTCAGTTAAATGGAGCGTATAGATGCCGACTGATTCATTGGTAAGTAACAGAACTGATACTGATCCTTGGTTACTGAGTCATTGTACGTTGTATCAACTCACCAGACGTGTGGTGAATCAACAACAATCAACATAAAAATTAAAGGTTTCCATGACATTTCTCAAGATTTTAGTCTAGAGCACAAAGGCATCACAAAACATGGAGGATTCATCTCTGGTGCGTCTTTCTGACAAAACCCGCTATAGCCAAAGGTAACAAAAAATGACAACAACACATTCCACCTTGAATAGCTTCAAGTTTTTACACGGTCTATCCTGTCTGTACAGGGCCATCTTCCCGCCTCTCTCTCTCACTCTCTCACACACACACACACACACACACACACACACACACACACACACACACACACACACACACACACACACACACACACACACACACACACACACACACACACACACACACAGCACTGATCTTCTAATCTTCCCACACAATCATTTCCCCCTTTCTAAAACTACTACTACTCTAAAACTACTACTTTCTACAAAGTGCTACTCTAGTCCACCAAAGGTCAAGACTGTGTTGCATAGTTGATTTCTGTAGTGTTGACAAAATGTGATATTGTAAGTTGCTTTGGATAGAAGCGTCTGCTATGATGTAATGTAATGTAATGTGCACTACTATGCAATTCTGTCAATAAAATATCTGCAATTCATGTGCAATAGAAAGCATATTACTGCTGATGCTACTTCTCATGCACCTTGCACATAAATTATTTTGTACAACTAAGGTGCAGATTCTTCATTTGCCACACTGATATCTGTTATATTTTTTTAGTTTGAATCTTTTTATATCCTTTTTATATCTCTTTTTTTATCTGGTATCTTTTTGGTTCCTATGTATGTAACTTGTGCACCAAACTTTCCTTCTATGTGCAAGCAAACATACCTTGGCCAAATAAAGAATCGATTATATTCTATTCTCACACATACATGGACACACTGTGATGCACTCATATGGGTTAGTTTCAAGGATGGTGCCACTTGTTCCACTGGAGACGTTAATGTGGGAGTAAAGACAGAAGACTATGGGATACTGGTAGTGCTGCAATGATTAATCAATTAATCAATTAGTCGATTGACAAAAACAAAAATCAACTATTTTGATGATCGATTAATTGTTTTGAATAATTCTTTAAGAAGAAAAGGTCAAAAATGATCTTCAAGCTTCTTAAATGTGAATAGTTTCTAGGTTTTTTACTCCTCTATGACAGTAAACTGAATATCTTTGGGTTGTGGACAAAACAAGACATTTGAGGACGTCATATTGGACTTTGGGAAACATTGATGGACATTTTTCACCATTTTCTGACATTTTATGGACCAAACAACTACCGTAATCGATTCATCGAGAAAAGAATCAACAGATTAATCGATAATGAAACTAATCGTAAGTTGCAGCCCTAGATAATGGATATGCAGATTCATGAAGTGTCAGATAGCATGCTGTGTGAACAAATGCAACACTTTACTGAGCATGTACTGCGGTGGGGAAACAGAGCACAGCACAGCACAAACCCCACATCCTACCCCTATTCTGGTTGTTTCAACTCAACATTTTGTTCTTCTGTTTCTCTGTTATTTGCTTTGTGGTTTCTGCTGCACCAGAACGCATTAAAACTCTCCAAGCATAACTCCATGGCAAAGTCTCCTCATACTGCACTAAACCCCAACAAAGCAAAGTTCAATCCGCAAGAACAGGCATGATATAAAAAGGTTTTAAGTCAAAAATCCCCTTAGAGCAGATGAGGTTGTGGTCACAAAGCACCTGACACAAAGCAAACCCAATGGCATGAACTTTGCTATGCTTTTTAACATTTGTTTTAGCGTTATGAAAGACACAGTATGAGTATAGTAGTAATAATCCACTGCAATAAGCTGCAGTGTTGTTTGAGGCACAATGCAGTATGTCACTAACTGTCAAAATCTGTTGCACAGAATGCACACCCACCATGTTTCCATTTAATAGCCACAGAAAACTAAGCTATCTGGAGTGGGGACCTACTTCTCACACAACTCTGCCTGGCCCCATCAGCATATGAATCAATGAAACTTTGTGTCCCTTGGCAACTGCATCGGCCATGAAAAGGAGCGGTGAACGTGGATTGGCATAAAGTACAGTGTATGGTGCCTAAAAAACTCAATGGAGTTTTGTCTATCGAGTCTATACGCCTTTTATGCATTGTTATTGTAATGAGTGTGAACAAGTCTGAGCCAAACAGCCTAGGCTCAATAAAAAAACAGACACTCTATGATGAAAAAATAACCACAGCCTATTCCCAATCCACAACTACAAATTCCGGTGTTGCAAGCCAATGATAAAATTGGCTTTTGTCCAATGTGTGAGCAGCAAGCACCTGTGTGTGTGTGTGTGTGTGTGTGTGTGTGTGTGTGTGTGTGTGTGTGTGTGTGTGTGTGTGTGTGTGTGTGTGTGTGTGTGTGTGTGTGTGTGTGTGTGTGTGTGTGTGTGTGTGTGTGTGTGTGTGTGTGTGTGTGTGTGTGTGTGTGTGTGTGTCTGTCAGGTCTGGTGTCCACTTCCCTTCTCCTGCTTCCTTCTTCTTTGACACAGAGCTTGTAGAAAACACCCGTCCATTAGAGCTGCATCAAACCATGCATAATCCAACTGGTGCAGCAGATATACAATTTAACACAAATAGGAAACACGTAGGCTAAAGGCTGCTGACTATCCCCATAAAAGATCACTGACTCCTGGATTTCTTTTTATTCTCAACAGGTAGTTTAGGGCTGCTTACTGGCAGCCAAGACAAATAAATGATTAACCTGCTCGCTGAGTTGAAAACAAGGTTCCCAGAAGTTCCCACGCGTTTGAAATCCTGCTTTTCACTCACTGTTATGGCTGAAGGATGGCTACTCACCCAAAATATCAAATTAAATATGAAGAGTAGGTACTTGACAATTGGACTGACAAAGGTGAAGTCCTCGCCATGCTCAGCTGCGGTTCTGCGTCTTCTTCCCATGGCGACGAGAATCCTAATCTGTCTGTACCCAAATCAAATGATTTAAAAAAAAATGCGCACAAACGTGTAAACTATCTAAAAAAGTTATCCATGCTGAAGCGAAACCGGAGCAGCATAATGATCACTTGGGGGTTTCCTTGTAAAATACACCGACACGGCAGCGATTGACTGCGCTTGGATTGAGTTGGCTGCCGCCCGAGCTGTCTGTGGGCGTGTAAACTCAATGGGTGTGTTATACCTATACCTATGTGTTGTGCTAGCAACAATAAGACGAGCAACAATAAGCATTTCCTGCGGCCGTTTTTCCCCAAAATAAAATAACCTTTCCGCACAATTCTAGACAGAGCACACCAGAGCCATTGAAAAATGAACAATTTAATTTGCACATTAGAACTATAAACTAAGCCTTTAAACTAAGCTATACAATACAAATGATGTTCTGTATAACAATAACTGTTTTAATAACTGTTATGGAATGGAATGTGTACCAATAATCATCACTCCTCATAGGTTGAGGCCACGTCTCGTCATAGACGCTGGTTTAGCTGGCTCAGCCTGGCTGGGGGCGTGGTCAGGGTGGGGTAAAAACCCCCGTTCTATCCATTCAGCAAAGTTAGAATTTAGCTGATAGCCCAGCCCAGGCAGACACGATCGGGGATTTAACCACCGCAGTAAACGCACATCTGAGCAAACGTCTTGTGTTCTGCTCTAGAACCCCCAAACATGTAGTTTAGAGCCGCAGCACCGTCTTTTGGTGAGTCAGCCCATGAGATATATCGGCGGTTTTACCCCACTCGCGCGCCAGCTGTTTAACATTTTGTGGACATGCGGACTGTCTATGACGAGACGTGGCCTCAACCTATATCTATTAGTCCATGGGCCAGACAGATATCGGTACCATATGGGTGGGCAAAACTTTACCTATACTAAATTGTTTATAGGGTCAATATAAGTAAATTATTGATAGCCTTTCCACAGGAGTAGCTTTTCATATTTATTGGACATTTTCTTATTTTCCCTTATTTAGTCCATGGGCCAAACACAAAAATTGCACATATCGGTACCACTCAAGTGGACAAATTCTAATCATGATTTTTGAACAGGTAATATATCCATAGATGATATTTTAGTATGATAGCCTTTGCAGAATGGCAGCTTTGTCACAGTTATCGGCTCATGAAGTTAGCCAACCCCTACAATAAATTCGATTCTAGGTGCTGATGCATAACCTATTTTAGGCTCAGGACCTTTAACCATGTTCTATGAGAACATGTTTGACAACATTTTAAAGGCTAGCTTCTTAGCTTTCATTTGAGCTCAGTTGTGTGTCTGTCTGACAAATAAAGAGCTCACATGGGCTCTTCAAAGTGTCAGTGACATTCATTTTTCCACAGTTTTCGCCTAAATTATAGTCTTTATTTCAGCACTGTGACATCTAGGAACATCAGAGACACAAACAACAAACACTGGAATACTCATATAGGACTATAAGGATTCAGAAAAGGTATAATGAACCCATACTATCCCATCGTGAGGGGTGAATTTGGCCCTTTGAATTTGGTAGAAGAATGCCTTCTCGAGGGAAATGGGCCAGAACCCAAAATGTAAGATATCGGTACCATCCGGGTGGAGAAATTCTACTTGTGATTTTTTTTAATTCCTATTCATCCCTAGATTATCTTTTTATATGATAGACCTTGATGACCATGGTAGCTTATTAGTGCTTAACCACCCCTCTTAACACGTTCACTGCCAACAACGTGTTAACACGTTTTCAGAATCCAGCTGTTGACTGCCAACAACGTGTTAACACGTTTTCAGAATCGATTTTTTTTTTTTGACGGTGGATCGTTGATCTGGCCCTTTTGCATCTTCTATTATACTGTTAGAGCCGCTGGGCGTGTGCAATCCATTCCGCCGACCCACTGAGTGGCGACGGTGCTCAGACTATTGAGTGTTGTTTGGCCAGAAACGCACGCATTCCAGCTGAGCTCAACCGAGGACCCAGAAGCGAACGAGCCTCATTCTCATACTGTAGGCGAAAACCTTTCACACGGGCGCACGGCGGTGGGGGGTTCCAAAGGTGGACTGGGTGGAAAGCACACTTTGAAGCGCGCAGCATAAAGCCTAGAGTCACACAAGGCTTCGTCAAAGCTCTCAACCGAAAATCCAAGAACGGATTAAGCCACATCCACGCTCGCCGACGAGGGGCCGCCAGAGAGGGAGGCTGCTGCTCACTGCTCAGACAGGCAGGAGAGACTGGCTTGTGACTGACAAACGCTGCTGAAATCCACCAGACACGCCCACGGAGGGAGGAGTTGTAAGGAGAGGGGGTGCGGGTGCTGCTATGGAGGAAATTACTGTTCAGAACTATATTGTTTATGTCTGATGTCTCACTGATGCCAAAAATAAATGGTTAAAGTGACTGTTTGATATTGAATTTCACAAAACTGCGATTATCTCAGCTTTTTGTCTCAGACGCTGAAACCATGCTGTACTCAACGCCTAATATCTACATAACTACTAACTCTACAAACTAACTCTTTTAGACAGAGAAAGCACACATTCTATTAGTACTTTTGTGAACTTTGTGTTCACAAAGTCCAAGCAGAAAATTATCCTTGGCTCTTGTAAAATGAGCCAGAATCCTCAAAAAAACCCTCTGGCAAAAGCTACCTACAGTAAAAAAAAAAAAGGCTGGCAGTGAATGTGTTAAATTATGGATTTATGGGAATTATGGGAAATCATCTTTCTTTCATTATATCCTCTCCCTGGGGTGTCTGGACTACTGACTGTTAATATTACATGTCTAGATATAGGCATGCTATCCTATGATACTATACATACCATACTATACTATACTAGATAGATATATATGCTATACTTAATTGTCTACTAAATTGGCACATTTCCCAGTCAAAAAGAGGGTAAATTGGCACGCTTTTCAGTCAGAAATTGTTTTATTTGTGTTACGGTATATGTACAGCTACATTCAAAATGTTTCCAGTCTTTCAACACAATATTATGACAATCTACCCTTCCTGAGACCATGTCATCCACGAGGGCAACACCATCATCGTCATTCACATCTGAGTCTATCAGCTGTGCAGCAAGCTCTTCTTCACTGTGTTGGTTGGCACATGTTTGTAGTTTGCACAGGTTTGTGCATTTCAGACGGTTATTGAGACATGTGCACTCTGGTGGTTTGCACGACCTCACACACTTGCAGGAGAGCAACTGCAAGACAGCACCTGGTGCTGGGGAACCGTGCACCCACTGGATTTCAAGCTGCCCCTCATCATCTGTGGTCCACCTATGGTCCTTAAAGTACACTCCATTGTTGATATCATGGAAAACTCCTTTGTGAATCCACTCAGTCCAGACCAATATGAGTTTGTCAGCTTGTCAACTGCAACTGTTGCCCCGCCAGATGTAGCCAACCTGCATGATTCCAGCCACAACATCCAGCAGTGGAGGAAACTGCTCTACAGCACTGCCAGCAAAGCCAGTCTGATCAAATTCTTGTTTGAGGAATGGAAAGGACCCAAACACAGATAGAAACTACAAGACAAGGCCTTATATGTTACCTGTGAAGTAGTCTGCTTCAAAATCAACAAGAACCAATGGGAGGAGGTAACACAGCTCAAATCCTCTCAGGAAGAAGCTGACACCTGCATGCTAATGCATGCTCTCCATGTAGCAGAGTCTGGCTTCAAGGCAGTGATCATCATGGCAGACACAGATGTCCTGCTACTGACTCTGGGTTGGAGCAAGGACATCCCATGCCCAATGTACCAAAAATGTGGAACACAGAACAAGACAATGTTCCTGGACATCACCAAACTATGCAAATCACGCGGCGATAGTATTGCTGGTGCCTTGATTGGCATGCACACGTTCACTGGCTGCAACACTCTCAGCGCATTTGCAGGACATGGAAAAGTGGGCACCCTGAACAGACAGGACATATCAAGAAGCCTTCCTTGAGCTCGGCCGTGCTTGGGATGTCTCTAATTAGCTCTTCAAGAAGCTGCTGGAAATCATGTGCCACTAGAGATGCTCCGATCAGCTTTTTTGAGGCCGATCACCGATCACCGATCACTGGAAGCAGTATCTGCCGATCCCGATATGGCCGATCACCGATCACCGCGTCAAATCCATCAATTCAAGCCTTCTATTTATTGTGTCGCATTATTCATATATTTAATTATTCTTAACAACATCGACATTGTATATTAAGTATTAAAATTAGGAGATGAGAAAGTATCATGAATTGACAACCGTTTTATTGCAGGCTAAGGCAACATGCAACTCTCTCTAGAGACACTCTCTTAGAGACAACTTGGAGCTTACAGAGTAGACTGTATACTGTAGCTTTCCTGTGGAAAAATAAATACAGTCTTATAAAACAAAAAATATAATACTATGTACACAACATGTGCACCAACACAGCTTGGAACATGTCTGTGAAAGCTGCAGCGATAGCCTCCGCGGTGTGTGACCCAGAAAACTCTTGTGAGTGAAGTACAACTTTGTTCAGGTCGAACTTTTCATCAATAAACTGCGCAGTTAGGCTCAGCATGGACATAGGACAGACACTCAAACTCCAAATGTCAGTCGTGAAGCTGATTGACGTGGTGTTGTCTTTCATAAGGCTCTCGATGTGCTTGTACACAATTTGGTATAATTCCGGCAGGCAAACATCAGTTAAATATTTACGTCCTGGCAGCGTGTAACGTGGATCCAAGCAGGACATGAGGCGTTTGAACCCGAGGTCTTCCACAACAGACAGCGGCTGCTGATCAAGACATATGAATTCCATTAGCTTTGCATTTATTTCTTTTCGTTTCTTGCTGTCGTTGCTGTAGGGTTGCTGTCGTTTCAATGTCTCTGTTACAGTTAGCGTGAGTGGCGTTTGGGTTGCTGCCGCTCTTTCACTGCCTTAGCGCTCGCCAACTTTGTAAACTCCTCAAATTCCTTGACGTGGGAAACCTTCAAATGTCTTATGAGGTTCGTAGTGTTGAAACTCTTCTGCTGCGTTCCTCCACGCGGTATCTCCTTTGAGCACACAATGCAAACGGCAAATTTGTTGTCCGTCTCCAACAAGTTGTAAAATTGCCAGACAGGCGACGCCATGTTAGCTGCTGTGCTGTTTGTTCTCGCCCAAGCTGCTTTCGCTATAGAGAGAGTGCAACTTCCAAACACTTTTTCGCCACTACCACCACACCCCCTAAGGAAACTTGGGAGCCAATGAAGCTTCATGACACGGAGAGACAGCCAATCACAAGCTGCCCTTTAGGAGACCGGAAAAATACTACTTGGCAGGCTGGGAGTGCACTATCTCTATATTGAAACGTCTCTGGTAGTAGTTCTTGCAGATTTTGTGTCATTCTGATCGGCCTTGTTTGATCGGCACTTTTGATAACTCCGATCAAAGCCGAAAAAGGCCAAATCGGCCGATTCCGATCAAGTGCAGATCGATCGGAGCAACTCTATGTGCCACATGTATATGTACCCTCTACACACATTACAGATGTCAACCTCCTCCGATACCAACTTTTCTGCACCAGACGTGGGGAGGTCGAGTCCAGCCAGCTTCCACCATTTGAGGATTGGCTATTAATGCATTCCATTCATGCAAACGATCAGACTGCAATCTCTAGACGGTCTCTTCAAACCCAGCCATCTGTACCAAGCTCCAAGGACCATGGGTGGACCACAGACGATGAGGGGCAGCTTGAAATCCAGTGGATGCACGGTTCCCCAGCACAAGACCGTTTTGCAGTTGCTCTCCTGCAAGTGTGTGAGGTTGTGCAAACCACCAGAGTGCACAGGTCTCAATAATGGTCTGAAGTGCACAAACCTGTGCAAACTACAAACATGTGCCAACCAGCAGACTCAGATGTGAATGACGATGATGGTGTTGCCCTCATGGGTGGCATGGTGTCTCAGGAAGGGTAGATTGTCCTAATATTGTCCTGAAAGACTGGAAACATTTTGAATGTAGCTGTTCATATAATGCAACACAAATCAAACTATTTTTGACTGAGAAACGTGTCAATTTACTCTGTTTTTGACTGAGAAATGTGCCACTTTAGTAGACAAGCATAGTATATCTAGTATAGTATAGTATAGTATGTACAATATCATAGGATAGTTTGCCTATATCTATGTAATATTAACAGTAGTCCAGACACACCCTAGGCAACGGATAATGAAAGAAAGATGATTTCCAGGGAGGGCACTTTCCTGGTTTTGAACGACAGTAGTCCATAATTTAAGAGGGGATAAGCACTAAGAAGCTACCAGTCATCAAGGTCTATCATATAAAAACATAATCTAGGGATGTATATGAATTTAAAAAATCACAAGTAAAATTTGCCCACCTGGCTGGTACCGATATGTTACTTTTAGGGCTCTGGCTCATTTCCCTTGAGAAGTCATTCTTCTACCTTAAGGGCCAAATTCACTCCTCACGATGGGATAGTATGGGCACATTATACCTTTTCTGAATCCTTATAGTCCTGTGAGTATTCCAGTGTTTGTTGTTTGTGTCTGTGATGTTCCTAGATGCCACAGTGCTGAAATAAAGACTATAGTTTAGGCGAAAATTGTGGAAAAATGAATGTCACTGACACTTTGAAGAGCCCATGTGACCTCTTTATTTGTCAGACAGACTCACAACTGAGCTCAAATGAAAGCTAAGAAGGCCCTTTAAAATGTTGTCAAACAAGTTCTCACAGAACATGAGTAAAGGTACTGAAAATCTGCATAGAATAGGGTATGCATCAGCGGCGCCTAGAATCCCATTTATTGTAAGGGCTGGCTAACTTCATGAGCTGATAACTGTGACAAAGCTACCATTCTGCAAAGGCTATCATACTAAAATATCATCTATGGATATATATACCTGTTCAAAAATCATGATTAGAATTTGCCCACTTGAGTGGTAGCGATATGTGAAATTTTGGGGTTTGGCCCATGGACTATATAGACTAACCTCGCGTCACCAGGCTCTTCTCGGCGAGAAAGAGCCTGGCTCCCGCCCACAATTGATTTTGTCACCCTACTGGTTCCGGCCTAGAGCCCGCCCTAGACCGGATGGCAGCGTTTCTAGCTCGTCAACTTTCACGTTAACTTGACAATTTGACCCAAGTATCAGAACGGCAAACAACAAAACAAAAGATGGACGTACCGAAGTTCTTTTAGAAACATTGCGGATTCACAATCTCACATCTTTTTAAGCCAATACAGAAGCTTTGCATCAGACAATTAATCGAGGGAAGAGACATCAAGCTAACAGCAACACAGATGTTTTTTTGGCGCACTGCCTTCCGGTGTTCATTCTGGTTCCGTGGTTTACGCCCCATGACAAAAAGCGGGGTGGAAGGTGCCCAGACTAATATAGACAGAGGGTTAGCCCCCCCCGAGAATCCTCGTTCCTCTCAACCTGCAACCGAATGGTATTTTCCCTCCTTGACAATTATGCAAGATAGGAATAAGTATTTCAGTCTAGCTATAACGTTATTAGCTAGCCAACTACGTTAGCAATAACACTATCACAGATCAAGCTAGCAGCATGTGTTCAGTGTTGTTGCATAGCAAATATAACGTTAGGTGCCAGAACCCCCTAGTATTTCATTCACATGCAGATCTTGAGACTGCTTTTGTGTAGAGTAGGGGTGGACGGATCCATCCCAAAATATCGATAGCCTACTACGTACCGTTTTGAGGATCGATACCAGTTTTTTCCCTCTCTTCTACGGTGTTATATCCATCTCATCAACTGTTCTGTGTCAGCTGTAGCAGCGTTCAACTAAACTAAAAACACTGTTGAAAACTCACCCGGAGTCAGTCAGTCTGTGTGTGTGTGTGTGTGTCTCTATAGTCAGTGTGAATAACACACCTTTTTTCATAGGTGTACCTGTGGAGAATGCAGGCCAATGCCAAATGCGTTTGAGAACGTCTGCTGCAAAGAGCTGAATGCTGTATGTAAAGAAAATAAATCTATTTTCCACAATGATCTCTGAAATGATGAATCCCCAAACTAAAACACTTACAACACATTATGCCAAACAGGTTCAAAACAGAATGGGAGAGCTGCCTGAAGAGCCACACTGCATGACAGCTCACCCTGGTCTCGAGCCAGTCTGTCTCAACCCCTACTCCCTGCAGAATGCGCTGAACACCTACCAGGCAGATCATGGGCCACTGGAGCTGAAGGAAAGAGCCGTGTAAGTCTGTCTGGAGCTACTGTAAATGCAAACACCAGCGGACAGAGTAGGCTGAAGTAAAATCCTTTACTTGCAGTGTTGATGCAGTTTTACACTTGACAACAGGTAAATCAACAGGCTAATAATCCCAATGGCAGGTGAAGGGGACAGAAGCAAAAATATGTAACATGTACAGGAAAACATCAACACAAATACAGACGATCTGACTACTACAGGGGAACAGGACTAATAGACAGGGTTCCCACACATTCCTCAACATCAAATTCAAGGACGTTTTCCCCAAATTCAAGGACTCATCACGGCATAGTTTGAGACATGGATCCAGGTTAATTACTGTTACAATACAAATTTTTATGATGAGAACTAGCAGAAGCTCACAGACAAAAAGAGAGGCATGAATGTGTGAAAACTTCTTAACTGTGCTGTGTTTAGTGATGGCAGACTATGTGGTCTCTTGCCTTCTCTCACAGAGCACAGAAAAAAATATACTGTGGAGACATATGCTACCCTAAATTCAAGCACTTTCAAGGACACATGTATGGACACGTGTATTTTCACAAACTTTTAAGGCCTTGAATTTTACATTTCAAATTCACAAACTTTCAAGGATTTCAAGGACCAGTGGGAACCCTGAATAGAGAACAGGGAACAGATGGATGGGATAAGTCTGTGAGCTAATGCAGTGAAGGCAGAACACAGGTCACAAATCACAGGCAGATTATGAGATGAAGAACCCCAGGGCAAAGGGAAGGAGGTACAAGTTGCAAACCAAACACATTACATGTAGACGGCAAAAACAGATTTTGAAGTGCACAGTTCCTGATTGTCCACAATGCACCAAAATATAGCCTGTCAAACAGCAATACAAATGCACACTTCACTTCTAAAGTGCTGAGGGGAACACTCACTGTGACAGTGCCACATTACATTATGTCATTTAGCAGACGCTTTTATCCAAAGCGACTTACAATATCAGTCTGTCAGCAGTAGAAAAGTCAGCAAGCAACACAATCTATGACAGCTACGACCATTTGAAGGAATCGAGTAGTGCTTGTAAAAAGTAGTTTGAGAAGATTTTTTTTTTTTAAGAGAAAGTTAGTTCAAGACGGGCCCAGGTGTAGCCGAAAAAGGTGAGACATCTTCAAAACTAATGTTTAGGTATATTACAAGTCAAACATCCGGCCTGTGGGCCAGAACCAGCCATCCAAAGGGTCCAATCTGGCCCACTGAATGACTTTGCAAAGTGTGAAAATTGCACTGCGAAGTCCTTCAATCCAAATTTTCAATAAAATGCTGCACTAGTCCCGATTGATCCACTGGGGGTTGCACTTGATTGCCTGGCTCTAGAACCACTGAGGTCATAGTGACTTGACAGGGTACGTGACACATCATCATCTCTTTTGTAATGTCAAATCAGTGTTTTCAAAATGTATCTGTATATTATTTAAGCCGGTTTCCCACATGCGCTTTGTACCGCAAAATGACCGGAACGTGGTCTAATGCCTGCATGTGTGAAAGTCGTCGTGCCGGTATAAGCGCGACCCCGTCATCGCTCATCGCCGACATTTCACCAGTTTCGAGCCAGTCAGAAGAGCGGTATGCGCTATAGCGGATACAAGTGAGAAACGGATCCAGTCATTTTCCGCGACACCGGTCCTTCTCTCATGTGGGCGAGGTGTACACACGTTGCTTAACGTTCACTTCCAGCGTGCATCATCTAATCATTCGCGCACATCAACGCAAACTAC
Source organism: Poromitra crassiceps (assembly GCF_964638095.1). Classification (NCBI taxonomy): domain Eukaryota; kingdom Metazoa; phylum Chordata; class Actinopteri; order Beryciformes; family Melamphaidae; genus Poromitra; species Poromitra crassiceps. The sequence continues at coordinate 43,299,042 of NC_139624.1, forward strand.
TTCCACATTCCGCTTCATGCATTTGCTTTCTCTACATAGATACAAGCGTTGGGCAGCTTGCAAGCCTGCCATTCTCGCTGTGTCTGTCCTGTGTGGCTGCTCCCCTCTCTCGAGCAGAGGGGAGGGGGGAAATCGGCTGTGTTTATTACGCTGGCTTGACGCTGCTCTTGAGTCAAACGAGTGTGATTTATTGTGTGGCAAGTTTTGCGACCCCCCAAATAAGCTCCAGGTGACACAAGTGAGAAACGGGTGCAGTCATTTTCCGCTATCAGTGGGCGTTGTCTCAGGTGGTGTTGAAAATTGTTCAGAGCATCTTCCCAAAATAAATTCCCTCCTGGTCTCTCTCACTTCCAGACGGCTCTAGTCTCATGCAGCAGCGCAGATAGGCTACTTAACACTGTCCCCGGTTTAGTCAGTCTATCTTCATATTCTGCACGATGTTGAGCGGAGAAGACTGCGAACATGAATCTGTTTCTGTTCGCACGTATATCCCTTTCCATTTTCGCCTTAATTTGTCTGTCTACGTTTGAGGAAAAAGCGCGTCAGCAATATTCTCAAACGAGTGGACGCCGGCTCCATGTTTGTTTGTTGTTTTTTTCTGACTGGCCTCAGTGGCCTGCAGCAGACCCCAGGCCACTCTCCTCCGCCCCCCGCCCGCTCCGCCGCACCCCCCCCCCCACACCCCCCAACATACCGGCTATTTGACGACTAGATTCCCACATGCGAACGCTCAGGTGTGAAGGGAAATTCCTGGAAATGTCCGATATTGACTTACAGGTAATTTTCCGGTACGCATGTGGAAAAACGGCTGTAGACACACAAAAACTAGACAATTTGGAGATGTCTTTTTTGGGGTAGTATGCAAAGATATTCTTTTATATTCTTTGTTACTTCTGACCAAATTGGGTCGCATGTGAACTGATATGAGTTTGACACCCCTGTTGGGGCATTGGTGGTGAGATCAATGAGTAAGCCCTTTGACTGCAGGGCAAATATTAGTGACAGAACATGGCTCTTGGGTCCCTGGGCAGGTGTGTATTGGAGGTGCAGGACTAGTGATGCCAGTGATGCCAGAAGGAAAGGCACGGCAGGAACGACGGTCTGAGAAAAACAAATGAAACACAGAATCCCACAATCACGGGTTATTTGACAAAGATGAGTTATCGATAAAGAACAGTCTCTGATTTTATTGCTATTGTCAAACACCACCTATCCAAAACAAGCCTAGATAAATCTAACAACAACAACCATAAACGTATAATAATGTATATGCCTCAAATAAAAGTAAAATTAACAAATAAAATGGTCTTTGTCTCATTTCAGGCGTGCCCGCTACCTGGCCTACAGATGTTTCGTCTCCTGGGTCTGGGGCTATCTCGGCAAAAAAAACCAGGGTTGTTTTGCCTGCTTGTGTTGTGCAACGTATACACGAGGAGTACCCAGATGAAGATGGGGAATACACAGGCTTTAAACCTCCCATTTAATCTAAAAATAAAACATATGTTTGACCATATTTGTGTAACTCCAGTGTCTACCTGGGAGTGCTTGTCTTACTCCAGTCTCTAAGCACAGCACACACTCGGGAATGGGTCTGTAGTGGTGATGGAGGTCACAAAGGCGTAGTGAGGCAAAGGAGGTGATGGAGCAGTGCCGCCTTACAGGCTCCTACTGGAGCAGGAGAAAATGAATTGAAGAAAAACAAATAAAGGTCACAGTGCCACTTGTGAAACCTATCATCCACATTCTTGCGCTGATGTCAAAACATTTCTGTATAAATGAAAAGCTTATGTTGGACACACCTTTGTGGCAGTGTTCCCTGGCCCAGTTGAGTAAAGCTTGCTGGACGCCAATTTAATTTATACCCAGCTGAGAACCTGCAGAACCTGCAGCTCAACGTGTCAAAGACAAAGGAGCTGGTGGTGGACCTGAGGAGGGTCAAGGCTCCGGTGATCCCTGTTTCAATCCACGGGGGCAGTGTTGACATAGTGGAGGATTACAAGTACCTTGGAGTGTACATTGACAATAAACTAGACTGGGGCTAAGAACTCTGATGCACTCTACAAGAAGGGGCAAAGCCGTCTCTACTTTCTGAGACGGCTGAGGTCCTTCAACGTCTGCCGGACCATGCTGAGGATGTTCTATGAGTCGGTAGTGGCTAGTGCCTTCCTGTATGCCATTGTGTGCTGGGGCAGCAGTCAAACACAGGAGTCAAACACAGGAGTACGTTCAGTGAGAGACTGATTCCACCTAGATGCAATATGGAGAGGCACAGGAAATCATTCCTGCCTGTGGCCATTGGTCTATTTAATACCTCTCTTAAAAGAGCACTTCGGAGATGCTCAGTCTCCCTGAGACTGAGCCAGCCGATAGGTTAACTGTGCCTGCTGAGCCACGTGTAACGTATAGGGCAAGCCGACTTAATATAAGTCCGGTGTGCAATAAAGATAATTGCACGTAATGTATTCTTCTTACTCTACTTATTTTGCTCACTTAGACGTATTCTACTTATTTTTGCTTCTATCGCATTTACTACTGTTTATTCTATGCTATGTTGTGTTCTTATTATTCTTATTCTGCTTATTTTGCATTTACTATTGTTTACTTCATGCCATGTGTGTTCTGTGAGCGAGCTACTGTAACTTGTCCCAATTTCCCCCCGGGGATCATTAAAGTCTTTCTGATTCTGATAAACGTAATGCTTGTATGTTGTGTCTGACTGTCCCTGAAGGCCACTGCTAGCTGTGGCTGCAATCAGGGAAAGTACCCGCAGCACAGGTGAGGGGATATAAGCAGCAGGAGCCACAGACAAAGGGAGGAAGACCAGAGGGGAAGGAAGATGCCGTGCTGATAGCAGGAGTTCAGAGGAGGAGCGGCTGAGATGGGGAGCCGGGTGTAGCCCTGCCCGCGGCTTGGATAAGATGCAGGTGTGAGCGGCTTCGGCTGGGATGGCCGCTGAGTACCCCTCTCTCCTACGCGTACCTATGGGTGCACCGTGGCGGATTCACGGGGGAGAAGGAGAGAGGGGGAAGGCCCGGAAGCCGCTCCACCTAGAACTGGGAGCCGTGGGGCTCCCCAGTCTCTTCAAAGCTGCTCCTCCTCAAACTGAGAGCGAACCCAGCCAGTGTGAAGCAGGAGAGGCCGACAGCCCAGGACGGGAGAGCCAGCAGCAGCAACCCCACAAAAAGGAGACAGGCAAGGTGTGTGGCACCGTGAGAAGGACCTGGGATCCGGGCGAGGTGTCGGTGGAACGGAGCGTTTGATCATCGGTGAAAGCCAGGGGGAAGCCAGTGAACCGCAGCAGAGGGGTGGCGTCTCGACGAGCCCCTCTCGAGTTAAGTACACGTTTTTACCCCTGGCTCCTTCCTCCTCTTTCTGCACTTTATTTGAATATGGTGATTGCCAGATTTTAGCCCTTTTAGCGTTTTAATCCTAGACCTTTTTCCTTGTTTTATCGGGCCCTTTTATCCCCAGCCACTTTTAATTGTCCCACCGTCCTATTTTATTATTATCCCTTTGCCAAGGCCACCGGGACTTTTTGTTGGGCTGTTAAGCAGCATATCACCCCCTAATCTCAATCGGAGTGCTGTGTTTGAGTGCATGGTTTTTGAGCTTACTACCTACGGGTTCGTTTTCACAAAGGGTGCAGTGACCAGTTTGCCGTGGATACTTTTTGCTGTGGAGTTGTTTGAAGTGAGTGACGGTGGCTGACGCTGTATCTTGGTCCCATAAAGGAAACCGGAGGACCAGAGCGGGGAGACCAAAACCGGAGGACGGGAGTAGTGGACTTTTATTCCAGCAGTGGACTTGGGGCTGGGCCGGGACAACCATTTTAACATTCTTTGTAATAAACATTGTTAATTTTTACCTTGGGTTTTTAGTGGTTTTTAACTCTGCTCACTCCTGATTTTAAAGAACCTGTGCAGCCTTTTCTTTTAATCAGAGTCCTAGGCTCTACAACCTAGGTGGCGTTGTCGGACAACACTTTTAAATATTGAACAGTTTTTAATGTGGTAAAGTGCGCCACGTTACATATTCTACAGTGGGTGTTTGTGCTGTAAATTAGGATTTGCGGTGCTACAAAGAAAAATACATTTTCCAAATGATCCTACCTTTACATAAATGCCACACATCGTAAAAGTGGTCAATCTCTGGTTTCTGTTCCCGGAGAAACTTCTGAATCATGACGTGTCTGTCTTTCACCATGGAAGCCACGTTGACACCAGATCTCTCAAGAAATTGCAGACTCCGGATCAGCCCCTCTTTTTCCATCCGGACACCGTTTCCCACTTCATTGCTCTGTGGATCATAAACAGACACACACATCACAAATAAATATCATACATACAAGATCTGCCTCCTTGGAGATCTGCGCTGTACTAGCTTTTATTAACTATGTACCTGAACAAGTTGGATATCAACAATTTTGTTGGTGGTGAGATCCATCATGGAGTATGAGCCATACTTTGCGCCTGGACTGTCGCCTCTCATATCGCCTCCAAGAGAGACAGTTTGCCGCTTTCAGCTCTAAAGCAGTTTGGTCTGGTGTGAGCGCCATTTATGCAGCACGGAAGGCAGGATGTAGCTGCGCACATGATTTATATGGGCCGTTCTGCTGAAGGTTCTCACGTGCATTGTATTGAGCACCTGTAATGTAGAAGCAGAAAGAACATCTGTAACAGTGTGTTCATAGCATGTACTTTTGGGATGCGCTGACCTGTGAAACAAAATGTGAGTACGGTAGTCACACTTTACCAGGGTGAGAAAAATACAAAGCTGTGTGAGAAGAAACACGTTTAGATGAAGTCATTATTATGTACAAACCTTGTTAGTCTGGACAAAGGAAGAGCCTGTGTAGTACACAAGATTCAAGATTCAAGTTTATTATTTGTCCCAGAAGGGCAATTTGTGTGCAAGCAGATATAAAAACATAGCAAATACATGTAAAACAAAAACATGGACAAGTAGAATGGATCGAGTGAACACAGAAATAGTAAAAGTCACACCTCAAAGGATCCGTACAATGTACTTAAAAGTAATAAAGTCAGGGACTATTTGAGCTCACATAGATAGGTAGGTAAGAGTAAATAAAATATATCTCTATTAATAGCAGCAACGTTACCTACCTACGAGAAAGAAAAAACTGCATACTTGAGGGCTTAAGAGGCATAGATCACAGCTAGACTATGCACTCAAACTCCTCCGCCCAGCATCTAATGAGGCTGTGATGACACGGCGGCTGATAGGTGCAGATTCCCTGCTGGAGTCTGGCCCACCAATGGTTGGCTATCCCAACGTCTTGTGTTGGAGCAGCTCTGGTAGGAGCACGTCTGGGTCACCGAAAGGAATGTTCCTTTGACAAACGTCTGTACCTTGCAGACTCTTGAGCAGGTGGGGCACAATTTAAAAAGCTCAAGGAGCTTCTCCTCGTACACCAAATACTTCACCATGCTCTGCGGTGTCTCGGGTGGTGCTCTGTTGACAAATAAAATCACAGGAAACATAAAAAGAATTGTTAGAAATTGTATTATTTATAAGGTCTATAAATTCATAGTGAAATAACACAATAACATTATCACATCAGCATATCAATGTATCAAGTCTAATGATGCATGTTCCTATTAACTCATTCACCGCCAATGACGTCTTTGACGTGTTATCAGAAATAGCCCTCCCCGCCAATGACGTGTTTGACGTGTTTTTGTTTTTATGAGTGCAGCGCATAGTTGAAACACTTACCCAGCCTGTGACATAGTTTCGGGTCCCTAACCTCAAAGTCAAGCCGACAGCACGTTATCAAACACATACCGCAGCTGTTGTTTGAAATTAGGAAGAAGGTGGAAAGGAGGAGAAACGCGCTTCCTTGTTGCAGAGGAGAAACGCCATTGAAATGCCCCCTCGCCGCGCTGCAGAGCTGATCGACTTGCTGCAGAGCAGCGGACATCGAAACCGCGGTAGTCAAACCCGTGACCAATATGATCGATCCTGGTCCCTGGACCCCGTTCTTATGTGCCAGCCTTGCTGCAGGGCGAACCTGGATTGCCTAGTCAAACCCGTGACGAACATGATCGATCCGGTTCCAGCAGCGCCTGGTCCCAAAGCCGTTCCTGTGTCGTGTCGCAGCATTCGTCCCAGCGAGAGGAGGGAAACGAGCAGCAGAGGAGGCAAAACGCTGATGGGGAAGGAGGGGGAAGGAGGTGCGATCTAGCAGCAGCTGTGGAGAGAACTCTCTCTCTGTGTGTGTGTGTGTGTGTGTGTGTGTGTGTGTGTGTGTGTGTGCGTGCGTGTGTGTGTGTGTCTGTGTCTGTGTCTGTGTGTGTCTGTCTGTGTGTCTGTCTGTACACTCACTCACACTGAGCAAACTGTATTGTTGAATGTAAAAAAAGCACTTCATATATATATATATATATATTTTTTTTTTGTCATTTGTGTCATAATGAATAATATTTACATGTCTGATGTCAATACAGTTCAAAATAAAAGAATTGAGAGCGAGTTCTGCCTGATATTGTGTGCTGTGTACATAAATGCCATTTTCTGCAATTTCTTTTCTCAGAGAGAACTTTTGGGTGAAAACAGGGTGTATATAAATGGCTATAAGTAGAGTACAGAACATGCTAAAAGCTCACTTTTTTTTTTCCTGGTGAACCCAGAGACGTACATCTTCATTTTGAGGTATTGCAAATCACTCTGGTGCTAATAGATAATTTACTGTGGGTCTTGAAAGATGACCAACAATTATGAAAATCTTTGGCCTGTGCTAAATATTGGCAGTCCTAAACTGGCGGTGAATGAGTTAAGACGGATTAACAAAGATCAAGCAAGTTAACTTACTGTTCACTGGTGCGGTCATCCAATTCAGCCGTGCTGGGAAGGTAGGTGGAGCCATCATGATCGTCCTGGGAGGAAATGGTTTGAGATTCCTGTGAGGATTCAAAGAGAGGACGCTTTGATGGTGGCGTGTCTAGAGGTGGTCCTGCTGTCCGCTTCTGTGGGGTTGAAGTGATGGCACAGAAGTGCGGAAGAAGCTCAGATGTGTCGTCGTCACCTACACCAATGGTCGTAGTTGCCACGACAGCTTGAGAACCTACAAAATGTAGATGTAAAAAGGGTACTGAAAATGGTGATCAAAATGCATGCAACTAGGAGGCCTATCCTGACCATGTATTATAAAATCTATTTCCACAATAGCTGGTGACTCCACTATTCCTCACATACAACTCTTCATTACAAATAAAATAAAATATAAAAATTATATAGAAATTCTCCATACGTTATATTCCAGTTAAACCTAGAATCTGTCTGACAGACATTCACAAAGACAAACTAAGAACTAGACCTTTCAGCATACCTTTATGCATATGGGTTAGGTTCATTTATGTTCATCTAATGTTTTTAACCTAAAACTCCTTTACTCCTGTGTGCATGTACTTATGCATACACACATGGATTTCTACATACATGCATACACACACCACACTGGGTACATTGTGGAACATTTTGCTGTCTTTGTTGTACATTATTTTATTTTTTGCTTTCCCACAAAACCACTCTGCATACTTAAAACTAAGTGGTCTTTTCTCTAATATTACTCTTTAATAAATATTTGAAAGCAACTAAAATAATTGTTTAAAATAACAAACAAAACTATTATCTTTTCTAGATTGAGAAACGTTTCTCTCTAAAACTACTCTTTAAAATATCTAATAATTGTTTAAAATATCTTTATATTGAGAAATCTTTCTCTCATACTACTCTTTAAAATATCTCTAAAAGAGTTATTTAAACAAAATTTGTTTTTTGGTGCGCACTAAAGGTTTTGTTTTGTTTTTCTTGTTTCTTTAAAAGAAATGTGTGTATATACCATTATGATTCTGTATTTTCATTATTGTCTTTTTTGTCTTATTTTCTGTCATTTTGTTGTGCTATGAGTGATGTGGGCGGTGCCCTGTGATCACATGATCACTGTGATTCTTTAAATAGACACACCTGTTCTCTGATCACTCTTACCCTGAAGAAGACTATGTAAAGTCGAAACGCGTCGGTGATCCCTGTTAAATAAAGGATTTTTATTTAATCAGAAGTGCCTCAGACTGCCTTTTTGGCTCCAGCCAGCTCTTTTATTTATCACTCTTCAAGTCTTGATGAGCACCTGATTTTTTACAAACTTTTTACATTTTTGCATCTCTCCTGAACCAGATTGCAGCACTCCCTATTGCTTTGTTTATTATAAAATCTATTTCCACAATAGCTGGTGACTCCACTATTCCTCACATACAACTCGTCATTACAAATAAAATAAAATATAAAAATTATATAGAAATTCTCCATACGTTATATTCCAGATAAACCTAGAATCTGTCTGACAGACATTCACAAAGACAAACTAAGAACTAGACCTTTCAGCATACCTTTATGCATATGGGTTAGGTTCATTTTAGACAGTTGTGTAGCCTTGGTCCTTTTCCCCACAAAATAGTCCGTCTGAAGACCAACTTCTTTGGTGGCTTTCTGGATGTCACACTGGCACTCAGTCTCTCTGGTGGTTGGCATGTCACATTGGCTCGCCATCTCTCTTGTGGTACGAAGGGATTGCTTTACAAAAACATAATAGTAGAAATTATGTATCAAATGAGTCAAACATATTGTAGCTCCTGTCTGACCCATAACATGATAAAACTAGACACGCTTAGTGGAGTAATAAACCGTACAGTACAACCCTGCTTCTAACCCACCTCCTTACCATTTAGGGGAATAGTAAAACATGACAACTCCAAATTTGAACCAGCTCTGGACATGTTGATTCTCTCTCTCACACACACACGCACGCGCGCGTGCACACACACACGCACGCGTGCACACACACACACACACACACACACACACACAATATCCGTCTGGCATCAGTCTCTCACACAACGTTACTGGTAGAAGATGGGTTGAGATTTTGGCGGGGGGTGTCAAATTCAGCGCGGGTGAAAGATAATTCTGAAAAACTTGAGGCTTACATCATCGACCAAGAATGTCATCTAGGTAGCTCACTCACAGTATGCACAACCCGAAAACGGACACGTTAGACCAGCGAGTCGCTTTGCAGCTTCTGGCTGTGTACGCAGCAACTGTGTCAAGAGACTGTAAGTTAGCTCAGACACAGCGAAGTTGCTGGCGTTTTACACAGCCAGAAGCTGCAAAGCTTCTCGCTGGTCCCACATGCTGTTTTGTTGTGATAACGTGTCCTAAACGCAACGTTTCACTGCGAGATCATAACGACCTGTATGCTATCGATAACAGCCACGGAGGGTGTGCCAACGCCGAATTTCGGGCCCTGCCGGTCGAACGGCGAGCTCTAATTTTAGGCCCTGCCCGGTCGGACAGCAGCTAGGTAAGGGCCCCGGGGGAGGATGATGCGCAAGGGACGCCGTCTGAGGAGCACGATGGCGGAAATGGCGTCTGAGAGTGATTTGGAGGGAGAAACAAACAACGAAGATTCGAGGTGTCTGGAGAACAAGAGAAAGAGTGTTTCGAGTGGGTCTTCCCAGAAGATTAAGAAAGTGAAAAAAGACAGGTCGGGGCCTTGGTTGGTTGGAATGAAATCGTTGTCAGAAATTGATGGAGTGTTCAGTAATCCACATGAGGTGGGAAAGTTTGTGAAAGAAAATTTTGGAGCAGTGAAGTCTGTCAAGACAATGAGAAGTGGGATTGTTATTATTGACTGTGTGTCGAAGAAGCAGGTGTTGGAAGTTCTAGATTTAATTAGGTTCAACTCTTGTAAAGTGATGTGTTTTCGACTTGGAACGGGTCCAGTGACAGTGAAGAAAGGAGTGATCAGTGGAGTGCCAATATGTGTTGATTGTGATTAATTTGAAGAAGTGGAAGGTGTATTTGAGGCGAAGAGAATGAGTCGGTTTAGAGATGGTGTAAAAGAGGAGAGTACCTCAGTGTGTGAGTTTTGAAGGAGAAATCCTGGATAGAGTGTTTTTGGATAGTGTTAGCTATAGGGTGAGGGAGTATGAGAGGGCTCCTCTCAGGTGTTATTCTTGTCAGGACAGGAGTACGGTCATGTTGGGAGGAGGATTTGACCTCAGAGGGAAACATGATTGAGTGGGACACAGTCTGGGAAAATATCTTCAGCTGTTCCAAGAACCCAAACCACCAGTTGATCCACTTCAACTTTTGTCATAGGACATATTGGACTCCCCAGAGAAAACACATGATCAAAGCCATTCCCAATCCTTTCTGTTCCTTCTGTCAACCGGAACAAGTTGGAACTTTCTTACACATGGTTTGGGAATCTGAACAAGTTCAAGAATTCTGGGATAAAACAACTTCAATAATATCAGACTTAATTGAACACCCACTTCCTCTGGACCCAATACTTCTATTAATTAATGATGACTCTAAGCTTAACACGTTCACTGCCAATGGCGAGTTGACTCGTCAAAAAAATTCCAACGGTTCACTGCCAATGACGAGTTGAGACGTCAAAAAAAAAAAAAAAAAAAAAAAAAAAATTTTGACGGTGCTACGTGGATCAATGCCCCCCACGTCTCCTATAAAAATATTGGAGCGACCGAACGTGTACAACCCATTCCACCGACCCACTAAGTGGCGACAGTGCTCTCCATTCTAGAGGAAGGCAAGCAAAAAGCAGTGAGGAAGCCATTCTCATGAAAATGGATTGGCGAAAACGCTTTCGCGCTTGGGAGCTGGCGGTGGGGTTTTGCAAATTTGCATAATAGATTACGGGTGGAACACACTTTGAAACACGCAGCATAAATAAGACCAGAATCGCAAAAGCTTCATCAAAGCTCTCAGAACCCCAAGAAACGAGCGAGCCCATCCATCCAGACCTGCCCAGCGGCCGCCAGGCAGACAGGCAGACAGGCACAGCAGCAGCAAAGCAGTGAGCCTGGTGACGCGAGGTTACAGCAGCAGCAGCAACGAGCTTGTGACACGCCCGCTGCAGCCAAGAAGAACACACACGGAGGGAGGAGTTTGAAGGAGAGGGGTGTTTCCTGCTGTTATGGAGGAAATTACTGTTCAAAACTATTGTTTAGATGTCTGACGTCTTACTGATGCCAAAAATGAATGGTTAAAGTGACTGTTCTATCGAATTTCGCAAAAAGCCGTTTATCTCAGAATAAATTTACAGACGCTGAAACCATGCTGTATTCAACTGCTAATGCTTACCTAACTACTAACTCTACAAACTAACTCTTTTAGACAGAGAAAGCACACATTCTATTAGTTCTTTTGAGATATTGTGTGTTCACAAAATCCTAACAGAAACGAATCCTCGGCTCTTGAAAGATGAGCCAGAATCCTCAAAAAAACCCTCTGGCAGAAGCTAACTACAGTTTTGAAAAACGGCTGGCAGTGAATGTGTTAACTTGTCGGGGAAGCAGAGGAAAATTTGGCTTGCTGGCATAACCGCAGTCAAGAAAATGATAGCCCAAAGATGGCTTCCCCCTCACTCACTTAGCATTCACAAATGGCTGGCATACTTTCGTGATAGTACTGCTTGAACTCTCCACAGCAAGGATTAATAGAGCAAAGTCCTCAACTCTTGAACTTTGGAGAGATGTAGCATCTCAGATCTCTGACTTAAAGCCCCAATCAGTAAGATTTTTGACATTTTTTACTGAAATATAACTGCTTTTTAGTCACAGGACATGGTAGATTGACTTTTAATAGGGAGACCCTCGTCTTTATTTATCCCACACCGCCCTCCATTGCCCAGCACTGGGACTAAGCAGTTTGTCTGTCACGTCCCGTAGCAAGAAAAAAGAAAAAAGAAAACCATGCGCGCATGCGCTGTACAGCGGAAGCGCTGTGTTCATCAAAACGAGGAAGTAACTCGATTCGGATTTGCTACGAAAATGATGTTTCACGGAACTATGGATTATTATTTCATCACGTGGTGAGTACCCGATGTCACATGTACATAGAGCTTCTGGCGCTGTGTTTTGTTGACTTTGAACGGCGATATCGTTATCGATAGCAATGCACGCAGAGGGCGCAGTGGAAAACTTACTGAGTGGGGCTTTAATGACCTCAGTGCCTCAGGAACCAGTGCTCCAGTAGCGAAGTGTGAGACATTTACTTTAAACAAGAGACCGCGGGGGGGGGGGGGGGGGGGGGGGGTGGAGAGGGTGCTCTCCTCTATTTCATTTTTATTTCTTTTTGTTTTGTGGTAAATAAAAATTTGATGTCATTCATCACATGTTCTGATGGGTATTGGGTGGGTGATATGAGTGGGCAGGTGGGAGGAGGGCCATGCATCCTGGCTAATGTCTGTCAAAATGTCTTGTACCTATGCTGAACTAATGATGTCAATAAAAAATTGATCACAAAAAGGGAGACATGTAAAGATGAGGCAAAATGTCTGCACTGTGAGGGGAGTCACAATACAGGATCAGCGCAGTGTCCACGTAGAGTTAAGGAGATTGAAGTGAGAAGGATCAGAGAGGAGAAAGGAGTGTCGTATGCTGAGGCTGTTACGTGCAGGGAGATTGAGAGAAAGGAAAAAGTGGAAGTGCAAAATGAATGGGAGCAGAAGAGTGGAACTGGTGGAATTGAACGAAACATCTGTGTGGACAAGAAAGGATTTTTGACATTCATGGCTATGGTAATTAATTGTGCGGAACAGGTCAAAGGAAAAAAGGAAAAGATTAAGATGATGGATGCAGCTAGAAGGTTCTTGAATGTTGTTGACATTTCCGGAGAGGAGATCGAGAAGGCGCTGAGGGATGAGTTCCCGCCGACTGAGTCGTAGAATGGACATACGTATATATCGTGAATGGGAGCACTATGCACTATACATGATGAACACTGTAAATCAGGGATGTCAGAGATACGGCCCGCGGGCCGGCAGGTTTCATCCGGCCCGCAAGATGTTTTGGAATATTAATAAATTCACACCCCATTATCATGAACTACGTGTTGCTAATAAGCAAGCTAAGAGTTCATTCATAAGTTAATTAACCTGCACTACAAGGAAGTATGTCAGTAGGTCATCAGGTGTAAACAAAGCCGCTGGAATTGAATCGCGCATTCGGCTACCTACCAAAAAACAAAGGAATCAACAAGATGCTGTCGAAAAAGAGAAAGGTTGACACGGAATGCAGGCAGTTTCAAGAGAAATGGAAAGAGCAGTATTTCTTTTGTGAAGTAAATGGGTAAATGAGTCGAATTGATTTTAGTAAAAAAAAAAAATCCAGCCCCCATGAGGTCTCAGTTGAACAAATCTGGCCCTCTAGCTAATATCTAGTCTGACACCCCTGCTGTAAATAGATACCACTATGAAGAAGACATCAAACTCCAGTAGGTGGCAGTAATGCACAAAAAGCTGTTTGCCAACCGCCATAAATCAATAGTAGAAGAAGAAGAAGAAGAAAGACAGCAGCTAACGTGGGCAGTATGCAGCCCAGAGCGCATAATGCCAAGCACCGAGGACGCGAGGCTAACTGTTAGCAACATTCAATAGTAGCTAAACAAGTCACACATATAGCTATGTTTAGCTCAATAGGCATACTTACATTAGCAGTGTCCATGTGAGCATCAGGCTGGAGCACAGGTAGGGAGGGTATGGCGCCAGGTACTAGCTTTAGCCGGATAGCATAGCCCATATTTCTCTGATGCAAATTCTCGAAGCAGTCTAGCGGGAAATGAGCGCTACAGATTCGGGCCCCAGGTTGACGGACTCCACCCTGGCTCACGAAAAATGCGGTCCACTTTCTCTCCAAATCCTTCGCAGGTGGGAATTTAAATAAGGAGTCCACACCGGTTGAGGGACACCCAGGGACAGCACAATTAGGCATGATGCACAGATAGATAGATAGATAGGGTTGCTTCTTCTTCTTCTTCTGTTTGGTTTTACGGCGGTTGGCATCCAACATGTTGCATTACCGCCTCCTTCTGGACTAATCCATCCAATGTTCCCCTAGTCTCGCTAGCCAGCCTCTCTTCCTTTCTGTAGGAAGAGAGGCTGGCTAGCGAGACTAATGTTCCCCTAATCCATTACAGTCTTGTTTAACAGTCCAGTTCGTCTCAAAAAACTGACAACTAGTTTATTCCCCTCCACTACCCCCCATTATACCCTTCACACTGGCCTCTATTTGTCCCAGTCTCTGCAATCCAGTCATCATTGTCACCCTCTCTGCTTCATATCAACTAGCCTACTAGCCTTATACCAAGACGCTGATTACATTACACTACATCAGCGTCTTGGATACTTGTCCCCTTTTCCGGTCGGCGGTTTTGGTTTTCCCTGATTTACGTGTCCATAAACGTTCAAATCCAACATGTAATGTACTCACCCTCAAAGCCACAGATGTTAGGAAGCTCTACGGAAGCGTCGCCGGGTCTTTGTATATTCCTTATTGTTCAATAAACGTGCATTTTATCCCAGATGTCCGACTTTTTCTCCTCACTTCTTCTTTGTCCCGCAATGAATGAGTGCACCGGCTGTCTACGGCAGCATGTATCGAAAACAAGAAATGTGATAGGAAACAGCTTTAGCTATGAGGCAGTCAAAATAGTGGTCGCACCGTTGTCAATCACTGTGGGTGATTTATTTTACAAGTGGCAACTAGTCATATCTGACTAGTTTTAAATGTAGGCTATTTCTCGCCACAAAAGTTTGATAGCCTATCAGTCAGTCAGCTCCTATCCTCTACGCAGTGGAGATCACACAACACTGCCTGCTGATATAATTGGCTGCATCAGGTTAGCGACAAATCTGGAGACTTCAAAAAGCATGCCGTTGGTTTTGGAGTCCATTCCAACGAGGGGTGGCAATGTGCCAAAAAATGAGCGCTTCGCCTTGCTACATAAAGCAGCCCAGTCAAAATAGTGGTCGGACTGTCATCAGTCACTGTGGGTGATTTATTTTACAAGTGGCATTTCAAGTCATATCTAACTAGTTTTCAATGTATTTCTTCCCACAAAAGTTAGGCTTTTTCTGACATGGGAGCAAGCAGCGCAGCAGCATCCCTCCTGATGCACTGGACCTGGCTGCCTGCAGCTGAAGCGCATTGGCCAAACAATCAATCAAGCCGTTTTTGCAGCACTTGAGGAAACCGTGAGTTTGCTAGTTGATATAAGCGATTGCCCAAACGATTCATTAATTAATAAACTAGTGAACGTGAAGTGAGTCACGAAGAGCCACACCTGCCCACTACGGATATGCGGATAATAACCTGCCAGCTGTTTAACATGAGCTGCGATTGCGTGGAAGCGGATCTTATACCTGTGGTCGAGGTAGATAAGATATGGAGTCGCGGGAGTGCGAGTAGGCCGGTTAATTGTTGTTTAAAGGGATAGTTCTGTTTGTTTGAAGTTGGGTCCTATGAGGTACTCTCATACAGTCAGTGTACTGGGTAAAGCACTCTGGACGCATCGTGCACCGAGATAGGAGAACTGCACTCCAGCTGCAACAGGCACAGAGAGCTGTCTGCTGAGTGTGAAGGGGGCCATGAGCAAAAACGTAAAAAACAACAGAAAGAATACATAAAATGCTTCCATACTGCTCACCTGGCATAATGCAAGTCTCCACAAGCCCTGAGATGCTAAGTTGACTTGAAAATATGTAATTTACACCCTGTTTTTCGCTAAAATCGTCACTATAGCAAGGTTGTACCCTAGTTGTTGTAATTTCAGCTGCTAGCTCCAGTGACGATTTCAGCTAAAAACAGGGTGTACATGACATCTTTTCAA
Organism: Poromitra crassiceps; assembly: GCF_964638095.1. Taxonomy (NCBI): domain Eukaryota; kingdom Metazoa; phylum Chordata; class Actinopteri; order Beryciformes; family Melamphaidae; genus Poromitra; species Poromitra crassiceps. Next base: position 43,314,756 of record NC_139624.1, read on the forward strand.
GTCAACTTGGCATCTCAGGGCTTGTGGAGACTTGGATTATGCCAGGTGAGCAGTATGGAAGCATTTAATGTATTTTTTCTGTTGTTTTTTACGTTTTTGCTCATGGCCCCCTTCACACTCAGCAAACAGCTCTCTGTGCCTGCCGCAGCTGGAGTGCAGTTCTCCTATCTCGGTGCGCGATGCATCCAGAGTGCTTTACCCAGTGCACTGACTGTATGAGAGTACCTCATAGGACCCAACTTCAAACAAACAGAACTATCCCTTTAACATGCAGGCCAACCGGCTAGGTGCAGGTTATAATACGGATTCCACTGCATGTTAAGAAGTGGCTATGGTCAGCGAGACTACACCCGGAGAAACCCACACGAACATGGGGAGAACTGGGTCCCTGTTTGGTGGGTTGGTTGCACCTCCTTCCTGCCTTTTGGATGCAGGGTGGCAGCTGTGAAAGAGGTCCATTGTAACTTTGTAACACCATCTCCTTTGTGAATTCTCACTCTGGATGGTTTTTACCATTCATTGTTTGTTTGGCTGTAAAGGTTATATATTGTAACTTTTTTGTCATTGGAAAATTGGGTAACACTTTACAATAACGTACACAAATACTATAGTAGTTACTAGTAAACTAACCATTAACTAATAGCCAGTTAATGAGTAGCTAATGAAAAATTTGGCATTAGTCAATCACTAGTTAATCATAGTTAATGAGTAGGTAGTCATTAGTTAATGATTAGTATCTAATTTTCTGAGTAGAGTAGTTAATCATTACCTAATGATTACTAAATGTCAGCTCGTGAATAGAGTAGTTAATCATTACTTAATGATTCCAAAATGTCAGTGCATGAATGTATTAGTTAATCATTAGTTCATGATTAGTTGTTAGTTCCTTAGTAGAGTAATTACTCATTAGTTAATGGTTAGTCAATGGTCAGTTTGGGAGTATATAGTTAATTGTTAGTTATTCATTACTTAATTACTTAATTATTACCTGTCCATTAGTTACTCTTTTTGTGTACCCTATTGTAAAGTGGTGCATCATACTCAGTAGTTTATGAATACTGAATCATTACTTATTTATTACCTGTCCATTAGTTACTCTTTTTGTGTACCCTATTGTAAAGTGGTGCATCATACTCTGTAGTTTATGAGTACTGAATCATTACCTGTCCATTTGTTACTCTTTTTGCACCCTAATATAAAGTGAAAGATATCCTTATCAAATAAACACTCCCTCCAGGTGAGATTCAAACCCTAAACCCCAAGATTGTTAAATTGTAAGTCTGGTTCTCTACCATCTGAGCTAACCAGCCTGTTGCTTGTTAGAGCCATACTGTCGAATGTAGAGCTGGAGACCAAGTATTATAGTTTAAAGGTATATTCCACCCAAATACTACTTTCTGTCCAAGTACTTACAAGTACTTAGACATAAGTAGTATTTGGCTGAAACATACCTAAGTACTTGGACCTGAAGTAGTATTTTGATGGAATATACCTTTAAAACTATAAGTACCGGTATTTGGAGAGACGGTAGTATTTGGGTGGAATATACTGGTATCTTAAAAACTATAAGTACTTGAACAGAAAGTAGTATGTGGATAGGACATAATACTTAGTCTCTGACTCTACAGACCTATAGTATGGCTCTACCAAATAACAGGCTGGTTAGCTCAGATGGTAGAGAACCAGACTTACAATTTAACAATCTTGGGGTTCAGGGTTTGAATCTCACCTGGAGGGAGTGTTTATTTGATAAGGATATCTTTCACTTTATGTTAGGGTGCGAAAAGAGTAACAAATGGACAGGTAATGATTCAGTACTCATAAACTACAGAGTATCATGCACCACTTTACAATAGGGTACACAAAAAGAGTAACTAATGGACAGGTAATAATTAAGTAATGATTCAGTATTCATAAACTACTGAGTATGATGCACCACTTTACAATAGGGTACACAAAAAGAGTAACTAATGGACAGGTAATAATTAAGTAATTAAGTAATGAATAACTAACAATTAACTATATACTCCCAAACTGACCATTGACTAACCATTAACTAATGAGTAATTACTCTACTAAGGAACTAACAACTAATCATGAACTAATGATTAACTACCATACTCACAATGTATGATTAACTAATGATTAACTAATACATTCACGCACTGACATTTTGGAATCATTAAGTAATGATTAACTACTCTATTCACGAGCTGAAATTTAGTAATCATTAGGTACTGATTAACTACTCTACTCAGGAAATTAGATACTAATCATTAACTAATGACTACCTACTCATTAACTATGATTAACTAGTGATTGACTAATGCCAAATCTTTCATTAGCTACTCATTAACTGGCTATTAGTTAATGGTTAGTTTACTAGTAACTACTATAGTATTTGTGTACGTTATTGTAAAGTGTTACCGAAAATTGTGCTTTTCACACTTGGATCACTTGTAAGTTCTCATTCACTTGCAGTGACTGACTGATCCTAATTGATTGGCTGCACCAGATTCTAATTGATTGGCTGCACCTGTGGTCTAGGTGTGTCTCTGTTACAAGACTGTGCTCTTCACCTTGTTTGTACATGACTTGACAAAGGCCACCAGGCCGAAACGTTGTCCGTCTATTAAATTAATTGCATCGGAGCCAGAGTGTGCGGTTTCTATTCTTTTTATAGATTCTTGTCCGTCACCGGCACCTCGCTGAGATTTTATGGTGTGCATTTTCTCCATTTTTGACGCTTGTTGACGTTTTAACACACAATTTGAGGTCTTAATGATGTAATGTTAAAGGAGGACTTACCCCCTAGATATGTATCAGAACAGTGATTTGAAAATACCTATGGAAAAAACCAAGAAATTACATATGCTCTTGTCTATACTAAACTCTTTGGCTGTGTTCAAGTCAAGATTTTTTTTCGGAAATCGACGCCATTACAGTTTGCCTACTGCCTCAAAAATAATTTATTTGAGAGGGGCAATATCTTTATAAATATCAACAACTAGCCAACGCTGGTGGTCTGTATGTAAAGAGTGTTGCTCAAAACGGTTTAAAGTGATATCAATTTGGCCATTCAGTGGCGAACTAGAAATTTAATTATTTTTGTCCCATTTTGTCCCATGTGTGTGTGCGTGGCTTGTCTAAACTTACGTTAAAAGAGCCTCGCTGCTCGCAGCACACAGCACAGTGAGGAGGACAAACGCCCCGCTCTCAGCTTATGTAATCACAAAGCGAGATTTCTCCATTTCTCCATTCCCTCGTCCCATTTGCCATAAATCGCGCCATCAAATCCGTTTTTAATTTTCGTTTCTCCCTTTTCCATGATTCTTTGCAAAAGTTTTCCTCTCAGCGCAGTGCAGGCTGCGCCTCCTCCCTCCTGCCAGACCCCGGCTGGCGAAACAGCCTGCTGCATGCATGGGGCGCTCTGTAACCTCACGGAGCAACAAACAAACACAGAGAAATAGCTGGTGTGCGATTTTTCTGCTCAATACCGTCTGAGATTGGGTACAGGATTGAGGGAATCCCGCATCTGTTTGCGAATGTGCGACTGGACAGGACGCTTTTCACAGTAGCTGAGTAGCCTGATAGTCGGAGCGAGGTGAGTGCACAGCTGCAGATCTCTCCTCCTCCTCCCCCATTCAGTCTACTGCTGCGCGCGCCCCCGCGGGTGCATGAGAGCAGACTCTCCCGTTTGACTGGCCGGCAGAAAGTGCTTCCAAGTCGGACTGATAATATAAACAACATAATTAGAGCTTATCCAGGTAAGATATTAATAATGTAATGACACATTCAGCGATAAACTAACTATAATTAAGACATGTGCCAACTTTGACGACGTTTGGTTCAGTATTTTAAGAGCAAACAGATTTTTTTTTACTTCAGTTAGAGCCCTCTGGAGCCTGATATACTAAGTGAGGTTTTTCCATCTTGCCTAGTTATATAGGCGTTTGGAGATGCACCAGATGCACGCGCTAAACCCACCGTGACGTCAGGTTGTACCAAATATCCCATTCATTTGAGAAAAGAAAAAAAAGCAGTGTTGGACCCTTAGAGGGCGCTTATGCCAGGTATGCTGCTGAAAAATGATACAAATGGTAAAATGGCAACAGTTTGGTGTCAAATGTGGAAATTCTGACCAGAATTCTTCACACATCACCCCCAAAGTCATATATATATTGGTTAAAAGCTGAAAAAAAGTGTTTTGGAGGTAAGTTCTCCTTTAACGTTTCATATTTGTGTTTGTGTCATCTGTGTTTCGCTCTGTGTGAAATTCAACATTCAGCATGTTTGGTTAGCATTGTTCACTAGTAGGTAGCTACCATGCTAACGCAGGTTGCTATAGCAACAGTTTGGGTTTCCCCCTGAGCGGGAGGTGCAGCGTGAACGCAAATCTGTCCAGGCCGGAGGTTCTGTGTTGAAACTTACGGCGGTCCCAGTTGTCTTGAATGCGGTATTAGTATTCTGTTACAGCACCACACGGCCATCTTGGTAGGAAAATAGCAGGTGATTGTAATCAATTAACATGTGATTACAATCAAGTGACACAACCAGCCAATGAGCTGTTTGTATTGTAGTGCCATATTGGTAGGAAAATGCTTGTGACATCATGGGAATACTATGGATAGAGACGCTGCATGAAATAGGCCACGCCCATCATGTGGAAAAGCTCCTTTCATTTCCACACACCAGCGTAATTTTCCTTGAATTAAACATAGCTATAAAAGCTGTGTAAAAAATCGCCAGTTAAAGTTTTTCTGTACTCCCGAGCAAAACAAGGAAGCCATTGAGAATTGGCGAGAAGAAAAATGTGGATGTTGCTGTCAATGAAGTAATTAAGTTGGAGTGTTCATCTTCCGTATATACGACAACTGGCCATTTGTTCGAAAAGTAAAGCTTCTGTAGGCTATTGGCTTATGTGATATTGTGAATCCGCGATGTTTCTACAAGAACTTCAAAAACTTTGTTCGGTACGTCCATCTTTTGTTTTGTTGTTTGCCGTTTTATTTTCTCATTTGTTGTGTCTGATTGTCAAGTTAACGAGCTATTTCCGCTGTTGTTTCCTGTCTAGGGCGGGCTGTAGGCCGGAAACAGGCAGGGTGACATATCACTTGTAAAGGGAGGCCAGGCTCTTTCTCGCCGAGAAGAGCCTGGTGACACGTAGTCTCTTAGAACAGGCGAGTTGGCTATCGCAATTTTCAAATGCTTCCGCCATACCGTCTGTACTTCGTGGGGGAGAATCATGCACCAACCGGAATGGGAAGTAGAAAGGCGGGTTTTCCGCCCATTAGTCCAATCAGAATCGCAGAAAGGCGGGTCTTCCGCTCATTAGTCCAATCAGAATCCAATATGCCACATTTTTCGTGGACACACATGTCGTGATTGGTCGGATTCCGTCGAACTTCTTTCCTGTCTGAAGGTTTTTTTCCCAACTTCCTTGTGCATGTTCTACTGTGTATAGCTATTTTGTTTACTGTCCTTCCTTTCCGGTGGGAAGTCCTAAGTCCTGCAACGTCAAACTAATTTCTGCGCCCTGATTGGTCAGACGACATCTCGACCTTGAACTGCCCCCTATGGACCGTGACCGTGACGTGCACCTAATTAGAAAAAGATGCAAAATGACATCAACATTTTGCTTGTCTCCAGTGAGCAGTGAGAGACTGTTCTTTTCCCAGCCGATGGGTATCATGTAGTTCTGATACACTACGTTACTGCATGCTGCAGAGCTCTCTCTCTCATTTATGTCGTATGCGCAGCGATTCAACTTAACATTTGAGTCTGGGGAGAGACTATAGGTATCATCTAACTAGTCTGGGCACCTTTCACCCCGCTTTTTGTCATGGGGCGTAAACCACGGAACGAGAATGAACACCGGAAGGGTGAGAGTGCCCATTGGGACGTATGAGTGTAGATCCATTATCAAAAGAAGAATAACAGCTGTGTGGCAGAAAGAGTGGGAAAATGAAAAGAAGGGGCGGCACTACTTCGATATACTGTACAAAATAGTGTAAGAAAAGAGCAGTGTTATTTAGGGAGTGAGAGAAGACACACAGTTGTGATGACTAGATTGAGACTGGGGCACTGTGGACTGGCATGGGACTTGGCAAAGATGGGAAAACATGAAGATGGATTGTGTGCGACATGTAAAAAACAACAAACTGTGAAACATGTACTCATGGAATGTAACTGTTACACACAAGAAAGAGAAAGGCTGTATGCTGCTGTATTAAGCCTGGGCACAAAGACTGTATCAATGAAGAGCCTGCTGAATCCCACTGAGAATCAGGCAAGGACTGTGAAAGCAGTCCTTGAATTCATCGCCGCCACAGGAGTACTCCTGTGGAATTAGAAACACCATAAACAGTAATATTTCTGACCAGTGAGAGGCAGCAATGTGCCGTAAGGCATCTAGTCTGCCGGAAAGCTATCAGAAGAAGAAGAAGAACACGGGAAGGCAGTGCGCCAAAAAACGTCTTTGTTGCCGTTAGCTTGACGTCTCTTGCCTCGATTAATTGTCTGATGCAAAGCTTCAATTGGCTTAAATGATGTGAGATTGTGAATCCGCAATGTTTCTAAAAGAACTTCTTCAAAAACTTTGTTCGGTACGTCCATCTTTTGTTTTGTTGTTTGCCGTTCTGATACTTGGGTCAAATTGTCAAGTTAACGTGAAAGTTGACGAGCTAGAAACACTGCCCATCCAGTCTAGGGCTAGTCTCTTAAAACAGACTGTCTCATCTACATCCGGCGAATGCAGCTATACACAGTCTGTACATTACACCCCCAGAACATGCACAAGGAAGTTGGGAAAAAAACCTTCAGACAGGAAAGAAGTTTGACGGAATCCGACCAATCACGACACGTGTGTCCACGAAAAATGCGGCATATTGGATTCTGATTGGACTAATGAGCGGAAGACCCGCCTTTCTGCGATTCTGATTGGACTAATGAGCGGAAAACCCGCCTTTCTACTTCCCATTCCGGTTGTTGCATGATTCTCCCCCACGAAGTACAGACGGTATGGCGGAAGCATTTGAAAATTGCGGAAGCCAACTCGTCTGTTCTAAGAGACTAGTCTAGGGCGGGCTCTAGGCCGGAACCAGGTAGGGTGACAAAATCAATTGTGAGCGGAAGCCAGGCTCTTTCTCGCCGAGAAGAGCCTGGTGACGCGAGGTTATCATCTAACCATTTCCTTTTAAAGTGTTGATTGTCACAAAAGGCCTGGTGGCCAAATAGAGAGCACTTACCGTATTATTTTTTAATTGGAATGGTTAATAGTGTTGATTAGTAGGAATTAAATAGCAGAAATGATTCATCATCATCATCATCATCATCATCATCATAATTATTAATATTATTAATATTATGTTATTAATAATAATAACAACAATAATAATAAAAGTGACTAGCCCTATAAATCAGCATAAGTACCGTAACCTAACATAAGATGATACGCCTAGTGCTTTTAAATTGCTAATTGTCACAAAAGATGATGGCCTGGTGGCCAAGAGCAGTTCTTGTTGAAATTGGAATGCCACTGGCTAGTGGCTGCCACATGTTTAATTGTAATCACCTGTTAATTGATTACAATCACCTGTTACCAAGATGGCTGTGTGGTGATACCACAATACCCAGAGTACCACCAGAGAAGGGATACTGTTGCTCAACTTGTTGCTAAGCGACAAAGAAACACAATCTATCTTTGCCTGTGTGAGATGAGCTAGCTGTAGTAGAAACATGCAGGCTGGGGAAAAGCGAAAAACCTGGGACTCAAGTCCTTTCAGACAACAGCAGTGAGTTCTCTGTTGGCTTCATGGGCTTTCTCTGACTCAACATAGAGTATATGGATTTATTTCTGCTACTGGATGATCGATGGATCAACGATGTGCATGATGTTATTTTGTAATTGGAGAAATGATAGAAGTAACCTTCATGGTCATTTTAATTATATCCTTCATCAGCATGACTTTCTGGCCAAGAAGTCACCCAGTGATGTTTCCACATCTCCACACAGACCACTGGACCAAAATGAAAACAATGGTAAGATGAGTAAAGGCCAAACCTTCTCCTTACAGTGCAGCATCAACATTGAGCTGTATGTGTGGTGGTTATTCCCACCTAGGTACCCACTTACCTCAGATCAGTACTCCTGTAATGTTATGTGTGGTTATCATTCCCATAGGTACCCACTTACCTCGGATCAGTTCCCACTGCCATGTTGAAGAACAAAGGTTTGTGAAAATGGCAGGATTATTAGCTGACGAAATGAAAATAGAGTTCCTTTTCCTGAAAAACCTGAAAGATTGTTCAAACTGTGAAAGTGTAATTACAATTATTTAATTATAGTCACAACCCCCCCCCCCCCCCCCCCCCCCAGTATAATGCACCATATTTTGCCTATGTACTGTTGAATTTGGGTGACATTGGGAGGAAGAGCATCAGCTGAGCTAACCCAGATCCTTCCCATTATGATAGGCTATAGGTGGCAACTGCAAAAACCATGGGGAATTTAATGTTTCTACTTTGTCATATGAAATGTGGGTCAAAATGATTGTTTTCAACCTGGTCTTATCAAACCCTAGGGGGGTGGGAAGGGAAAAATCAAGCCAGTCAATCTTTGGAAGTTTCTTACCTCCCAAAGTAGAGCAGGAGGAAAATGAGGAAATCACAAACCACAGATCTAATCTTAAACATTATGTCATTAAGATGTTAAGTGATGAATGTTATGGGGGCCAATGGGGCAAATAAACATATCTAAAAACTATGTTGGAAAAATGCTATTAACTTTATTATGATATATTGAATATTATGAAATAAGTTTTCAAAAGGTAAAAAAGGTTAAAATTGTATTCATCAGCTCTTGTTCGGAGCACATATGAACCAGTAGAAGAAGAGAGCAAGGGTCTGCCCTGATTACAGATCACCTATGCTGGTGGCCCAGTCTTTACTCTCTTTTACTTGGCTTTATTAGATGCCCTCGTCGAGTCAGATCCAGGTGCTCTAAACCGGGCCAACAGCTGCCTTTTACCTCCTCTGCCTCTGGACCCAACAGAGACTGCAGCTAACGATGCTGTTCCCTCCATGGTGCAAGGTATAATACAGCAGCTCATCCTAACTTATTAGACGATTAGGCTTTCATTATCAGTTTAATAGTATCTTTTTCTTTAGGTATGCACCACAGCACTCCAAAAAACTGTTCCTCACCTCAAAATATGCCCCAGTACAGAAATGTGTACAATGACCGTGCCAGGAGGAGCTTCTGCTACTGGCTGGTTGAAAAGAAGGCCTCAACATGTAAGTACTGAGGCAAGCAACCTGGCAGCTTATGGAACCTATATTATAGACATGTGTGTGACATTCACATGCACACGATGTGACTGCATATATTATAGACATGTGCGTGACATTCACATGCACACGATGTGACTGCGAGAGATCCATCTTCTAAATCTCTTTGGCTGCAGTTCCTGCTGCTCATACACTCAACCTTTGTTTCTGCAGCTCATATTTAGTGAAAGTCACCACGTTTTGAAGAAAATCCCTCCTTGCTATCTCCACTTGTCTTATTTAGGTGCATGTCTGTTTCCGTTCTGCATTTCATTCAAATCCACACAGCTCTCCTAACACCTATTAGTCTTTATTATATCACGTAGGTGTATTGTGATCTGTGTCATTAAGTGAATGAGGAAGTCCTACTGCTATCAAAATGTCAGCCGCTTGCATTATAGAATCTACTCCACTGTGCTGCAACAATATATCAAACACTTTCATGAACATCTTTTGCACTTCATAAAAGCAATGCAGACACTTAAAGATATCCCATGGATTGAAAGTATGATTGTATTTGCTGATCTGAAATTATGTTTGCTTTACTATATGGCCCTAATCTTTCTCTATATAGGTAATGGACACAGCTTTGGAAGCTACAAGACTTCTCTAGGATTACCAAGAGTCTGAGAGAAAAGTGACTATCTTTGATTTTGAGATTCTTATCCATCATTATTACCATTTGAGTATGGTATTTATCCAGGGTCCAGGGTTTAATTCCTATTTCATTGCTAGCAGTGAGTGATGTGTTTAGCTTATGGCCTATTTTGTGACACTTTACATTGTGTTTGCACTCTGGCCTCCCTGGAGGGGGCAAGAAGAGAATTTCCCTACAGTGATTAATAAAGTAGACTATAACATTATTATTACATTGTGTACATTTATTAGTGAAGCATGATTACCCTAACCATAACTCTCGTTCCCCCTCCAAGTTCATTCTTAGGTGATGATCAGAAATAGAAGAAACAGTAAGCTAATTAAATGTAGTGCCTAATTTTCACTATGTAGGCCTACATTTGCTAATAAATGTTATGCCAGTAGTTTACAACCAGGCGCTCCTTCCCTCTCATATACTTTCATACGGTTCATTTCTGAGGTGGTACTTGGTGTGAAAAGGTTGAGAAACACTGTTGTGCAATATTGAGAAAACAATAGATACCCATAGAGACAATGCCATAAAATGGTTTTATAACTAATGCTTTAATATTGCACAATTAGGCAAACATAAAATATAATTATGCACTGAAGAGGGTTAAATATGCAAGTTAGAATGAATAACACTTGTCATTCGTCGTATTTCTTTTTTTTTTTTGCATCACAACTCTTACGTAGCCTTTGATATCAAATTAAATGCCACCATTCCACATTACTGTAAAGTTTGTGTAAACATTACTGATTAGTTAATATTTCACTGGAAAGTAAACTGTAAGTAACACAAACTGGATAATATCAATATAGCAACTCAGAGCTGAAGTGCTGATCCACGGCCACTTTTACCTTTAAGATAATGAATAAAGATAATGAATGAGGTGATAAAGAAGCTCTGATTCATGACCGAAGATAAGCCATGTCTAAACCAATGAAATCAATGAAAAAATCTAAATCCAAAACATTTAATTATGACTTGTGACGAACTGAGATGCTTGCACCTCCAAGTCCAAGCTGAACAACAGGCTCATAATGGTGCCCCGCCTCTGCCTGATATCCCCTCTTTGCATCACCATCACGGTGACTGCAGCAGACCTGTGTTGAGGGTCGACAGCGTCTGGCTGACTCCCTGCAGCTCGGCGCCGAGTTGGCTGCTCCTCTCCAGCGCATCGGACAGCTCCTGCAGGTTGGCCTCCATCCCATGGCTCTGCTCTTCATAGTGGCTGAACATCTGCTCCTTTACCTGCTGACACACTGCAGTCACCTGGTGGAGGAGGGGAGCTGCATGAATGCTTTAATTTATTTTCTGAATATACAATGTAAATCATTAAAGGTCAACTGTTCCCTGTTTCCCTGTCCCTCAAGACTATTCACAACCTTATCGCCCAGCCACAGTATATTCTACCTGTTCTGCTCTCTCTCCTCTTCCCCCCTTCCCCTGCTCCCTGCCCACCTCCTCCCTTTCCCTGCTCTCCTCACCCACATCCCCCACATTCCCTCCCCTTTCTCCCTTTCTCTCTGTCTCTATCATATGACTGCTCAATCATGTTATTATTACTACTGTAATTGTTATTGTTGTGTCAGCTAGATTTAGCTAGACATATTCTCTGTGAAGTCCTCTGAGACATGCTTGTGAATTAGGGCTATACAAATAAACTTGACTTAACTAGAAGGCACTTAGGGACCGTAAACCTCTCAAATCTCATGCTGAGCCAATTCTTCACTCTGCTGTTACGTCCAAAGACTTTCCTATCGCTTAGGTTAAATTGATTTCTTGACCCTGCAAATAGGATTTGGAATCAATCCCAGATCCACCACTGGATCTGGGATTGATTGTGGTAAATACAGAGGTGGGTAGCTTACCCACCTCATTTCCCCTCATTGATTGATACAATTGATCTGAAAATAGGTGAGTAAACTCTCTGCCTCAGTCATTTCAAAGAGGTGGGTAAACTGCGTTCACTTGCATTTACCCACTACTACATCCCTGGATGAAGTGGGTACTTGAATGCCACACTTGAGTAAAAGTACAGATATCTTACCAGAAAATGACTGGTAGAAGTTAGTCACCTATTAAAATATTACTTGAGTAAAAGTCCTAAAGTATCTGATATTCACTGTACTTAACAAGTATCTAAAGTAATCTTCTGTTCCCTGGCCCAATGCCTACATGTAATGCATTCATGTACATTTGTTGACTGTTTTTTAGATATCCTGACCTATAGACCAATTATACGCCTACGTCACAATGACAACAAAGCGAGCTGCGCGCGCAACGTGTAGGCAGAAAACCCTCAGCCCAGCATTCACAGACAGTGAAAAAGCCCTGCTGTCAGGACTGCTCTATGCCCATCTGCAACACACAGTTATATTTTAGTTTTAAAATGCAGTTCTCGGCTTACTACCACAGCTTATCGCCTAGTGATAAGCAATGTTATGCATCGAAATTAACGTTGTTTAATGGGATATGTCTTACAGACCCATACGCACTGGCGCTGTCAATTGGCCAAGCCTAGTCATACATATCGTGCATTCCTTTATAACTGGGGATAGCGTAGATAATTATTCTGTAACTTCCAAAGATATATTGTTATGTTGATAATGCACACAACTCAATAATGACATTATGTAACGTTACTTGGTCGTTAACTAACCGAGCGATGTGGCTGAGCAGCCTACAGCTACAGGCAGCTTACCTGATTATGAAGAGCACTACAAAGTTGGGCATTTTTAATGATGTCCTCGTTCCAATCAGTTCAACTCAATAATGACATTATTTAACGTTACTTGGTTGTTAACTAACCGAGCGATGTGGCTGTTACTAGCAGCCTACTACAGTTTACCTGATATGAAATGAGCGAGCACTGCAAAGTCGGGCATTTTTAACGATTTCCTCTTTCGGCTTGCAACCAAAGACACCTACGGTTAGCATAAAAGCAGTATGAGTTGACGGGATTCGGTAAAACTTTAGTCCTTGCTTTTAATGCTAACCGTAGGTGTCTTTGGTTGCAAGCCGAAAGAGGAAATCGTTAAAAATGCCCGGGTTATCAACATAACAATATATCTTTGCAAGTTACAGAATAATTATCTATTGTTACAGAATAATTATCTACGCTATCCCCAGTTATAAAGGAATGCACGATATGTATGACTAGGCTTGGCCAATTGACAGCGCCAGTGCGTATGGGTCTGTAAGACATATCCCATTAAACAACGTTAATTTCGATGCATAACATTGCTTATCACTAGGCGATAAGCTGTGGTAGTAAGCCGAGAACTGCATTTTAAAACTAAAATATAACTGTGTGTTGCAGATGGGCATAGAGCAGTCCTGACAGCGGGGCTTTTTCACTGTCTGTGAATGCTGGGCTGAGGGTTTTCTGCCTACACGTTGCGCGCGCAGCTCAATGTTGACAAGCTGTATAAGGGGTCTATAGATTGACAGACAGACTAACCAAAAACATATAAGCTACTTGGCAAAGGTAATAATCAGGCTGACTGCTTGCTTTGTCTCAACCACATCCATTACCTTACTCAACAGTTCATTCTCAAAGCTGGCCAAGATTTCTTGGTCCATGGCTCGGCTCTGGTTGATCCTTTCAATCAGGTCCTGCGCCCTTTTCCCAATCTCATCTACTTTTGGGTTGTGATAGGAGGAACCGGCTGCAGAAGCCTCCTCAGCTGGCATCTCACTGGTAGGTGCTTCATCACTCTCACTGATGCTGGAGATGGTGAAACCTGCGTCCACACTTTCAAAAAGAGAGGAAGAGAAATTGAGTATAACTCATTTTTCCTGGCCCTAAGTGAGCCATACCCGATGAAACTGTCTATCTATGCAGTGGCTTTTTCCAGGTCCTGCTTTCGGGGTGAATTCGCTTTAGCAGCCTCGAGCAATGAAAATACACAAAACAAATTCCTCATGCAAGATCAAGATATACCCTATGTAGAGACTACCGTATTTCACATTGTCATGTGCTTAGGTAGTCAGAAAACATGTTGAGCTGCTAAAGCACACATGCGGGCGCCACCTGTGTGGCCCGCGATGGAATTGCACACACAGTGCACCTGAACGCAACATGCAAGATACCCGCTGAATAAGTGTCCAAATGTTCATGTCATATTCTGGCCAATTCTGGCCAATATATGGAATATTTTTCAATAATCTTTATGACTAAAAGGCTACATTGAAGTAGAAATTTAAATAACTCAAATAACTCATTGGTTTTGGATTTATTTAGCTTCAAGACTGCATTTTTGTTCGTGTGACCCTCAACACAACACAGGCTTTAATCATCCCGGGACACTTACTGATAATTATGCTTAAATTAACCCACTCATATTCTGATTTATTTCAAGAAAAACATTTCAGCTAGTGGAAATTCTAATTGGCTGGTAACTTTAAAATCTAGCAGCCATATTGGCAGGTGGTCAAAAAAGTTAATGTCAAGCCCTGAGAGCAGGTGGTGACATAGGAGTGAGTGAGAAAAGGATGAAATATTGGTGGTTAAGACTGAATAATGACATCACAACTGTTAATTTAAAATGAGTTATCCCTCTAAACCTGGCTTCAAATGCACCAAATCTTTCGCGCTGGCGCCATTCGGCCCTCAGCAAAACCTGGTAGCGAGAACATTTTTTGTGGCCCTCTCTATCATCAAAGTTACCCATCCATGGGTTACGGCATGACAATATTTGTTCGGCCCCCGGCAACAATCTGGGTTTCTCATGTGGCCCCCCATGAAAAATAATTGCCCACCCCTGTGCTAAAGCAAAACACTAAACACAGTGTCGCAACAGAGCACATGGGCTATATATATTATATTTATTTATTTATTTATATTATTATATTTGTTTAAATGGGCTGATATGACAGTTTGTTGTTTGGTGTACAGTTTGAATCATATGGACTCTTTTTAATAACATGTCAGATTCAGCCAAGCTTGGTGTCCAAAAATGAATGTTAATGTATTTTTTTATTTTGGTCTGTTGGACTCATTAAACGGTAAAGTTCATAAAGTTAAAAAGATAAATAAAAAAATTAGCACATGGGCTAAGTCTGTTTCAAGTGACATAATTCTGCACCTGCGTTTCTCATGGCTGTCACCAAGGGTGGCAAATAGCAGCGCATCCTCCCCTGGGACACTGTGGCTCATCATGGCATCCTGTCCTTCGGGATCCTGAGGGCACAAACACAGCACACAGTCATATGGCCTGGCAAATGGAAGCATTATTCCCCATGTTACACTGACTTTAGTCTCGCTGGCTTAAACACAAAATAGAGAAATAAACTCGGGTTTCATGAGGTAGCAGTCTCAGTGAAAGCTATCTCACGTAAAGTATTGTATATTGGAAAAACAATGACTATTACAGTTTTAGGGCTGAACCAACATACCTTCCTAGTTGGTAACAGCAGGTGGTGCCCAGGTTTGGGGGTCGACTGGCAGGTTGGAGCTGGTTTTCCTGGGAAGGCCTGTGCCATGGTCTACACACAAAAGACACCCTATCAAAACATAAATGAATAAATATATAAAGGGAGCCACCTAGCTTAATTAGCCTAGCCACCGAACTTCGATTTATTTTTAACAACGAATGACGTCACTGAAGGACTGGACCAAACCAGAGTTCCGACATCTCCATTCACTCCAATGGACCAGTTTTTTTCCAGGAAGTAGAAAGTGGAACTCTTGAGTAAAAAAAGCAGCACTGTCGAGTTGCAACAAAATAGACAGTGTTGTACTTTGAAAGGGTTTTTCATCCCTTGAAATGAATCAAATTGTACATTATCGGCTTTATTTTAGCATGCAAAAGTAGCGCGAGACCCATTCCTGGCTGTTCATTGGCTAATGAGTCTCGCATTTTGGTCCTCCGCTGACGCCACTCTTACTAGAGGAGGACACTAGACAGAACCATTGACGCTGGACCGAACCAAAACAACCAATTAGCGGACGGGCTCTTCCCATGCTTTCCAACTATGGTTCTAACTTGAAAAAGGTATGTTATAAGTTATAACCACCCATTCATCAAGAATGAAGTAACGCTAACTCTACACGTGTGATAATCAAGCTGGTAGTCAAATAACATGTTGATGAACTTTATATTAACGCTAGCGTAGATTAGACAATAAGTGTATCTTCGTGACTTGCAAGAGATTCACTTTTTGCGTTGCAATTAACGTTAGCTTAGCTACATGTAGCTAGAGTGGTGCTAATGACATGTCATTCAGGTTTAACACAACGTTGACGTGAACTGGAATATAGCGTGTGCCCAATCAATATGCGGTGGAATCCCCTTAAAAACAGTCAACATAAGTTCAAGCCCTGTAATAATAACACGACAAAGTAAAGATAAAGGACACTCACTCAAATCTGAACATCAATTGTTCTCGCCGAGTCAGGCAATGTTAACGTAAACTGCTGGAAGAAAATTGGTACAAATGTGTGTGACCTATAGAACGTGACGTCACTAAATACTTCCAAGTTTCAGTGTGATAACTTTGCCAACTGTAAAGGAAAGTATTGACACTTTATAGCATCACATAACTTGACATATTAATATTTGCGAAAATTGTTAAACTCAATGATGACTGTAGTGTAGATGCAATCTGCTTAGACTGAGACTCTTGGAATATCTCGGGCGCGGAAGTGATGCCAAAAGGCAGCCTCTTAAAGCAGTATCTACCCTGCGGGGTGATAAACGTGGTTAGAAGGGCACTGTCCTCTTCTAACGGGATCTGCCAGAAACCGCTGCTAGCATCTAGGCTTGTGAAGACTGTACTTCCTGCAAGCTTGTGGAGAAGGTCATCAATTGTAGGCAAGATATATTTTTCTCGTGCCACTGACTCATTCAGTTTCTTTAAGTCTACGCATATTCTTATTTTTCCATTTTTTTTCATAACTGGAACCATAGGTGCGCCCACTGTGTTGGTCGCGTGACCTTCTCTATGATGCCCATTCTCTCCATCCTATTTAATTCTTCCTCCACCTTCGGCAAAAGTGGAATCGGAATGCGTCGAGGCGTAGCTACACTATAGGGCACGGCGTCTTTTTCAAGCACAATCCTCACGGGATCTCCCTTCAACAAGCCTACCTCGCCGAACACATTCACCTCATCCAACTTAATGCGCTTGATCAGGCCTAATTTGGTGGCAACAGCTCTACTAGTAAGCAGATTGTCTCCACTTGACTTCACTACCACTACTCTAAAATAGCAGTCTGTCAATGTGTTTTGGACTTCAGCCTTAATCTTAGCTAAAAACTGCCCTCTAGTGGACACTGTTCCTCCTGGGCTGTCAAGTGGTGGGCCCTTCATAGGTTTGAGCTGAGGTTTTCTCCGTAGGCTATCATAAGCAGCCTCAGTAATTACTGATGTATCAGCCCCTGAGTCTATCTTAAATCTCACCGGGGTGTTTCCTATGTTCAGTGTGGTGTGCCATGGTGGCTCATCCTCTCTGAATAACTCATCCACTGCTGTTTGTGTCTCAGTGAGTGAGCCTAGGAAAAATGGGTCATCTTCCTCATTTTCACATCTAGTTTTGTTTACTTTTATTTCTTGCACGCTCTTTGTGTGGCACACAGCAGCAAAGTGTCCTATCCTTTTGCAATTATTGCATTTTTTTCCTTTTGCTGGGCACTGCCCCTCATCACTATGCTGTCTGTCGCATCTACCACACTTTCTTATTTTTTCATTCCCCTGTTTGTATGTTTTTCCTGCATTTGGACTACTTTTCCACTTTCGTCTGAATGTTTTCGCTTCATCCAGATGCCCCGAGCTAGTACTGGGTCGTTCCTGGTTCTGCCCTTTAATTAGCTCGTGATGTCTCGCCATCTCTATTGCACTGCGTAGTGTTAGATCTGTTTTCATCTGTAGCCTTTGAGACAGGGCAGTATCTCTAATTCCTATGACAATCCTGTCACGTAACTGCTCCTCTTTTTGGGCTCCAAAGTCACAATTTTCAGCCAGCTCGTACAGCTGCCTAATAAAAGTCTCGACACTTTCACCAGCAAGCTGCACTCTGGAATGGAATTTAGCCCTCTCGTAGATGACATTGCGTTTGGGGATGAAATGCGTGTCAAACTGTCCCAGCACCGGACCATAGTTGTCTGCGTCTCCTGCCGTTGCAAACGTGAATGACTTGAATATGTGCTCTGCCTCCGGTCCCATTGAGTAGATCAACGCGCTGACCTGCACAGGCTCGTCCTCCTCCGTCAATTTGGTTGCGACTCTGTACCGTGAAAACCTCTGCTTCCAATCCGGCCAGGTTGCTGGCTTTGTAAAGTCCATCGGATCCGGAGGGGAAAACTTCGCCATGGCGATGCACTAACGTCACTCTAATAACGCAGGTTTCTTATCTTCGTCACTTCTGACACCATGTGGCGTTCTCATACGCTCGTTATTAAATGATAGACGCTGTCACACGTGCTTGGGTCTTGACTGACTGATTGATTTATTAAGATGGCTTCCGCACATGCCTATCATGTCTACACGCACATGCGCAGATGTGCCATTCAACATACGGGATCTTTATTGATTCACTTCACGTGACACCTCCCCCTTAAAGTAAAGAGTTGCCAATATAAACACTTTAACTTTCAGCACAATTAAACTTGAAATAATAAATCACTGATTCTTCTTTTTCTTTTTTCATAACACAAATAAACTGTCAGTCAAAGTCTCTTTTCTTTTTCCTTTGTCTATCTGTACTTATTATGAACAACAAACTAAATAATGCACATAGCCTAACTAAAGGGTGTGGGTAGACTGCCACAGACCCTTGCAAGAGTGGAGGCAGGGATTATTCTGCCCTATACGCCCTCCTGACTCCTAGGTAATAAAACGTCTGTTAGGCTTCACCACTCTGCCACTCTTGGTGACAACAGGACACTCCTGGCCTGCTGTTGGGTGGCTGCTGACAGGCTGTGTGGCACTCGGCTCTGGGTGAACTGTCTCTGGGTGCACCGGCTCAGGCGGGACCTCCTGTAGCTCCGCAGGGGGTTCTTTGTCGACCAGCTGGATGCACCTGCGGTTCCTCCTCGGTGTGTCACCTCGCTCTGTCTGCAGTGTGAAGGATCGCGGCGCTGCTTCCTCGTGCTGCACCACGGCTGTTGTCTTCCATGTCTTCTCCCCGTCGATCTTGAGACGAACCTGGTCACCGCAGCTGAGAGGGGGGAGTGGCTTTGTCGAGTGTCTGCGGTTGTAGAACTTCTCGTACGACTGCTTTGCTTGTCTGTCGTATTCCCTGACTTTCTCCAGATTTGGCCAGGCAGGTCTCAGATGCTCTTTTAGGGTTGGCAGAGTTGTACGCAGGCTTCTTCCCATCATGAGCTTGGAAGGGCTCTCCCGAGTCGGCTCTGTTGGCGTTGAGCGGTAGCTCAGCAGCGCCATATGAGGGTCGGCCTGCTTGAGGATGGCTTTGGCCGTTTTGACTGCACGCTCAGCCATTCCGTTAGACTGGGGGAAATGGGGACTGGAGGTGACATGCTGGAAATCGTATTCTGCTGCGAACTTCTTGAACAGCTCTGCAGAGAACTGCGGTCCATTGTCCGTCCTAACTTCCTCAGGTATTCCCCAGCGGCTGAAGGTGCTTTTCAGTTTTCCAATCACAGACTCACTGGTTGTCTTTGGCAGATTCAAAATCTCTAGCCATCTTGAAAAGTAGTCAACAATGACAAGATAATGGTGGCCCTTATACTCACAGAGATCGGCTCCAATTTTCTGCCACGGCAGCTCTGGCAGCGGTGTTGTGAGTAAGGGCTCCCTCTGTTGGCTAGGTCGGTTGATATTGCAGTGCTGACATGACTGTATGAGTTCTTTCACGTCATTGCTAATGCCAGGCCACCAAATGGCATTCTTGTAGCGCTCTCTGCACTTGGTCAGGCCCTGGTGACCCTGGTGGATTCTCTGAATCATGTCGTCACGCATGCTGCATGGGATCACAATCTGGTTGCCTCGCCTCAGGACTCCATTTAGCTCGCTCAGTGTTCCTCTCTCGTGGAAGTACTGCTTAGCTGGCGTAGCTATGCTTTTGATGTGGTCGGGCCAACCATTTCTTGTGTACTGAAGGACACGCTGCAGCTCGCTGTCCCTTTCCGTCTGCTCCTTAATCTGCTCCAGGACCGGCTTTCTCACTCCAATGCTCTCTTCTATAGCATCCACATGTGCCCGGACTTCCTGTTCCAGGTCTCCCCGCTCTGTGCTCTGTAACGGGCATCGTGACAGTGCATCGGCGGCGACGAGATTCTTCCCTGGAACCCATACAGCAACAGGGTTAAACTTCATCATTCTGATGAGGAGGCGCTGGCAGCGGAGAGGCGTCGTGTCCAAGTCTTTAGAGTTAATTAACGGAACCAAAGGCTTGTGGTCTGTGTAGATCTTGTATGACTTTAAGCCACACAGATACTGGTAGAAACGTTCTGACGCCCACACAGCGGCCAGACATTCTTTCTCGATCTGGGCGTATCTTCGTTCCGCGTCGGATAGGGTACGGGAACAGTAGGCCACTGGCTTCAGGACTCCATCATGCTCTTGTAGGAGTAAGCCTCCTACCCCATAGCTGCTGGCATCAGCACTAACCACTGTGGGTCTCTTTGGATCTTAATAGGCTAATGCTGGTGCTGAGGAGACCAGTGCTTTTACATTAGTGAAGGCCTGTTCTTGCTGAGGACCCCAGACCCACTGTCTGTCTGACTTCTTCAGGTCATTCAGTGGCTGGAGATGTGTTGACAGTTGCGGCAGGTATCGACCTACATAAGTCACCATCCCCGTGAACCGCTGTAGCTCTTCCACATTTGTGGGGGCGCTCATTTCTTTGATCGCTGCAACTCTAGCAGGGTTTGGCGTAATGCCATCTTTGCTTACGATCTGACCTAGAAACTCCAACTTTGGCTGTGCCATTTTACACTTTTCTTTATTTAGCTTAAGGCCAGACTGTTTGATGGTCTCGAACACCTTGCTAAGTCTCATGTCGTGCTGCTGCTTTGTTTCACCAAAACACAGTATGTCATCCATAAAGACAACAACCCCTTCATGCCCCTGTAGTAACTCTGACATCTTCCTTTGGAATATCTCGGGCGCGGAAGTGATGCCAAAAGGCAGCCTCTTAAAGCAGTATCTACCCTGCGGGCTGATAAACGTGGTTAGAAGGGCACTGTCCTCTTCTAACGGGATCTGCCAGAAACCGCTGCTAGCATCTAGGCTTGTGAAGACTGTACTTCCTGCAAGCTTGTGGATAAGGTCATCAATTGTAGGCAAGATATATTTTTCTCGTGCCACTGACTCATTCAGTTTCTTTAAGTCTACGCATATTCTTATTTTTCCATTTTTTTTCATAACTGGAACCATAGGTGCGCACCACTGTGTTGGTCGCGTGACCTTTTCTATGATGCCCATTCTCTCCATCCTATTTAATTCTTCCTCCACCTTCGGCAAAAGTGGAATCGGAATGCGTCGAGGCGTAGCTACACTATAGGGCACGGCGTCTTTTTCAAGCACAATCCTCACGGGATCTCCCTTCAACAAGCCTACCTCGCCGAACACATTCACCTCATCCAACTTAATGCGCTTGATCAGGCCTAATTTGGTGGCAACAGCTCTACTAAGCAGATTGTCTCCACTTGACTTCACTACCACTACTCTAAAATAGCAGTCTGTCAATGTGTTTTGGACTTCAGCCTTAATCTTAGCTAAAAACTGCCCTCTAGTGGACACTGTTCCTCCTGGGCTGTCAAGTGGTGGGCCCTTCATAGGTTTGAGCTGAGGTTTTCTCCGTAGGCTATCATAAGCAGCCTCAGTAATTACTGATGTATCAGCCCCTGAGTCTATCTTAAATCTCACCGGGGTGTTTCCTATGTTCAGTGTGGTGTGCCATGGTGGCTCATCCTCTCTGAATAACTCATCCACTGCTGTTTGTGTCTCAGTGAGTGAGCCGGGAAAAATGGGTCATCTTCCTCATTTTCACATCTAGTTTTGTTTACTTTTATTTCTTGCACGCTCTTTGTGTGGCACACAGCAGCAAAGTGTCCTATCCTTTTGCAATTATTGCATTTTTTTCCTTTTGCTGGGCACTGCCCCTCATCACTATGCTGTCTGTCGCATCTACCACACTTTCTTATTTTTTTCATTCCCCTGTTTGTATGTTTTTTCTGCATTTGGACTACTTTTCCACTTTCGTCTGAATGTTTTCGCTTCATCCAGATGCCCCGAGCTACTGGGTCGTTCCTGGTTCTGCCCTTTAATTAGCTCGTGATGTCTCGAAATCTCTATTGCACTGCGTAGTGTTAGATCTGTTTTCATCTGTAGCCTTTGAGACAGGGCAGTATCTCTAATTCCTATGACAATCCTGTCACGTAACTGCTCCTCTTTTTGGGCTCCAAAGTCACAATTTTCAGCCAGCTCGTACAGCTGCCTAATAAAAGTCTCGACACTTTCACCAGCAAGCTGCACTCTGGAATGGAATTTAGCCCTCTCGTAGATGACATTGCGTTTGGGGATGAAATGCGTGTCAAACTGTCCCAGCACCGGACCATACTTGTCTGCGTCTCCTGCCGTTGCAAACGTGAATGACTTGAATATGTGCTCTGCCTCCGGTCCCATTGAGTAGATCAACGCGCTGACCTGCACAGGCTCGTCCTCCTCCGTCAATTTGGTTGCGACTCTGTACCGTGAAAACCTCTGCTTCCAATCCGGCCAGGTTGCTGGCTTTGTAAAGTCCATCGGATCCGGAGGGGAAAACTTCGCCATGGCGATGCACTAACGTCACTCTAATAACGCAGGTTTCTTATCTTCGTCACTTCTGACACCATGTGGCGTTCTCATACGCTCGTTATTAAATGATAGACGCTGTCACACGTGCTTGGGTCTTGACTGACTGATTGATTTATTAAGATGGCTTCCGCACATGCCTATCATGTCTACACGCACATGCGCAGATGTGCCATTCAACATACGGGATCTTTATTGATTCACTTCACGTGACAGGTGCCCATATTGCTGTAGATGTGATGTGAGACAGGAGAGGAGATAATGAACCCTAGGTTCATGGGTTCAATCCATTCCTTCATCAAGCACGGGTATCACAGGCAAATGAGTATTAATACAGACAGGCAAATGAGTAGTAATACAGCCAGGCAAATGAGTATTAATACAGACAGGCAAATGAGTATTACGGCCAGGCAAATGAGTATTACAGCCAGGCAAATGAGTATTAATAGAGACAGGCAAATGAGTATTAATAGAGACAGGCAAATGAGTATTAATACAGACAGGCAAATGAGTATTAATAGAGACAGGCAAATGAGTATTACAGCCAGGCAAATGAGTATTACAGCCAGGCAAATGAGTATTACAGCCAGGCAAATGCGTATTACAGACAGGCAAATGAGTATTACAGACAGGCAAATGAGTATTAATAGAGACAGGCAAATGAGTATTATTACAGCCAGGCAAATGAGTATTAATACAGACAGGCAAATGAGTATTAATAGAGACAGGCAAATGAGTATTAATACAGACAGGCAAATGAGTATTACAGCCAGGCAAATGAGTATTACAGCCAGGCAAATGAGTATTACAGACAGGCAAATGAGTATTACAGCCAGGCAAATGAGTATTAATAGAGACAGGCAAATGAGTATTACAGCCAGGCAAATGAGTATTAATACAGACAGGAAAATGAGTATTACAGCCAGGCAAATGAGTATTACAGCCAGGCAAATTAGTATTAATAGAGACAGGCAAATGAGTATTAATAGAGACAGGGAAATGAGTATTAATAGAGACAGGCAAATGAGTATTAATACAGACAGGCAAATGAGTATTACAGCCAGGCAAATGAGTATTACAGCCAGGCAAATGAGTATTACAGCCAGGCAAATGAGTATTACAGCCAGGCAAATGAGTATTAATACAGACAGGCAAATGAGTATTACAGCCAGGCAAATGAGTATTACAGCCAGGCAAATGAGTATTACAGCCAGGCAAATGAGTATTACAGCCAGGCAAATGAGTATTACAGCCAGGCAAATGAGTATTATTACAGCCAGGCAAATGAGTATTAATACAGACAGGCAAATGAGTATTAATAGAGACAGGCAAATGAGTATTAATACAGACAGGCAAATGAGTATTAATAGAGACAGGCAAATGAGTATTAATAGAGACAGGCAAATGAGTATTAATAGAGACAGGCAAATGAGTATTAATACAGACAGGCAAATGAGTATTAATACAGACAGGCAAATGAGTATTAATACAGACAGGCAAATGAGTATTAATAGAGACAGGCAAATGAGTATTACAGCCAGGCAAATGAGTATTACAGCCAGGCAAATGAGTATTACAGCCAGGCAAATGAGTATTACAGCCAGGCAAATGAGTATTATTACAGCCAGGCAAATGAGTATTAATACAGACAGGCAAATGAGTATTAATACAGACAGGCAAATGAGTATTAATACAGACAGGCAAATGAGTATTAATACAGACAGTCAAATGAGTATTACAGCCAGGCAAATGAGTATTAATACAGACAGGCAAATGAGTATTATGGAGACTGAGCAGTTACATTAATAATACATGACCTAGGCCATGACTTGCAGAAATGTACAGTATGTTAGCAAACCAAAATATATACATGTGTTTTAGGAACTGTAGTGATGTAGAAAGAAAGTCAGTGTTACATTTTATTTTTTAACAATCATTCATCTTAGCTAGTTGTTGATGTGATGATGCCTGGCTTTCAGTAGGCTTCATGGAGGAGGCCCTCTCACTAATTCTCGGGTTGTTGCTATAGGGTCTCTGACATGGACAGCAGCAGAAAGAAGGTGAAATTGACGTGGTTACGAGGAGGTACAGCTGGTTCCTCCGCAAATGTCCGCAGGAGAAATGCTGCCGTATGCACACCCCCTCCCTGGAGTATGTCGGCGGTTGAAGATTTGAAAGCTCCCTCCCCTGGACTTAATGAGACCACAGGATCTACTGGCCTTGGAGCACTCAGCCTAGACACTCCCAAGAGAAAAGCAGATGTGCTTACTGGGAGCAGTCCCTCCGGGTCCGCAGGCAAAATGAAACTGAGGAAGCTTTCCAGAAAGCATTTTAAGGAATACAGTCTTCTTTCCCAGGTAAGTCTTTACTCTACATCTTGTTCTGGCTTTTCTATCCAAGATAACATGGAATATGGATGGGCAGTGCTCTTGACAGTATTACATCTATAGTGACTTTTATGGAAACTAGATGGTCTCTTTTTTATGCATTATCATGGGCATAAGTACTGGTTATTAATTTGCCCCACTGTCTACTTCTTTCCTCAGGCCACGCCTATGGAGAACTCATTCAATCTGGAATCTACAACTATGGAGCGCTCATTCAAACTGGAATCTACACCTATGGAGCGCTCATTCAAACTGGAATCTACACCTATGGAGCGCTCATTCAATCTGGAATCTACACCTATGGAGCGCTCATTCAAACTGGAATCTACACCTATGGAGCGCTCATTCAATCTGGAATCTACACCTATGGAGCGCTCATTCAAACTGGAATCTACACCTATGGAGCGCTCATTCAATCTGGAATCTACACCTATGGAGCGCTCATTCAAACTGGAATCTACACCTATGGAGCGCTCATTCAATCTGGAATCTACACCTATGGAGCGCTCATTCAAACTGGAATCTACACCTATGGAGCGCTCATTCAATCTGGAATCTACACCTATGGAGCGCTCATTCAAACTGGAATCTACACCTATGGAGAACTCATTCAATCTGGAATCTACACCTATGGAGCGCTCATTCAATCTGGAATCTACACCTATGGAGCGCTCATTCAATCTGGAATCTACACCTATGGAGCGCTCATTCAAACTGGAATCTACACCTATGGAGCACTCATTCAAACTGGAATCTACACCTTTGGAGAGATCATTCAATCTGGAATCTACAGAGAGTCAGGAACAATCGTCTCCTCAATCTCACTCTTTTCTCTGGAAGAAGAAAAACAGGACACCAGAGGAAGGATCAAAGGCTATCTATTCGAATGCCTTGTTCACAGCTGTTGGCAAAGAAGGGAAGAGACACCCTACCAATATCCCCACTCCTGCCCCCACTGAGTCATCACCAGTGACGACTGAGGTGCTCCATTCTGCAGCAGTTGAGGAAGCGGTCTTGAACGTTAGCTGCTGCTCGCCCCCACCCGAAAGAGAGTGTGAGGACAACGCTCCTATCCAGGGAGGGCAACCTCCTTGGGGAGGACATTGCTGGTTCTCCCCACTGGTGTTTGTGGACAAAGAAACCCAAGATGACAGCAGCACAGACCTGAGGGTAAGTCCCACTCCCAGCTAATGACCATAAAACACATTTTTCAGATAAGTTGTTTACCTCTGTTTCAATAGTTTTCAATTGCATATCATCTGCTATGTTGTCTGTGATTTACATTACCGGTATTCATTTTAATTGTTTAGCTAATGCTTTTATCCAGAGCGACGTAGAAGAATAGTAGAATCATGTTTTTTTCCCTCTTCGGATTTTTATCTCGGGAGAGCCATGCTTCCTCCATTACATGTGCAGTCGCCAGCCGCTTTTCACCTGACAGCGAGGGGTTTCACCAGCAGGACATAGCGCGTGGGAGGATGAGGCTATTCCCCCTACCCCCAGTTCCCCCCACCCAAAGCAGGCGGCACTAGTGCAGCGACCAGGACACATAGCCTTAATCCGGCTTCGCACCCGCAGACACGGCTAATGGACCCTTTTCACGGGGGCCATTTTGTGCCAGAAGGGCAGGGTAAACACAGGTGCAAGCAAAACACTAATGAGGGTTTCCAACTTCCACGAGTTTAGGTTGGAAACACTCATTACTGTTTTTCTTGCACCTGTGTTTACCCTGCCTTTTCAACACAAAATCGCCCCCATGAAAAGGGTCTATTGTGCCTGTATGGACATCCGACCAAGCCGGAGGCAACATGGGGGCTCGAACTTGCGACCTTTGTGTTGGTAGGCAGGGAATCTACCTCTGCACTACCCGGATGCCCAGTAGAAGAGTCTGAAGTTCTGCAAACCGTAGTGCCCTCAAAATATTTATGTAACCATAGAATCACATTAAGTCATTTTAATTTTGTCACAGAAGTCATCTAAGAGTGAATGCTAGGAAAAGAAACGGAATAAAAACAAAAGAGAGGGATTTATTTTCATTTCATATTGTTTGTTTGTTTTTAGAGTGTTGTGCTGAAAGGAGAGGATTCGCCCACGTGGTCTGATGCTGAGGACCCTGTGTCTGTAGAGGCGATCTTTTGGGAGACTCACACTCTGGCTTCAGAAACGGAGGCTGAGGTCGATTACTCCTCATTACCTGCACTGGAATATGTCCTGCCAAGTCCTGTCTCCTACTCCAAGGTGTTTCAGGACTACTCCTCCTACAGCCCAAAACACATGAGTGCTGCTGTGAATTGCCCGCCAATGACGACTTCCTCTCTCACCTCGCCATACACAAATGAACCCACTGGTGTCACCCAGGCAACTACTGATGACATACAGTTGCCTTTGCCACCGTCACGGAGGACAGTTTTTGTTTCAGCCAAGCAGTCCGCCTCAGACGCGCTGGTGGGCACTCAGACTCCCAACAAAGGCCCTTCCATGGCACCCAGGGGTGACACAAGGGACCCTAACCCCACCAGCATTATGGGCTTCGCACCGGATCCGTTTGCTTTGCGCGTGACCCCCCCTTTACGCAACAGTCCGGTTTCTCCCGTCTACCCCTTATTGGACTCCTCAACCCGCCACAGGTTCTCCGATGTTGGCTGTGGCCCGCGTTACCGCACCACCCCTTCTAGCCATTGCGGCAATCCGGCAAGAAGACGGTCCATGGGGGCCGAACCCATATGGACCAGTGACTCCTCCCCTGATAATCAGACTGGATTCATAGACACACACTGTCACTTAGACATGCTATATGGCAAGCTGGGCTACCGCGGGACATTCAGACGATTCCGGAGTCTGTACCAGGACAGCTTTCCGTCACAGTTTCACGGCTGCATTGCAGACTTCTGCAACCCACGGCTCATGGTGAAGGAGAAACTGTGGCAAGGTCTGCTGGCTGAAGACTTGGTGTGGGGCGCCTTTGGGTGCCACCCCCACTTTGCCAAGGAATATTCCAAGATCCATGAGCAGAGCATCATGAACGCCATGCGACATCCAAAAGCTGTGGCATTCGGTGAGATTGGCCTGGACTACTCCCACAAAAACTCCAACGACCACTCAAAGCAAAAAGAGGTAAGGTCTAATCTGAGCGTAGAAATGTATTCTATGGTATGTAATTATTATTAAATTACATGGTTTGTTGTTCTGGTGCCCTCTGCAGGTGTTTGAGCGTCAGCTGCGTTTGGGCGTGGGCATGCAGAAACCTCTGGTGATCCACTGTAGGGATGCAGATGACGACCTGCTGGAAATCATGAAGAAGTGTGTCCCACGGGACTACAAAATTCACAGGTGTGTGTGGAGGAAAGTGTATTTGTTAATGAGAGTGGCATCCAACTATTCATCAAGCTAAATATTTTCAGGCAGGTATATATTATGTCACATCTGGGGTTGCTAATAGGCATCAGTGTAATAGACACCATTTATCAGTCTTTCAAGTAATTGGAAAGGACATTTAGCTCAAACTTGGATCTCCTCTTAACTCTTCTTTTAAGCGGTGCAGCGGCTTCTATAAGTTACACGTGCGTCCATCCGTCCGTTTGAGCCGAGATATGTGCACGAGATTTCACCTGAGGTGAGCATGACATGTTCACCTAGGCTCCTCCCCTGGCTCGAAGGAAGCCAGAGAGTGAGGTCGACACTTGACAGTGAAACCATAGACTGTAGGGTGACGCTCACACACATGCATGCACACACAGTGCCAGGGCTTGACGTTAAAAAGCATAATATTGTAAATAATCGCTGTTGAATCAAGTTGGATTTCCTGATCCACGCTAAAACCCGGAGCGGACTTTTGAGCAACCTGTGCAAACCTGCACCCCTTACTTCAACACCTGTGTGTTTTAGTTTAGTTTATTTGTTTAGCACAAATTTAGGTACAAATCTGTGCAAGGTGGGAACGAAGCCTTTGCAGGCTTGTACAGAGTTCCACACCTACTCATATCAATTTCGTGACATGCAGGCTAAACACTCAACAAAAAAACACAAAAAAAAGAAAAACTACATGTTAAATCAGCAAAGCAGCAAAAATAAGGTCATTTGCATCTGAAGCAAAAACATGAAGGCTAAGAGGAAAACAAAGTATGTTAGAGAAAAGTTGTCAAAATGTGTCAGAGAAGGATGAGTACAGGGATCAGGAGGACAGTAGATGTTTCTTCAGGTGCTTTTTGAAAGCAGAATAAGAGGACATTGATCTTAGCGGTAGGCTTAATTCACTCCAAAGCTTAGGACCTCTAAAAGTGATGTTGAATTGGTGCCTTGAAGTCCGTGTGCGCGGTAAGAGTAGATTGTTGTTGCTGTGTCTTGTTTGATATGAATGGACATTTGTGGTGGGAATGAACAAATAGTGAAGGGTGACTGGAAGATCATGTTTCCTATATATGAACTTGTGTAAGAATAAGCAGGTTTGATAAACATTCACTTTGTCAATGGGTAATATATTATATTTTTTACTTACTACTAGTCCCTCTACTCTCAGTGAGTGGAAGCTACCACTTATCTGAGGACTATGGTCAGTCTGTCAGTCACGCATAATACCGTGGATTGGATGTTGAAAGACTTGGAATGTTACATGTCACCACTGATTCTTGTCATTTAAAAAATTACACTGATTGGGCCAAAATGGTTTGATACATTGTTTGTGTTTGTGTCATATGTGATATCTCAGATGTAATTGTTCAAATGTTCGAACTGATAATATCTGAAAATGAGTATTTGTAATTAAAATGTGGAAATTCTTGGTAATTTATGGTTATAGTGAGTAGTTATTTGCATGAAGTTGTGCAACCATTACTGAATAATTACCATGGAATACTCTGGAAGCATTTCTTTACTGGCCTTTCCTTCTGTCTTATGAAATACATTGAACCTCCATATTCTAGAAGACGGATGAGGCTGTTACAGGTGTTGTTACCCAATACCTTTGATTAAAGTACTAGATAACACCATGGAAACTGTACAGCCAAGTAAAGACCAGTTTTCTCCCATTATTGAATGTTTGCTTCTGTGGGCTGCAGGCACTGTTTCACAAACAGTTATCCAGTGATTGAGCCCTTCCTGACAGAGTTCCCCAACCTGCATGTGGGCTTCACAGCCCTGGTCACCTACCCCAGAGCCGTGGAGGCCCGAGATGCCGTCAAGAAGATCCCTCTCAACCGGATTGTGGTGGAGACAGACGCACCATACTTCCTGCCCAGACAGGTACATTTAGATTAAAGCCCAGGTGCAGTCATCCCCCAACACCCAGCATCCAATGTCATCACTGGCATGCAGGCGTTTTCCCACCTCTTAACAGCAAATTGGCAAAATTACATCTTGAAAAATGTCACCCTGGGTTTAGGGTAGGAATTGAACACCATCTGTTAGCCAAGTGCTGGTATTTTAATTTGATTCTGTTATTCTTCTAAATTCATTCTTCATTTGAAGGCTTAATGTATGCCAGAGTTTTCTGTACCATTGAATAGGTACAGGAACTAGGAATTGCTAACTCATCTACAATAATACTAGTAGTATGGTTTTCAATGGAGAGTTTTACTGTATCATAGTTTAAATGCTTTCAGGTCAGATATTGAATATCGGCACAAACTGGCTATCAGCGATTGGGGTGCTCTCCACTAAAGGGCACAAGTGATCTAGCTGAATCATATCGTGGTTATCTTATATGACATGATGTGCAATTAATGCACTCATTTTCTAACACTAATTTACAAGGCAAATTAAAGTGTCAACAAAGGGTGTCAGTCATTAACAAGAATTTTATTAAACAATTTTTTTCTAGCAATAGACCCCTTTCACAGTAACCGTTTTGAGGTAGTAAAGCAGGAAGTAAAGCAGGTATAACCAATACCATTAATGATGGTTCCATTCCATTTAGGTGTTCCAGTGCCAGGGCCCTCATTAATGTTATTGGTTACACCTGCTTTACTTCCCGCTTTACCACCTCAAAATGGTTGCTGAGAAAAGGGTCTATGACCTCAGAATGATAGTTTGATATTGTTTGTGCCATACATTTTTTTTTATTGCCTGTGATCATCAAACGCACTGACCGACTTTTTACGATTTTATTTCAAGCTCAAATCATATACAAAATACAAACTCACATGAAAAAATTAACTACCATATTCATGATCAAACAAACGTGATTCAGAATCAGAATAACTTTATAACTTTATTTATCCCAGAGGGGAAATCACTATGCCAGGCAGCATGTGTGTGTTACTGATGTGATGAGATCACTGATGATGTCATCCGCCATCTGGCTGCCTGGCAAAAATATTGCCACGCAGATGGCCGCCGGCCATTGATGACGTCATTTGTCCTCAGGGTTGTGAGTCAGTCAGCTTCAGACAGAGCCAGATTTAGGCCGGCAGCCCGAGTGTTTGTGATGTCAGCAGTGATGTCATCAGTGAGTGATGTAATCAGTGATGTCACTCTTTATCCTCAGGGTTGTGAGTCAGTCAGTCTTAGACAGAGCCAGATGTAGGCCGGCAGCCATGGCATGCTATCTAATACAACATAAATGTTATCAATGTTATATGCCTACCCCGTTATAGGGCTGTCACTCTTTCCCAAAATAAAGTTCGAACGAACTTTAATTGCCCGCAAAATGTTCGAATATATTCGAACATTGGTTAATTTTGGTTAATTTAAAAAAAAAAAAAAAAAAACGGCCCGACGTGCCCGATTATGCAGTCCGCGCCTGCCGGTTACATCGTATAAATATATATAATATAATATAAAATATTAAAAGAATATAAAAAAAATCCCAAGCTGTCCTCATGGTCCAGTCAGTCAGCTCAGTTAGGCTGTGATGTCAAAAACCTCTTCGGCACCCTCTTCGGCACCGCCTACGCTGCCTTGGCCAGGAAACACCTCCCACACTTGCCTCTGTGTCTCCCTGTGAATTCAGTTATCACGCTGACTTATAGTAACCTGACGCTGCCAGATGGATGAGTTTGCTTCACATTCTGTTTCACATTGTGAATTTGTGGAACAATGCCGCCCCCGTCTGGCGGAGTCAGGCTAGACTTATAGGGAATACAGTGTTAAGTCGTGTAGTTACAATATTCGTGCTGCTGGTAAATGAGTGTGTGTGGGGTGATAATGAGAACAGCTGCTTCACAGAGTCAAACTGAAACGGTGTCACTTCAGTTGACTTGTGACAGAGTCTAATATAGTGGGGCTCAAAACAGCACCTATAGGTCGCTTCCGGAAAGAAGCGCCAAAATTGGCACAAATACTCCTTGTGGACTATTATTTTGATAAAAGTAACTGGCCACGCAGAAATTTTATTTTTTTCTAAGATGGCCGCCATTTCCAGCCTGAAAACACTATTTTGGGGGCAACTTTGGGTAGAATTGTCCAATATGAATGATCTTGTTATCAAACCATACATTTATGACCACAGAGAAGCCAGATTTATTCCATGAAAATTTCAAAATGGCTGCCATTTTAAAGATGGCTGCCATTTCAGCCATTTTTACCATAGGATTTCACTGTCCAGGGCGATTTTGATGATTCTGGTGTCAAATGACAGGTTTTTAACTATGGAAATTTCAAAATTATACATCAGAAATTATTTGTATATCTCCTTTTGCCATTTACTCTGCATATATTTTCAAAGTAATGTGAAAATATGCATAAACAACAGTATTTTAGAGATTTAGTATTTTAGAGTAAATGGTAAAAGGAGATATACAAATGATTTCTGATGTATAATTTTGAAATTTCCATAGTTAAAAACCTGTCATTTGACACCAGAATCATCAAAATCGCCCTGGACAGTGA
This sequence comes from Poromitra crassiceps, assembly GCF_964638095.1. Classification (NCBI taxonomy): domain Eukaryota; kingdom Metazoa; phylum Chordata; class Actinopteri; order Beryciformes; family Melamphaidae; genus Poromitra; species Poromitra crassiceps. The sequence goes on from NC_139624.1 coordinate 43,347,698, forward strand.
AATCCTATGGTAAAAATAGCAGAAATGGCAGCCATCTTTAACACATTCACTGCCAGCCGTTTTTCAATACTGTAGTTAGCTTCTGCCAAGGTTTTTTTTTGAGGATTCTGGCTCATCTTTCAAGAGCCGAGGATTCTTTTCTGTTAGGATTTTGTGAACACACAATATCTCAAAAGAACTAATAGAATGTGTGCTTTCTCTGTCTAAAAGAGTTAGTTTGTAGAGTTAGTAGTTATGTAAGCATTAGCAGTTGAATACAGCATGGTTTCAGCGTCTGAAAATTTATTCTGAGATAAATGGCTTTTTGTGAAATTCGATAGAACAGTCACTTTAACCATTCATTTTTGGCATCAGTAAGACGTCAGACATCTAAACAATAGTTTTGAACAGTAATTTCCTCCATAACAGCAGGAAACACCCCTCTCTTTCAAACTCCTCCCTCCGTGTGTGTCTTCTTGGCTGCAGCGGCCGTGTCACAAGCTCGTTTCTGCTGCTGTAACCTCGCGTCACCAGTCTCACTGCTTTGCTGCTGCTCCTGTCTGCTGGCGGCCGCTCTTTGAAGTCTGGATGGGCTCGCTCGTTTCTTGCGGTTTCGGTTGAGAGCTTTGATGAAGCTTTTGCGATTCTGGTCTTATTTATGCTGCGTGTTTCAAAGTGTGTTCCACCCGTAATCTATTATGCAAATTTGCAATCCCTCACCGCCAGCAATCAGCGCGAAAGCGAAAGCGTTTTCGCCAATCCATTTTCATGAGAATGGCTTCCTCACACTGCTTTTTGCTTGCCTTCCTCTAGTCAGGAGAGCACTGTCGCCACTTAGTGGGTCGGTGGAATGGGTTGTACACGTTGGGTGGCTCCAATAATTTTATAGGAGACGTGGGGGGCGTTGATCCACGTCCCACCGTCAAATTTTTTTTTTTTTTTTTAAGACGAGATATCTCGTCATTGGCAGTCAACCGTTGGATTTTGTAAGACGAGATATCTCGTCATTGGCAGTGAACGTGTTAAAATGGCAGCCATTTTGAAATTTTCATGGAATAAATCTGGATTCTCTGTGGTTATAAATGTATGGTTTGATAACAAGATCATTCATATTGGACAATTCTACCCAAAGTTGCCCCCAAAATAGTGTTTTCAGGCTGGAAATGGCGGCCATCTTGGAAAAAAATAAAATTTCTGCGTGGCCAATTACTTTTATCAAAATAACAGTCCACAAGGAGTATTTGTGCCAATTTTGGCGCTTCTCTCCGGAAGCGACCTAAAGGTGCTGTTTTGAGTCCCACTAATGGTAAAAATAGCTGAAATGGCAGCCATCTTTGAAATGGCAGCCATTTAGAAATTTACATGGAACAAATCTGGCTTCTCTGTGGTCATAAATGTATGGTTAGATAACAAGATCATTCGTATTGGACAATTCTACCCAAAGTTGCCCCCAAAATAGTGTTTTTGGGGCGGGAAATGGCGGCCATCTTGGAAAGATCGAGATTTTTGCGTGGCCAGTTACTTTTATCAAAATAACAATCCACAAGGAGTATTTGTGCAAATTTTGGTGCTTCTTTCCGGAAGCGACCTATTTTACATTGAAAGTGCATTTTTTGAGCCCCACTAATAGTCTTTATTCCGCCCTCGCACTCGAGGGTGTCCTTCGTGACATCACTTCCTTCGTGACCAACCGGCGTCAACGTGTTATCACATCCTCTCGTGTGGGGGAAGTGTAGCGTGCCTCACTTTCACAGTAGACGCGGCTTCTTCTAAGCTTGTGGGTGGTCTGTCAAGCAGGCGACACTGTGGGGTCTGCAATTAGCATATATAATAAGTGGCGTACATGCAGGGAGAGCATTGATTGATTGATTGATTGAGTTCTTTATTGATAATGAATACACAGTATATACAATATACATATATACATACACAGGCCCACCATTATCAAAAGGATAAAAACGCAATAAAGCTGACAGCTTATTTCCATTGCGGTCCTCATGATGACTGTTATAAAATGTGTACTCAGCAGACTCCTCCTTTCACTCCCTCTCCCTCTCTCCTCCACACCCCTCCCATAGATACGCTGGTGAACCCTCATTTCATCATTGCTGTTGCTGTATGTCACTTTATAATTATAATGATGTTGCACAATGTCCATTTTGGCCACATAGAACATGTGTGCTTGCTACAGCTGTAAATTACAGGTGCAATTTCTTATCTTATCTTATTTTATTTAACTTTATTGTAGATAGGGTAACTTAAATGCTGTGCTTTCTTGACATGTTTCTGACATGGTTTCTATGTCTGACATATTTTTGACATTGGCTCTTTCTCTTGTGTGTTTTTACTGAGATGTACTGACATTGTCTTTGTTTTTGTTTGTTTGTTTTTAATTAAAATTAAAATAATAATTCGAACATCTCAATTACAGAACATGCCCCCCCTCCCCCACATTCGAAGATAAATTCAAATTTCGAATAAAAAGTGACAGCCCTACCCCGTTATCAATGTTATATATATGCCTACCCCATCTTTGTCTGCAAAATCTGTGGTTGTGTGGGATTGTGGATAGGCGGTAGGTGGAGATTGTGAAGACATGCAAAGAACCTACCTACTTTTTTTTTGTCTCTCTCTCTGTCTGTCTCTCTCTCTCTCTCGCCATGCACACTGAGGGGCACTTTGCACGAGGACGGTTTCCTATGGTGACGGGGAATTATTTTATCGTTAGTGCCTCCCTTTTAGACGGCGACGGCGAATTCGCGCTTAGGAAACGACACATTTTAAAACCACCCTCCAGAGTGGAATTGTTTGAGACACTTCGCGCTGAGGGCTCCATGTAATCGCTTTGGAACGGCACATTTCAGAAACTCTGACGTGCCTGCACACGCGACACACACGATTACGCCATAGCCGTGCGCGAGTTGGCAACCAATGAATGAAGTTTGGCAACATTCAGAATTAAGCTACACTGCGGCCAACTTCAGTTACATGTTCAGAATGTTACTGCTGCGAGGAGCCGATGGCTGTACCCGGTCGGCATTTAATGTTAGTTACAAAAGCACGTCGACAGTGTTTTCTCATTGCCAGTAGCCTACAGTAGGGTTTGACAGATAGCACACTCAGCGCTGCTCGTTAAAGATTTCCAATAGGCGTTATTCTGATAAACTGGTCACATATATGTTACATTCTCACCCGACAAATATTAAAACTTTAAAACCGTTTTGGTTTTTGTTTTAGCTTGAAAAAAGCTTTTTGGCAAGTCTAAATGACTGCGGAAAGCGTACTCTACTTCCTCGTTTAAAACCGGAAAGACGATTACGAAATGACGTCATGCAGAAGCGTCCTTGTATGGGCAAAGAATAAGGTGATCACACTGCCACCTAGCGACCTGGCATGTACATTACGGCGTTTTAAAAATTCAACAGCGCTCATGTAAACAGGGAGAGGGTGTGAAGGAAAAGTTGTGAAGGAAACGCTATTGTGTTGTTTCTTCCAGAAACTGTCCTCGTGTAAAGGGCCCCTGAGTTTCATAAAGAGGTCAGGAAAGTGAAACTTAAAGAAAAAATCATGCTTCTCTCTCTCTCCCCTCCCTCTCTCTCTCCTGCTGTAAAATAAAAAGATTAAAATACTGATGCATGCTGAACATGCCCAGTGTAGGTGAATGGTCATGTAGCATGGTTTACAGGGGAGCTGTATGGACGGAGAAGACGTTTTAAACCTGTGTGTGGACAGAGTTTATTCTGCTCCGTTCATGCAAACACCTTAGTGAGGATGTAGCCATTTAGTCTCTCGCTCCTCCTCACTTGTCCTCTCTCACCCTGGTTCTCTAGGTTCTTCTCACTTGTCCTCTCTCACCCTGGTTCTCTAGGTTCTTCTCACTTGTCCTCTCTCACCCTGGTTCTCTAGGTTCTTCTCACTTGTCCTCTCTCACCCTGGTTCTCTAGGTTCGTAAAGACGTCTGCAAGTTTTCCCATCCCGGAATGGGCATCCACACCCTGCAGGAGATCAGCCTGCTGAAGGGAGAGGACATGGCCACAGTCCTCACTACCATCCGCCGCAACACCGCTCAGCTCTACGGCTTGTGAGCCCGAGGGTAAAGATACAATCTGTAATTTCAGAGTTTGTCTGTGAACTTAATGTGGCTTTTTCTTTTAGGTTTAGCTTAATTAGCCCTCCTAGTTGTATGAGGAGGAGGAGTAGACCTCTTAGGTTGACCTACACTCTGATTTTAAGATGTCTAAAGGTCTTAGGAATTGAGTCTGCCTAAAAGTGGACACGTGAAAAATATTGAATGGAATTCAAATATCTTTTGTCTAATAGACACTATGTTTATCCGTTTGTTTAACATAAGACTCATTGTTCTTCATGATTGTAATTAATTTGCTAAGCATTATTGGTTTGATGTGTAATTTGACATCCCTTACCTGTTGTGATTTGTCTGGAAGTTTGTCTTTATGATGACTGCTGTGATATTGTTTGGTTTGGTGCAGTGCAGACAAATTAAAAGGCTTTACTCCCCACAAGGTGTGCTGTCAGTGTACGTACACACACACACACACACACACACACACACACACACACACACACACACACAAATGCGGTTTATCTCAAGAACCGTTTGTCCGATGGACTTCAACTTTTGGGGAGTGCGCTGATGGGAACTCGACACATTGCAGTGCCGAATTTTGTGCAATTTGGCACAGCGCCACCTACTGGCAACACAAAAAGTTGACCCTCCTTGAGGGTCCAAGGCCCATCCCTTAGCCAGCTATACTTTCCTATCTGGCTCCCAACTCAAAAATGTGGGGAACCCCTTGATATATAGGGCTATATGATTCAAATGTTGTTGTTCTAGCCTCATGTCTTGTACACTATAATGCCGGTAGTGTCTGTCTCTCTCTGTCTGTCCTTCGCGTATCTTGCGGACCGTTTGTCGGATCGACTTCAAACTTGGGGAGTGTGCTTAGGGGGACCTGACGGAGTGCAGTGTTGGGGGGAGGGGAGACGGAGTGCCCACGGGGTGGTGCATAGGGGGAACGAGCACTGCACTAGTTATTGATAGATGCTAATAGAGCTCAACAGATAGATGCACTGCCTCCACGGGTCACCAAGTCCTTAAATTTGGTCGCCAAAGTATGTCTTGGGTGGCCCAAATGTAAACTTTTGTAAAAACAATACAGAAAAGGCAATTGAATGCAAGTTAACACAACCTTCCTTAACTGTGACACTTCAATAAATGAAACTGAATGCAAATATTATTATTTATTTTTTTTTTTTAATATTGTAAACATATGGTACATGTCTCATAGTCTCCGAGTTCAGTCTATCTTTTTCACACACAGACCTTTTCAAATACAGTAACTTGAAATCTGCTACAAACTTACAGTTGATCTTGATGAAGAGCTTTTTTCCTATTGTCCAGGCTTTCTCCTGGTAACTAGATCTAAATGTTTCATAACTCAGTCTGTGTGCATTATCCATATTTACAAAAACCAATATCAGTTCCTATCTTACTAAACAAAGTATTGTACAGTTAACAGTAAAAAGGGCAATAGAAAACAAAGTGAAACTCATTGTCTATCAAAAAACACATTCAACAAAATCCACTTTTCTTCTTGCAGACTGACGTAGACTACCGTCCAGTTTCAACCGTAAAATACCAGATCACAGCTGGGCTTTGCTTTTTAGATAAATTATATGCAACATAATCTTTAGTACCACTACCATACTCATATTTTATCATCCTAAATATAGCCTACTCAATTTTTATGTTTAGTCCATATATCATCAGCCTGTTGCTCTTTATACTGAGTAAACAAAGATGATCTGAACATACAAATATTGAGTTGTTAGTTATTAGCAAATACCTCACCAAAGTTAATCCATGGTTATAATGTGATGTGCACACATCTCTTGACCCAGAGCATTTGTTTATCCCATTTCTTGTCAGCCTATTTTCTTCCATATCAAGTAACTGATTCCATAACTGCCCTATATGTTCCAGCAAGCATCACATGGTTCTCAATGTTCCCCACTGTACCTTGGGTGCATATTTGTGCACACCCAGAAAATATCTTATGGCTGTTTTTTAGGACTCGAGCTGCGACTAGTGCCAAGTGAATAGGTCGGCAGGTTATATATTGCTCATCAATTACTAGTAGGCTATATGACATCATCCGGTGACTTCTAGCGACTTTCTGAACACCCAGTAGCTACGTTCCTCTGAAACAAGCTGGCAAAACTGATAGGAGTGCAAGGCCTACTGAAAGCAGGAGCAGGAACGGCCAGTGCCAGAGGGGTAAGCTGGGAGGGCTGATCTGAGCTGGAGGAGCAGCTGGCAGGAGTGACACTTGAATACAGAGCAGATGTGTCTGGGACTGGGATTCAATACGGGTAAAGGAGCTTGTTAAGGTTGGCTCCACTGCAAAGTCTACTTGCATGTTGATCCCACCAGAGGGCGATCGTCCTCCCCTCTGGACCTTCCGAGAGCCACTTCGGGGAGAAACAGACTGGCAAACGGTAAACTGGGTGACTGAAATGAAAGCACACAAGCATTAGAGCATGTGACATGTACATTCTCACCATGCTCAGCAACTGCCATCCATCCACCTCTTCAACAAGGCCCGAAAGCCCCCACGAATAAGGACTTCATCACCAACAAGAATTGATCATATTTATTGGGTGAAAAGTACATCTCCCGCGATATTAATCGACTAGCTGGCTACTTTTTGGGAGTAGTCGATGATGTGAATCCCCTAGTATAGTGTCACAGGAATGAGTCCTAAAACCTGCAAATGTGTTAGCATGGGTTCCCTCTTCTGGAAGTCAATGGGATTTTTCAATGGATTTTTGGTTAAAAGCCTGAAATAAAGTTTGTGGTTAACAAAAGTTTATGATACTTTTCTCTTGGGGCGTCCGTGTAGTGTAGCGGTAGATTACCTGCTTACCAACACGAGGGTCGCAGGTTCACACCCTCCTGTTACCTTCGGCTTTTTTGGGCGTCCATACACGCACGATTGACTGTGTCTGCAGGTGGGAAGCCGGATTTGGGGTATGTAAGTACGCGTCTTGGTTGCTGCAGTAGCGCCTCCTCTAGTCGGTCGGGGCGGAAGGGAACTGGTGGGAATAGCGATCCGTGGTCCTCCCATGTGCTACGTCCTGCCGGTGACGCTCCCCCTGTCAGATAAAAAGAAGTGGCAGGCAACTGCGCATGTGTCGGAGGAAGCATGGTGCTAGTCTCGCATGTGTCGGAGGAAGCATGGTGCTAGTCTCGGCTCTCCCCAGATCGGAAGAGGGTGGAGCAGCGACTGGGGCATCAGGGGGAAAAATTGGCGAGAAAATGTATATATATATATATATATATATATAGAGAGAGAGAGAGAGAGAGAAAAAAAAGAAAGAAAATAAAGATATAATGTATTATGTATGTATATGTATATATATTAGGGATGGGCATCGTCTCCCCTGATTCTAAGTATAGTCGAATCGCTTGGTTTGAGCAAGTAAAACAATTTTTACAAGCATTTTAAGCAAGGTTTATGGAAAAATGAATGGCGGATGAAATCCCATGAAGAGGGAGAGGGGGTGACTTTGGCACCCCTTTGGCACTCAGACCTGAGCCTACTAAATATTTAATGAACCACTCATGATTGTCAAAACTGTTTTTTATTTTCGAAAATGTCAATGTCATGTAACATGTTCTTTACTTCAGTGGTGCAATGCTTGTTTGAGCTAAAAATCCACAGCAGAAGCTTTTTCTATTAATTAATAAAGCCTTAGACTTAGAAGCAGGGGAGACAATGCAACATTTCACTCACAAAAATAAAATAAAAAATAAATTTTTAATTTTTTTTACATTTTTATTTTTATTTTCGAATTTCGATTAAAAGTCGACTTTGGCCAGCGAATTTCGAATAGTGTTTTTGCTAGAAATGCCCATCCCTAATATATATACAATATATATACATATATATATATATACTTTGCCCTTTTGTTCAGCAAGATAATCTTCACAAATGAACACCACTTCAACAGTCCCATTGACTTTCAGATGAGGGAACCCAGCGCGTTGCCATCTTCTGGGTTGGCTTACAAAAATATGTCATCCCTGCGGTGCGGCACTGGGTCTTCTTGATTGAAATTGCCCACAAGTTTCTTTCGTTAAAGGTCTATTGTGCTGTATCAATGATTGTCAGTACTGTAATATTACACGACCAATCAAAAGTTGTAGTATGTTTGTCATGATCTTAAAGCCATTTTGGTCAAGAGGCATACATCTTAAGGCAGCTTAAATACTGAACAGGATTTCACGCCTTGAAATAGCATATAAACTATCAAAAAACTATCCTCCTCAATAATTTGTCAATCAATTGTGTGTGTGTGTGTGTGTGTGTGTGTGTGTGTGTGTGTGTGTGTGTGTGTGTGTGTGTACCTTCCATCTGCTGCTCTTCATCCTCAGACTTTGATTGGTTCACACATTTCCTCTCCTGCCCTGAAAATTAAAAAAGGTGAAGTTATCACACACCTGTCTGTTATGTGCTGTTGAGGTACAGCTGCCTGTATGTCTCCTCCAGCTGTACCGGTCGGAGCAGTACGTGGCCATACTGGTGGACATTGCCCCTTATTGCATCATTTTGTGTAACTGTCACATGTTTGTATACACAGGAGGTTCTCAATACACTATACATTATTTTGAATTGTGTGGTTATTGTAATATTGGAACAACACTCTGGTTTGACTGACTATGAATTTGTGGTAATCTATGTCAAAAATAATTAATTAAGGATCGTTTTCTATGCAATCCTGTAATTTGCCTTCTACACCTCGTTCTAATATTTGTCGAGCTACACTGAGACAAACACATTTGATCTGATTAGCTGTCATCAGTTATAGATAGTGACGTCAACTGACCGTTGTCTTTGTGTTTTTGGTGTTTGTCCACAAAGGGGTGCAGTAGCTCCTGGACCGCTTTGTCCCATCTGGGAATCTGCTCCAGGACACTCTCCATTACAGAGATGGACTTCTCTGTTCCGAAGTGCTGGATGATGGTTTGGGCCATCTCCTCTCTAGGGTTGGTCTTCACACTGCCTGGGATTGTGAGACAGCACAGCATCTTTTTGTACTGTCGCTCGTTCAGCTCCTCAATGATGGAGGTCAGTGCTGTCTTCCAGCCGCTCTCTGAAGTCTTCCTCTCCATCTCTAAAACACAGAAAGACCAGAGAAGAGATAAACCAATGAGGCACAGTAGAAATGAGCGCAGTAACTACGCCAACACTGAAACTGAGAAAAATGGCTTTAAAGTTTTTTGACTGTCCAGCCAAATTAGATATAGGTTGAAAAGTGGCAATGCGCTTATTAAATATGTATACGTTAAAGTATTTTTTGGGGGCAAAACAATGATCAATTATTTGACCTATGACCCCAGAAATGCAGATACAGCACTCTGTCTGTGTATTACCTTAAACAGATGTGTAGGTAGTACAAGGGAAAAGCGCAGTAACTACAATCTAATGTGCTTCTCCCAAATTAGGTCAACAGGTTCATGGAGTACTCTTCTACTCTGGCCTAAATAATTACACCGAGTGACCTGACGGTGGCGCTATAACAGCCATCTTTACGTTTTGGTCCATAACTTTAGAACCGTAAATAATTTTTCCCCAGGTTTCATTGGCTCGCCCCACTTTTACTCATTGCTGTGATCTAAGAAATTACACCTATTGACCTGATGGTGTAACTTTTGAACTGTAGTGTGGGGCGGCTGTAGCTCAGGAGGTAGAGCGGGTCCACTAATCGCTTTGGATAAAAGAGGTCGGTGGTTCGATTCCCGCCTCCTCCACTCTGCATGTCGAAGTGTCCTTGGGCAAGATACTGAACCCCAAATTGCTCCTGATGGTGTGCCAGCACCCTGCGTGGTAACCTGCCGCCATCGGTGTATGAATGGGTGAATGTACCTACTGATTGTAAAGCGCTTTGGATAAAAGCGCTATATAAATGCAGGCCATTTACCATTTACCATTTAGTGTCTACAATCAAATTTTATTTCGCACCTGGATTCCTTGGCTCCTCACGCTTCTACTCACATATGCCCGCCCTTAACTACTTAATCCACCCTAGCAACCATCTACAAACGCGCTAGCGACCAGCCGGAAACACCCTAGCAACCAGTTACTACACTCTTGAACCACTTAGAGAAGGGGCGGCTGTAGCTCAGGAGGTAGAGCGGGTCGTCCACTAATCGCTTTGGATAAAAGAGGTAGGTGGTTCGATTCCCGGCTCCTCCAGTCTGCATGTCGAAGTGTCCTTGGGCAAGACACTGAACCCCAAACTGCTCCCGTTGGTGTGCCAGCACCCTGCGTGGTAACCTGCCTCCATCGGTGTGACTGTGAATGGGTGAATGTACCTACTGACTGCAAAGCGCTTTGGATAAAAGCGCTATATAAATGCAGGCCATTTACCATTTAGAGACGTCCTAGCTACACATTGCCGATTGGGGCTGCATGGGCAGGGGCGTTGCAAGGGGGCGAGGACATCAAGCACAATTAAATTTCTGTTAAGAAATTTTGCATATTCTAGTTGTTGTTGTTGAATGAGAAGGAATTAATGTGAAACTTTCAATGAATTGCTACTTGATTGTGCTTTTGGTTTACAGTGTTCACATGGAAGCACATTACAAAAATGTTTAGGCCTACATTCAAATGAATTAAGTTGTCGGTAAACCACCACCACCAGTAGAACTGACAGTTTAGGTTGTAAAAGCTGGAGCAGTTCATCCAAGCACAGACAGAAAGACAAAAGACAATTGATTGTTTAAAATGATCAGTCTGGGTTCTTCTACCCTTGGACTGAGACTGGCAGCAGCACAGGCTATGAGCTAAGAGACACAATAACTAATAAGGTAGGTGAGCATGCTCAAAACAAGAACAGGTTACCTCTGTCGGCTCCTGGTTTGTTATGCTCCAGGACTCGGAGGCTCTGCTGTGCTCAGTCACGTGACGTCCCAGGCTGATTTGGCTCAGTAAAGTTACAGGTCACAGGGAGGGAGCGAGTCCTTTGCAGCACAGACACCACACTTCTGTCTTCTGTCTCACAGCTTATCAGTCTGCTATAGTGTATTGCCTGATTTTCAGAGCTAAATATAAACACAGATTGTGTCAACTAAAGAAATATGCTATTCCTGGCATTCTTTGGCACCGGACTTTACACATTTAAAAGGTGTTAACCATAGCTATAAATACGTCACGGCAGGGAGGGGTCGAGCCATTCAACGCTGCATGTACCTACATCTATGGTGTAAACAACTGACGTAAGATGACTAATACTAAGAAAGGTCTCTGCTGAGTACTGTGCCCCACTTCCTGAAATCATACTGAAAGTCTGAAACCTGACTGAGTAGAGGCTGTTAGTGCAAGACATAGCTTGTTGACTTTACTTCATGCAACAAATGTCTCATTTGGCAGGTAAAAAGGATCATAGAAAAACTTTTATCCAAAGACACAAGTGCTTTCCCCCCAAAAATGGCCGCTAACAATACATTAGAGCCCATTGGCAATTATCACACCCCATATTTGCTACTGTTATAGCTATAATGACAAACCTGGTGTCAAAGTGTACATTTTTGGGGTCAGGGTCTGAGATATGAAGCATAAACTCCACTCATGTGTGTCCATGATGGCAACATAGAAGTACATCTGAAATTATAAATAAACATGCTTTAACATTATGGGATAGATACTGTTCTAGAGGTCATTGTGGGGTTGAAAAGCCCGGACCTTTCTGACCCCAAGTGAGAAGTTTGGCAGGCACCATCAGCAGATCCTACAGTGTACTGTCTACTTAGTCCACTCATGGTGATCAGCTCTTCTCTCTCAGGCGTTTGTGAGTTCAGCGAACTCACCTGCTCTATGCTTGGGTTTGAGCCTGGCTCAGAAGCTTGCGTTGATACAGGCACACAGGCAAGTGTGTGTAGGAGGTCCCTTCCTCCCATAACCCGCTGGCCAACTGGGTGTTGACCAGCGCCTCCTAATGACCTTGTGATATATACCCTTGGGGCTTAAGGGTACATCCCGATTGGGGATCCACCTGCCTTCTTCGGTCTTGTCCACACCATATTGATAAGCCGCCCTGGGAAGAGCCATGTCGCTCCTCGTTCCCGTGGCGTCTCTGGGCCTGGTGTCTGCACCTGTAGCTGTCTCTGGTGCTCTCCTGGGCATCATGAAAGTCCTGGAAGTCTCTGAAGTCCTTCCTTGAAGTCCCTGAGGTCTTTGAGGTCCTTGCGGTCTCTGAAGTCTTGAACTGTTGAACTGGTTCTACTTATAGCCGTGCTAGCCTGGATATATTACATCACTCGTGATGTCATAACCCTTCCCTTCCCACCTAGTGATGTCACCCTTTAAGACACTTGTAAGATCGGACACTTGTTCGATGATGTCAGTGTAATGTCATCTTGCAGTGATGATGTCATCAGAGAAGTGTCATCCAGAAGCGGCCAGGGACCTAGCCGGTCCCAGAAGCCCAGAATCTGCACCGGGGGTAAGCCGGCCTGGTGTTGATGCAAAGCCTCTAAAACAGCCACCCCCAAATGTGCATGGTACAGTTGAAATAATTAGAGGTGAAAAAGTGAACAGCGAGCACACAAAAAATATGCAACTTGGGTGCAGGGCACCCTAACCCTAACCCTATGTAATATCAAGTCACAACAGAAAAGCACACAGGAATGATGTGTTCACCTCTAATTATTTCACAACAGAAAAGCCAGCACACAAAAAAAAGGCCTTTTAGAGGTTTTAATACCTTAGTCTGGGTAGGGCAGCAGCACAGAGAAGCCAGTTGGTAGGATTTAACAAACTTTATTTAGCAATCGGCATGCATGGCAAATACTTTGGCGCATGACTCCATTGAACAGTGTGGCGCTGCTCTTGAGGCCAGCTGTGATTGTGGGGCATGACATCATCAGTGGGTATGACATCATCAGTCAGGGGCGTTTGCATGCTCAGTTTATGGATTGTGTTTGTCTACTAATAATGAAGGACTGAAGGATGAACACACATAGTCCCTTATAGAAGCAGCTGCTCCGCTTAAAAAACAAGCGCGAATTAGCTATATGCCAGGCGGCATGTGCTTTACTGATGACATCACTGATGACGTCATCCGTCATCTGGCTGCCAGCCACTGATGACGTCATTTGTCCTCAGGGTTGTGAGTCAGTCAGTCAGCTTCAGACAGAGCTAGATTTAGGCAGCTTAATATATTTTGCAGCTAATACTGCACACTTACTTTTCTCACCACAAATAAGGCGGTTTCTGGGGATCGGAGGAGTAGACAGAAAATGGAGAGATGCTTCTGATGAATCAAGATTGACATGGGAGAAGTGGCAGACTATATGGATTACCTCTTGCTGGTTTTCAATGACGGCATTGTCTCCTCATTTGTTGGAGTTGGTAATTTGATGTTCACACCATAAATCAAATAAAAACTTTGATGACTGTAGAAGCAGAGACCTTCAAAGCCTCAGGCAGCGGGACAAGGAAGAGCAGACGAGTCAAAAACGAGACAGAGACAGCAATTCAATTGAAGGTTTAATCAATCAGGGATATGTGTGGATTTCCAGAGTGAAAGATATATAGTGGTTATTATGCCTATATTAGCCTATATAATTGATATACGGTATGTATAGCATTGATGTATAGTGGTTCTGATTAATGCTGACTGCCTATGCCTGTCATAATGCTTAAGGTAAACAGTGACACAAGACAGTATTAAGATGTTGGTTTTGTCTGGATAAGAATACCCATATTTAAGATAAGAGTACCCATGGCCATATTTGTGCTACGTGTAGAGTGCTGCACGAGAGTAAACATATAGCTGACAATGTGACCTATTCAGGACCAAGGCTTTATGAGTGACACAAATTAATGATGCAGCTGAACTTTTAATCAGGCTTATTTTCTCTACAATTTTGCACACGCACGCATTCATTCACCTCGCTGACTGGTGTTTAAGATATATTCTGGTGAATGTGTCATAGTGTCAATTCTAACAAAAAAATGGGGGATCAACAAGCTGTCCTAAAGCGGTATAGGCTGCATTCTCTCAATCTGCATTGCAGCTAGTTTAGCCTGAGGAACAGTGTCTCCAAGAGCTCTGGTAAAAACATAAAACAAACTGAAAGAGATGACACCAACATGTCTAAACAATAAAAAACAGGCTTTCACTATTTTAATCATCACACAATCTGATTCAAGGATAATTTTGGGAAGGCATCGTGACTGCAAACTGGAAACTCTTCTCCATGATATTCAAAGTTGTCATGGTCTTTCTGAAACAATGAGATACATGTTGTTTAAAAAAGAAGAAGAAAATATTCAATTACAAAATCATCTTACTTTATTGACTGAAAGGAATGTGATTTGCTCCCCACCCCTATTTCTATGTATAAAATGGAAACATAGGGGCACCTGCTGTTGCAGTGTCTCCCAGAAGATGCTGTAGGATGTTCTGCAGTGCTGCACCATACTCCTCAAATTCCTCCTCTCTCATGGAGATGCCAATGTCAAAGGGGGCGCTCATCTACTCAGAGGAATGGAAAATGATGATGAAGTATTCTGGTTTCATAAAGCCTACCGGTTGTGAGCTAATGGACCATTTTCACAGCAACCGTTTTGAGGTGGTAAATCAGGAAGTAAAGCAGGTATAACCTTGGAATGATGGTTCCATTCCATTTAGGTGTCCCAGTGCCAGTGCCCTCAGTGGTTACACCTGATTTACTTCCTGCTTTACCACAACAAAGCGGCTGCTGTGAAATTGCCTATTAGCCATGAGTATGATTGTCACTCACGGTAACAGGATTGGCCTCATGGGGTGGAAGAAACTCTTCCTTGGCTTGCCGGCCGACTCGAGGAGACTTCCCTTTGCTCTGTGGTTGACAAATAGACATATAGGACAGAGATTCTCATGCTTGTAACAACCTCGGCTTTACATTGGAGGTCCAAGTGCAGTCTTAGGGAGATTTACATGTTTCCTGGCTCTATTACTACTGAAGACTAGAACGACCGCAACGCGGACTTATGCCTCCGCCATTAGTTCATTCTGGAGTCAAAATCGCCATTTGAGGCAAATTGGAAGAGATTCCGTCAAGGCGCTCCTGTGATGTTGCGTTACAGAGCTTGGAAATTGGGTGTGTGAGAGGTCACAGTGACATTGAACTTTGACCACCAAAATGTAATCAGTTCATCCTTGAGTCCAAGTCGATGTTTGAGACAAGTTTGATTAAATTCCGTCAAGGCATTCCTGAGATATCGCGTTAACAAGCTTGAAAATGGCGTTCGAGAGCTCACCTTGACCTTTGACCTTTGACCACCAAAATCTAATCAGATCATCCTTGAGTCCAAGTCGATGTTTGAGACAAGTTTGATGAAATTCCGTCAAGGTATTCATGAGATATCGCGTTAACAAGCTGGAAAATGGCGTTTGAGAGGTCACAGTGACCTTGACCTTTGACCACCAAAATCTAATCAGTTCATCCTAGAGTCCAAGTCGATGTTTGAGACAAGTTTGATTAAATTCCGTCAAGGCATTCCTGAGATATCGCGTTAACAAGCTTGAAAATGGCGTTTGAGAGGTCACAGTGACCTTGACCTTTGACCTTTGACCACCAACATCTAATCAGTTCATCCTTGAGTCCAAGTCGATGTTTGAGACAAGTTAGATTAAATTCCGTCAAGGCATTCCTGAGATATCGCGTTAACAAGCTTGAAAATGGCGTTGGAGAGGTCACAGTGACCTTGACCTTTGACCTTTGACCACCAAAATTTAATCAGATCATCCTTGAGTCTAAGTCGATGTTTGAGGCAAATTTGATGAAATTCCGTCCAGGCGTTCCTCAGATATCGCGTTAACAAACATCGTTCGTACGGACGGCCGTACGGACGGACGGCCGTACGTACGGACGGACAACCCGGATCCATAATGCCTCCGGCCTGGCTATCGCCGGCGGAGGCATAAAAAAGAAACATGATTAAATGTAAAATAATGATAAATGCTTTGGCACTGCATGTGAAAGCATAAAATGACAAACAAATACACAAGTAGCCCAACAACCAAGTCTTTAAGTTTAAGTTGTATGAAGTTACATTGATGGGAAAGAGACTTCCCAAGTTAATTGGGTGCCTGTTACACAAGTAAAGGTTTAAAGCTTGTCAAGATTATTTTTGCATGTTCAGTATACCTTCCATTTCTTTTTAAAGGGTCATACAATATGATATTTTTTAATATAAGAATGGCAGAATAAGAACATCTTACTTGCGGTTTCTGAGACGGGCTGAGGAAGCTGGAGCCTGCGCTGGTCGACTTGCACCACAAGGCCAGAGAACACAGCAGGAGGATCATCAGACTGGTGCTTCTCTTCACAGGCATGGTGGCTGCAAGAAAATACACTGCTATGTACTACAACACAATTGTGACAAAAGGGAAAAAATGCTATGCTATTAAACATCTTAAAATTCTATTGTGAAATCATTGAGCTTGTCCCCAATTAATAAATTAAGCTGCTACCTTATAGTCCTTACCTTGAAATGTGATTTGGTTTGGGAGGTTCTTGCCATACTTATATACCTTTCCTTTCATCATAATTGTTCATATGGGTTTGAAATGTATTCATCTTAAAAGTAACTGCTGCAGTTATTGACATATCTTGGTAGTGATTGGGTTACTTTGGCTGTTCAAATGTTTGAATTGATAATAAAGTAGGCATTGCTCTGTTGTGACCTGATCATGGTCTTATCCATACAAAGGGGCGATGGAAACAATAGCTTTGCTGTCATAGAGATATTGCTGAATGGGATTCATAGCCCATATTACGCTTATCCAAGGAATATTTGAACTATCATGTCCAGGGCCATGCACGACCCTATCTCACTGGACAGGTGTTCAAGTGTATGACATTTCAACGTTGTCTCAGTCTCATACAGTACTCACAACCCAGAATTGATTAAATTCTTTGAAGGATTTGATGTCATGGCATCAAATTTATGTAGTCACAGTCCACATTTCTACATCAGCAAATTCTTACATCAACATGTACAACAAATTAAAGCCCTGAAAGAAATTATGTGCTATTTCATGACTTTATCAAATGGGACCAGGCCCTTATGTCATTTTCCAATCAGTTGTAAAACTGGATTTACTGTTGTACAGACTTTGGCCCCAGAAGTTCAATATGCTACATTGTTTGAAGATGGACATGACTCTTAGTTGAAGACTGGGATGGAAAATATATAAGTATATTAGTATAAGCATTACAGCACAAGGCTATTTCCATAAGTTGATACCCACTTACAATCCGTTGGTACAAAAAAAACATAGAACATATGAGTGTTTATCTTCTGAAGTAAAAGGGAAGTGAGCGTATAGACCCATAGTTAACCAACAGTAATGTGAATTAGGGTATTTGGAGAGGAAATGAAAATGCAATGGTGTATTATAGCAAACCATCATTGACAGGCACATTACAAATCTGGATAAGACACAAAGTTAGATTTTGGGGAGTTCAGGGATATTTAAAACATTGTTTTGTTTTTGTGTGTTTTGTTTTTTTACTTCAGGAGATCTAAGATTATTTTATATCTTAAATACACAGCCGCTAGTTGGTGCTAAAGCAACATTATGCCAGCTGGTAAAAACACCAAAGAAGAAGAATGACGACATTAAACTGACCAGGGCATTGTGGGCTGGCAAGTGGGCTGATGATTATGGGGATATTATATACAGTCCATGGGGGAAACACAAAGATGGCAAGTGTGAGCATTGTGGAGTATTAGAAAATGGTAAATGGTAAATGGTCTGCATTTATATAGCGCTTTTATCCAAAGCGCTTTACAATCAGTAGGTAGTCTACATTCACCCATTCATACACCGATGGCGGCAGGCTGCCACGCAGGGTGCCTACACACCATCGGGAGCAAGGAGGGTTAAGCGTCTTGCCCAGAAACTGTGCAGCATGTACTGTTGCAATGTTCACACTATGCAGAGGAAAGGAGGGAGCTATTTATTGAGCTGGGCAAACTGGGAGTTGAAAGCTTTTCCCTTAAAACACTGTTGGGTGATGGGGTGGCACAAATAAATATGGTTAGGGAAGTAGTTCGCTTCCTTGTACACTGTAAAAACTACAAGTTCCTCGAGGAACCTCTAGGTTACTCCAAGAACCTAGGGGTTCCTCCAAGAACTCAGAAGTTCCTCAATGCTCCTCAATGCTCTCAGAGGTGCCTGCAGGAACCTTTACTTTTTACGCAGTATGAATATGGTTCCTCAAAGAACCCAATTTGAATTAAGGTTCCTGGAGGCTCTTTAGGCTATATTTTGATATCATATGATATCCAAATATAGTAGCCTAAAGATATGTATGACTTGTGAGTATCTCTGGTATACAGTATACTGTATACTAGAGATACTCACAAGTCATTTTTGCAAGTCCAAGTCAAGTCTCAAGTCTTTGAGCTAGAGTCCAAGTCAAGTCTCAAGTCTTTACAAGTCGCAAGTCTTTGAGGACAAGTCTCAAGCCAAGTCTCAAGTCACTGTATGTGTGACTAGTCCCCATCTTTATCATACTGTGAGGATGTTTTTGAATTTATCTCACTGAAATCAAACTTTACTCTGAAAAGCTTTCTTCTCCCAAGCATGTCTTTGAGTCATTGAAACACTATAAACTAATAATAATAATAATTATTATTATTATTATTATGTCATCTATAGTGGTTATTTGCATAAAAACACAGTTTGATTAGGAAATGATTGTATCTTTTTTTAATTACTGCTAAAGGTTATATAATATTACATCTAATGTGTTACTTTTGTTATCCCCAACACTGCCATATACACTAGTTGCTCATGAAACTGGCAAATGTGAAGGAACTACAGTATATTTCCTCGATTAATGGGGACTGATCTGGCTTTCAGACATGGCTTTTCTTTCTGTCAGTCCGGTAAGTGGCTGCCAATCAAATCAAAAGAAGAAGAAGCGCATAGTTTGTATGTGCTCACCTGGCCCACTGCTCCTGGCCAGCCAATGGAGGATGATGAGCTAGGATGGGTCAAATGTGGAGGACAAAACCTCACAGTGCATCAGAGCACGTGTGCCGTGTGTGTCTCTCAGGTGGCTGCCGTGTGTGTGTGTGTGTGTGTGTGTGGCGTCTGTGACAGATAAAGACACAGTTTGTCCGTCCTGCTTAATCTTTTAATCTTAGATGTTGCACTCACTTGGCCTTGTCTAGGTTGCTCTCCTCCTCAGCCAGCTGCTCGACATCTTTCTGAGCTCGCGCTGAAACCCCATCATTCTGTTTGGTCCACACATTAGGTTTCTACACAGAACACGGAGAAAGGACATGTGGGTTATGAAGTGCATCTGCAATTATAGGGAAAGCAAGGAATAATGTCATTTCATATCAAACAATAAAACACATACCTTGTCTTTGGATTTTGCTTTGAATCCAGCACCAGCATCTTGCCCAAGTTTCTGCTGTTTGAATTGTTCCTGCTTCCTGTACAATTCTGCTTTAAGGTCTACTAGCTGTAAGAAACAAGGCATTATCCACGTAACGATGAGGTTATTATTAGTAACTATGTAACTAATAGTGACAATAAATGTAACTCGGCTGAAGTAAGCAGTGTTTATTTGCTAGCAAAGCAATGTAACGTTAGCCTATTAGCTAGCATGTTAACGTTACGAGTTGCTGTGTTTATCAAGGCAAGGCTATAATTGGTAACACTTCATAATACTGTAACACAAAAAATGGGTAGTTACTGAGGAACGAGTAAGGAACGAACCATTAGTTCATGAATAGTTAATGATTAGTTAATGAGTAGTTGATAGGTAGTTCCTTAATGGTAGTTACTTAAGAACTGACCATTAGTTACCATGTTAACGAACCAGTAAGTAATGATTAGTTACTTCCCTAAAAAAAACTTTTTTTCATTTGTTTTCATTCACTAGTTCATTAATAGTTAATCGGTAGTTCCTTAAAGATCCTTAATGGTAGTTACTTAAGAACTGACCATTAGTTCCCATGGTAGTTACTTAAGAACTGACCATTAGTTACCATGTTAACGAACCAGTAAGTAATGATTACTTCCTTAACATTTGCTTACACTTGCTTACATTTTTTGTGTTACAGTATTATGAAGTGTTACCCTATAGGTAATTTAATAAGCGTCATGCAGCAGCTACATGTTTGCATAGTTGGCTGACTCACAGATGAAGCTGTCACGACAAATGGTTTCTTTTTATCCATGTTTAGATATTTTAAGTTGCGTTAGCATGTTCTTCTTCTCCTGTTTCTTGGGTAGTAGCAGTTTCTTCTTCTTCTTCTTTAGATTTCCGGCAGACTAGGCACGGGTTGGTGCATTGCTGCCACACTGTTAAACTACGTCACTGCACATTGACCTAAGTTCCTGGAGGAACCTTTAGGGGTTCTTCAGCTTGTCGCTGTGGAGGAACCCCTAGGTGCTTTGAGGAACCTTCAAGAAAAGGTTCTTCGAAGAACCCCGCTCTTGGGGTTACTTGAGGAACCTTTTGAAGTTCTTCGAGGAACCTTTATAATTTCTGCTGTAATGTTCATAATAATAATAATATAATTGATTGTGATGAAACCGCTGTCTTTTAAGCAAGGTTTTATTTTTTAGAATTGCTAAATAAAGACATACATCACACACTAACAATTATGTCGGGGATTAAATATAGGGATAAAATACAATAACTTAAAAAACAAAACACAATAAAATACAGTAACGGTCAACAAAAACATTCCCAAGTGACACTTGGTGACTGAAACTCAAATGCCACACACACACGCACACGCACACGCACACACACACACACACACACACACACACACACACACACACACACACACACACACACATATACATACACACACACACACACACACACACACACACACACACACACACACACACACACACAGACACAGGTGTGTAGTTCTGAGCTCAAACATGGCACACGGGCACAAGAGGAAGAAATGGAGTGGTTGAGTCCAGAATAATCACACAGAAATAAACATGTCTTTCTGTCTCTTCCTTGTTCTCCCTCTTCTTCATTCCTTTTCTTCAATTGACAACAGCAGAAAGGTCCACAGTCTCAGAGCAGACACTACTATATTTCACGAGCCAGGCGAGTGATGCTGTTCTGAGCAGTGAAGGAAGCCACGCTCCTGTGTTGTGAAAACCAGGCAGGTTTTCCAGCCTGTCCAAGTGCCAGTCTGTCTGCTCGCTCCTGCATGCGAGTAGTTGCCTCCCTTCGTCTTTATAAATAGTCAGCGACTGTCCATGTGAGGCTTGCGAGCAGTTGTGGATCGAGCTGTGAATGGTCCAATGGAAAAAGGAAGCGGCCTGCTAAGTGCACACACAGCAGCCAGCTAGGAGGACGATGTTAAGGGATACAGTAGCATTGGAAGACTTGTTTCATAGACTGTTTTTTGTTTTTGTCTGATGCTGATGCTCTAGCATGACATCTAGCAATTATTTTTTTGCACATAGCTCCTTTAAAAACCTTGGAATGTTGATAGATGATCCTTCAATCCATTCATCTCAAGCCAACGTATGACATCCTTGACAGCCCATGTTGACACGTCAGTCACTCTAAGAACACACAACAACAGAAAACTGTAAATAATTTGTTGATTTTAACTCAGAAAAAGAGCGTCAATCTATACAGCATCGACTGCAGAACTGTGTCCTGAGTAGGACATTATGGCCCTGAGTCTGACACATTTTCTGGTCTTTTTGTGAGGTTTTTCATTTCAGCAAACACCAGCTAGTGTTGTGGAATTACTTTAGACATGTCTAACAATCTACATGTCATATTTCAAAAACACAGTAAATTCTGCCCATCATCAACCAAAGTTAGCAACAGTCTCGAAGACACAGGCGTGCAGCCTTGGTGAAATGATTCTGTGAGTCTATCAGTACTTTTTGAAATTTTTCACCACATGTTAAGAATGCTGTGGTAATACTAATAACCGTGATGATTTGGTATTATCTCTAGTTGCATTGTATTCGAGAGAAGGCAGACATTACAGTTTTATTTATAGTGTAAAATCACCATGAGATATGGTCCCGAAACACTAAATAAAACATCATAATATAATATAATAGCAGTGAGTGTCAGACTCAGGACCAGTGTTGTTGGGCAGCAACACGTTACTAATATATTACTTGTTTAAAGTAACGTGCCCAACACTGCTCAGGACACATTGAAGTTACATCATTACAACAAAAATACACATATGTAAAGGCACAGGTAATGTCTTACCTATTGGATAATGTCCCAGCGTGGAATTCCATTTTCTGTGGGAACAAGCCAGAAAGGAAAAATTAAAAGTAGCCTTGTGTAAATGACAGAGCTAGTTTGTATTTTGGTACAATAATTGCAAGTCAGTACAAAAATACAAAATGAAAAACATCTACAAAATGAAAAACATCTACATCTATGCATAATACTAAAAATGATATAACTGCACTGCACACTAACTTACGTAGTCCCCACACATTAAAATGGCAAACTAAATTAGCTGCAGCTCAGTTGAAAAGAGGAATGATAGTAATGTTGCCGGCGGACCAGTCTACATACATTAGCCTTTTCAACTTAAAAGGGGAGCAGGTTACCATCCGTAACGGAAGCGTGTCCTGCAACGGACAATATTTTTACAAAACTCCTGTTAAAATTGTGCTTCAAACACTGCTACAATGATCATGTCATGTTTCCGTGTAGTTTAACGGCGAAAACGTTAAGTCGAACTTCTTTCTAGCAACATACCATTGAAATAATTTATTTTAGTTGTGTCTTTGATTTACCAGAGTCGGGGAACGGACGCTACCGCTGGCGTCTTAACTGAAAGCTGCTCTTGTCCTGTAACGGACAGCTCACTCTGCGGCTCTGCTGGTTAGCAAGCCAGTAGTCTCGCTAGCCAGCCTCTCTGGCTAGCGAGACTAGCAAGCCAGTGGTTAGCAAGCCAGTAATAGTCAACAAAGAGTGGCTTGTAGTGGTCGCTGAGTCCCATTTTGCTGCATTATTGCCACATGCTGGCCTTGTTGTGTTTTAGACAAAACTAGCGTTAGCTAGCTAGCAAGCTAGCAACTTTAACGATCAGTAACTCTCGTCGCCCAAGCACGTCTTATGGCTTTCTGTCATCAAAGTCACTTTCCTAAAGTAATTTGACATGTTACCATGCACATATTCATATGAAATTCCACATATTGACACATATAGATGTATAAATTAGTTCCACTTTCACAAAGCGGCGATCCAGCATCTGAAATGCCTGCTAAAGTACCGGAAACCACGTCGATAGACCTCTGACCCGGACGTGACGAAACAGGCGTCCAGGTGTCCGTTGCAGGACACGGTTACGCTAGCTAATTAGCTAATGTTAGCGTTAGCTAGCTAAAGCTAGTTAGCTAATGTCCATTTATTTATCAAGTGGGGGTTATTTTGCGACCAAACGTGTGGGCGAAGTAACCTTTTATTCCCATGAACCTATTGCTTCATACAGACTGAAGACAAAACTCAACTTCAAAAGTTTTAAATTAACCTATGTGCCTGTCTTGGTCGTACTTACCGTCCTGCCTTGTCCTCTGCTTGCAAACAAAACTAGTGAGACGGTGACCTGCTGGCTCGCGCAACTTTCGTCCAGTCCAGAAGAGTCCATGTGCTTCTTCTTCTTTTTGGGCGGCCAGCTTAAGGCCCAATTATACTCAACGTTAAAGATGGAGACGGAGACGGACAGAGCCTTCTGTCCGTACTCTGCGTTAATTTCATCCGTTTTCTGTCCGTCATCTGAAAGCTTACGGATACGCATGCAACGGAGGAAAACCACACACACACTCATGCATTTGACTCTCTACTGCCCACTGGTGGATGTATTGCTTAACATGATACCAACGTGAAAGACGCATGGAAGTATGTGGGCAGTGACGATTACACCGTTTGAAACGGACGCCCTTATTTACGGATGAAAATTGAGTATAATTGGGCCTTTAGAGGTGCATTACCGCCACCTACTGGACTGGCAGAAAGAAAGCCATGTCTCAAAGCTAGATCAGCCCCCATTAATCGAGGAAATATAGTTCCTTCCCATTTGCCAGTTTAATTACCAACTAGTAGAGGCAGAGACGGAGATTTATTTATATATTTACTTTTTATTTTTTTATTGACAATGAGTGATGTGCAAACATTCTTCTTCTTCTTGCTTTCTGGCAGGATGCCTTGCTAGAACATTGCTAGACAGCTATTAGATGGGGATCATATCAAACCTCAAGCTGATGCCGAGATGACAGCTTGACTGGCTGTGAAAACCATGGATACACGTGTATAGTGAAAACCATGGCCTGAATATCCGAACCTTCTAATGCATATTGATTATACACAAAGTTCCAACTTTCTGACATTATTGTACAGTTCAAATACATAATAATAATAAAAATAATAATAATTTAATTTGTATAGTGTTTTTCAATGACCAAAAGACATGCTTGGGAGAAGAAAGCCTTTTCAGACCAAATATTTCTTTCAGTGAGATAAATTCAAAAACATCCTCACAGTATATGGGGACTTGGACTTGAGACTTGAACTTGTGTTGCACATACAGCTAAGTCACACATACAGTGACTTGGACTTGCAAAAATGACTTGTGAGCATTTCTGTTATATATACCAGAGATGCTCACAAGTCATTATACATATCTTTAGGCTACATATATTTGGATATCATATGATATCAAAATACAGCCTAAGGGGCCTCGAGGAACCTTCATTCAAATTGGGTTCTTTGAGGAACCATATTCATACTGCGTAAAAAGTAAAGGTTCTTGCAGGCACCTCTGAGAGCATTGAGGAGCGTTGAGGAACTTCAGAGTTCTTGGGGGAACTCCTAGGTTCTTGGAGTAACCTAGAGGTTCCTCAAGGAACTTGTAGTTTTTACAGTGACAGGTCTGTAGCTACACTGTTAAAACTATAAGTTCCTGGAGGAACCTTTAAGGGTTCTTCAGCTTGTCGCTGTGGAGGAACCCCTAGGTGCTTTGAGGAACCTTCAAGAAAAGGTTCTTCGAAGAACCCATTCTTGGGGTTACTTGAGGAACCTTTTGAAGCTCTTTGAAGAACCTTTAAAAATGTCTGCTGTGATGTTCTTAATATAATAATATTATTATTATTGTTAATAATAATAATAATAATAATAATAATAATAATAATAATAATAATAATAATAATAATAATATAATTGATGGTGATGAAACAACAGCTGTCTTTTAAGCAAGGTTTTATTTTTCAGAATTGTAATAAACTCAATAAATACACATTACACAGGGATAAGACACTACAAAAACACAATAAATTATTTTGTCAACAAAAACATTCCAAAGTGACACTTTGTATAGCTTTTGAATGTAACCAGGGTGGTTAAATGAAGGGTTAAGTCAACCAATGAAGCATAGCTGTTGGTGACCATAACAACACTACTGTATAACCTTATCATGGTTATAGTGAGCTCTGTATGCCTTATATGCACCAGTTCCCAGGGAAGGGTAAGGCAAGTGGACAGTTAAGCGTTGTGCAGATACTTTCATCAAAACCACTTCAAAAACCAGTTTACACCAGGTGCAAAAATATACAAACATTGCACACTGTAAACATAAATAACCACTTTAGAACACATTTTAAACTCATGTCTAGCTCCCAAATCACCCAGTACTTGTTACAAGAGCTCAGTTATTTCATTTGAGTGGAACACTGTTCTAAACCGAGCATTCAACATGGACAAAGCTGTTAAAGGGCTCTCATGGGTCTTGCTGAGAAGTATACAGATGGTGGTGGAAACAACTGGCAAACAGGACTTGCCATTCAAGTGAATTTTTCAACCAGTAGCTTCTTTCTAAAATGACACCGCCCCCCCCAACACACACACACTTCCTCTGGTGCAAACTTTGAGTCTTTCTCACAGTCTCTGGAAACTTCACTCCAAAGATGATGTAGATCCCCAGTAGGGCACCAACTCCTTTTGAGATGTCATCTGGCCTTGCAAAGTCAACTCCATCCATGTGGAGGGAGATTTCACATTCGGCACTGAAGGGGTTCTCACTCAGCAGCAGCACAGGTGTAGGAGCCTTCACCACCTATGAAAAGAACACAACAAATACAGTATGTGACATATGATTTTACAATGTGGTGTTCAAGCACTTTTTTGTGTGCAGTTGCAGTTTAAATCAAATTTCTATTGCATATTAATCGTGCAACCGTGCAATAATTGCAAGTCAGTGCAAAGATAAAAAAAATGACACCAGTGACTGTATGCATGTTAAATAATAGTAAGCTAGCCTACCCATCTTATATTTGATATATATATATATTGATGACTGACAGCTAGTTTGAGTGATGCATGACAGCTAGTCTGCAGGACGATCGACAACGCTTTTGTGTGAGACGTGAGGCGTGATGCCTGACAGCTAGTTTGAGTGATGTCTGACAACTAGTCTGCAGGAGGATCCACAACGTTTTTGTGTGAGACGTGAGGCGTGATGCCTGACAGCTAGTTTGAGTGATGTCTGACAACTAGTCTGCAGGACGATCGACAACGTTGAAGAAAGACTCCTCAATGTCTGCTAGCAATTTTATTTCCGACAAAGATGAGAACACCCTGCGGGTGACATAACAACATGTGAGCGAATGCATGACATAACACTATAACATAAGTGAACACTGTTAACATAAATCTTGTAACATAAAGCATATAAATATTAGCAGACTTACATCAAACAAGCAATCACATGCTGAAGAGAGAGGAGAGACCAAGTGCACACTCTCACACGACCGGAAGGAAAAGGACGTGGCCACAACAACTCACTCTAACCTAAACTGTTCCAAAGGCAGTACTGCACTGCCCCCTAGTGGCCGGGAGTACATTCCTGCATCCCCCCCAGACCGGAAAGCCACGAACCACCGCGGGTTAACGGTCTCAGTCCAAAGTCCATCGGCCGGTCTCCGGCTCGTAACGCTTGGGCGGCCCCCTAGTGCGGGCCGGGTGGGCGGGCCGCAGCGGCGGCGGCGCAGGAAGAGATGCAGCAGGGGCGTGCCGCACCGGCGACGGTGCTGGGAGAAGTGTAGCAGGGGCCACACCAGCAGGAACAAGGGGCGCGGGGAGAGACGGCGCCCCGCCTGAGGGCGCTAGCAGAGAGGGGCCCAAATCTGCATCACGGGGCCCGTCTGTCCACTGCCGTGCGTCACCCTGGGGCACCACCGGGCCAGGGGGGGTAGCCGGGGGCAGACATTCCAGGGAGGGAGGAAGCGGAGGAGGCGTCGACGGCAGCCGCTGGGTATAGGGGGCGACCGGCGTATAGCCACGGAGGAACCGCCGATTGCGCAAAGTCAGACGTCCTGAACCATCGACTCTCACCCGATACTGATCGTGGCCAAGTGACTCTACCACCACCCCGGATCTGTCCCACTTGTTGGGGCTCGGGCCCTGCTGATACTGGACGAACACCCTCTCACCGAGAGCCAGAGGGCGGAGCGGTCTCGAATGAGCCCCCAGAGACTCGGTAGTGCGGGACATCCGCGTACGAAGGGCATCCTCCTTCGCAGCCCATGCCTGACGCCAGAGCGGACGGATATGTGGGTTCGAAAACTTCTCAAGCCGGTTGACGAAGGAGAGCGACCCTCGAAGGGGGTGACCGAAGATAATCTGCGCCGGTGAGAGGTCGCAGTCCGGGTCGGGTGTGTTGCGCAGCTGTATCATCGCGCGCAGGAAGCGGTCCTGGTCGAGACTGCCCGCCGGGCCAATGTTGGACACCAGAAGGCGCTTCGCAGTCTTGACAGCGACCTCAGCTCTCCCGTTGGACTGCGGGAAACTGACGGATGACACGCGATGCCTGATCTGCCACAGGTGGAGGAAGTCCTGAGTGTGGCTCGCCATGAACTCCGGGCCGCCATCGCTCGAAAGCTCCTCAGGCACACCAAAGGTACGGAAGAATGAGCGGAGGTGGCGAACGAGGCCAGCCGCGCCTCCAGCATCAGTCCCGGCCGCAGCGCCCAGGACCTCCACCCAACCCGAGAGCCGATCCCCGACGACCAGGTAGTGGCGGCCCCCGTAGTCAAAGAAGTCAGCAAAAAAAAAACTCGAATGGGGCGGACGTTGGCGGAGATGGCAGAGGGGGCGTGGCCGCCTGTGATGGAGCGTTGCGGTTGCAGTCTGCGCACCCATTCCTGACAGCGCGGATATCCCCTGACATCCCAGGCCAGTAGACTATGGCCCGGGCGTGCTGCTCCATTGCTGAAACCCCCTGGTGGGCAGCATGAAGGTGCCGAAGGACCCTCCCGCGGAGGGACAGGGGAACCACGACGCGATCTTGGTACAGCAAGACCCCGTCCTGCGCATAGAAGGAGTCACAGACCGGTGACAAACTCGCCACGGCAGGGTCATGCACGTCCACCCCGTTCCCGTGCTCAATCATGTCCAGTAGGCGGCCGAGGGACGCGTCAGCCACTGTCTCTTGTGCGAGGAGGGGCCAGGAGATGGCGCCGAGCTCCTGAGCATCGGTGCGGATCGAAGCCATGAGCGCCAACTCCACGGCGTCAGGCACGCCTGGCGGTTCCAGAGAGAGGCCGTTAGCCGAGCCCGAGAGGGAAGGGTGCCTCGAGGCAGCGTCAGCGGCATGGTTGCTCTTGCCAGGAAGGTGCACAACCTCGAAACGCCACGGGAGGGTACGCTGCTTCAGCCTGAACAGGCGTGAGTTCGTGATCTCCTCGAGAGTGCGGTCCCCGAAGATCTTCACCAGGGGCTTGTGATCGGTGACCACGACGAGGTTGTCGCATCCCTGCGTGAAGTATCGTGTCTGCTCCAGGCCCCAGGCCACGGCCAGGGCCTCCCCTTCAATGGCCGCATAACGCTGCTCCGCCGGGGACAGGAAGTGCGACCCAGCGAGTGTGATTCTCCAACCCCCCAGGCAGCAGTCCGGCACGCCTGAGGCACAGCTGCAATGCTGTTGGAGAAGGAAGTAGCCAATGCCTCGCCTGGACCAGTCGGGGCGGAGGCAGGTGCGCTTCTGCATGTCGTAGATCTCCACACCTTCGCGAATGGCCCCAAGTATGACATGCTTGGACGCCTGGAAGGCCTCCTCCAGCTCAGGTGACCACGAGAACTTGCAGCGCGGGCTGAGGAAGGGCTTGAAAGGGGCCATAGTGTCGCGCAACTGGGCGTAGTTAGTCACCTGGTTGACGAGGCCGAACCAGCTCCTGATGTCCGTCGTGGAGCCCGAGCGGGGGAAGTCCCGCGGTTGTAGCCATCACCCGACGACAGAAAACCCTGTGGCGCCCTGGTGTAACGCCACCGGCCAAAGGGAGTGATGAAGGTTGTCAGATGACGATCAGACTCGCACAGGGATAACTGTGATAACCATTCCAAGCGTCCGTGACAGTCTTCCAGGTGCCCTTCCGAACACGACGTGCAAGGTGGAATGGGGACTCAGTTGCGAACGTCTCACGCTGGCAGAACTTATTGAGAGGGGAAAGGTCCACGGTTCTGTGGGGGGACCCGTCGTGCTTCCAGGTAACCACCATGCGGTGGCACCATGTAACCGGCTCGCCGTATGGCACGCACTCGATGACACCGAGGGCCTCGTCCCGGAGAAGGTCGTCGCGGACCTTGTGCTGCCAGTGGAGAGGCACACCGGCTGCGGTGTGGCATGCTTTAGGAGTGGCGGCAGGGTCCACGTGCATCTCGATGGGCGGTCCCTCCATGCAAGGCAGCGCCCGATGGGGGCACGTGTTAAATGTGGACGAGGCGTACCTCTCAAACAACCACCTCTTCATCTGGTCGTTGTTCTCAGGCGTGCAGGGGAATGGCAGTGCCGCGGGGCGCGACGGAGGGACAACGCGCTGTGGGCACGAGCACCGGGCGCCATGGGGGTCATGGCCGTCGCAGCCGCCGTTGGCGTACCTCACTGCATTGACAGACAAGGGCAGGTCCGGCGAGGAAGGGGTGGCGGAATCGCGCTCGTCCCTGGGTTGCCCCGCACCACCTGTCGGGAAGTCCTTGGGCAGGAGGTCGAGGTTGAGCAGCGACCCATAGGAGAGGTACATGCCCCGGACCGAGCTGCTTACATACACCATGGAGCGGCAGGACGACCCCCCGCCGCTCTTGGGGAGCGCAGAGAGTCTAGCGAAGAATGCGCCATCAATGGCTATGGGGGAGCGGTTGGCAGCCGAGAGGCTAAGGCTGACAGGGCGTAGGTCGTCACGCGAGAATCCGCAGGCGAGGTACTCCTCTAGAGACCAAATGTCCGACTGCGCACCTGTGTCTGCGATAGCAGACACCTTCACCTTGATCCCCGATGGCCGACAGCTGGCGCCGTCCCCCTGACTGACTGGATTGTCAACCGAGACAGTGATCAGTGCCCGGGGGTGTTCCCTCAGCCTGGCCCGCCTCCATTCGCCCTTGGAGAAGATATGGTGCTCGAGTCTGACTGGTGCTGCCGTGCGGCGTTGGTGACGGCTCCCGCGATAGTGGCCTGGGTGCGCCTCAGACTGAATGGTCGAGAGCTGGGAGATCGGCTCCGACTCCAGGGCGGCCTGTTGACCGTCAGACGGTGTCTGCAACCGCTCCTCGGATCCCATGGTGGCCTGCTGACCGTCAAATGGCGGCGGCCGCCGCTAGCGTCGGCGGGCCCTGAAACAGTCGATACAGAGCTGGTGAGGCTTGGTATTCCATCCACGAGACCCCTCTGTGAAGACAGGAAAGGTGTTCTGACATCCTGGGCACGCGGCTCGTTTCACCATATCAGCTGGGCTCGGGGCCAAGGAGGGGCTCCGCTGTGGGCTTGGCTGTGGGCTCTTCCTCGAGCGCTGGAATGAGGAGACAGCCGACAGGGCGGATGAAGGGAGGGCGTTATGAGCCATCTCCTTGCCCTCAACGAGCGCGATCACATCGTTCACGGGCTTCCTGAGAATGTCAGGTGTGCCTAGCGCCTCGCGGCGTATGTCTGAGTCGTAGATCCCATTGACAAGGACATCGCGGATGATGTGATCGGTGTAGCTCACATCCCTGCCGCATTCACAGACAGCAACGTAGGAACATGTCTCTGCCTTCCCACGCACTCTGGCGGTAAAGGCGCGGAATGTCTCATCGCGTTCCTGACGCAACTGAAGCAGCTCTGTGCGCAGGACGCATGTGGCGACCGGAACAACGGCCAACGAGCGCATAGCGGCGAGTAGGTCAGCCAGAGTCCCGGAGGCGGCATCCGGGTCCGCTTTCAGTAGGCTGTCACCAAGTTCGGGCCCCGCACACTGAAACAGCTGGAACGGGGCCTGGGCTGCTCCTATGCCCGAGCCTGCACAGAAGACATTCCAACGCCGGACGAACACATTCCATTCCTCTGTCGAGATGCCGGTGTCGACCCTAGGCCGCTCCAGCTTCGGGCCTTGGTGAGCTGGGGGCCGGGCCGCTGCATCCCGATGGGCATGTCCGTGGGCCGTCAGCAGCGCGATGGCAAGTCCCTCTGAAACGTCTCCGGTCTCGAAGTCGCAGCCGGGGAAGGGGCATTTGACCAGCATGATGGTGTTCTCATGAAGAAAGACTCCTCAATGTCTGGTAGCAATTTTATTTCTGACAAAGATGAGAACACCCTGCGGGTGACATAACAACATGTGAGCGAATGCATGACATAACACTATAACATAAGTGAACACTGTTAACACTTTGAGTGCCACGGCCCTTGGGCAAAAGGTGCTGTACTGTGCCACATAGGCCGCAATGCATTTTAATATAGCCATATCATTTTTTGTGTTCCTCTTATATGGACAACCAATAGCCTCAATGAAACTTTGAACCCTTCTGTTTCATTAAAAAAAAACTGTGTTTATAAACCGTTCCATTTTGGAAATACACCCCTCTGAAAAAGAGTGTTTTCGACCGAAAAGAGCATGCTGAAATTAGTTTCTGAGATAATCACATCTTTATGTTAGAAAGGCGACAGAATGAATTCTGCTTTGAGTTCGAGCCTGCTGCTGCCTGGGTGTGTGTGTACTGTCAATGGTTGTATGCTGTTAGTGCCCTGCGTGCCCCACCCCCCTCCTCCCCCTCCTCCGTGGTGGGAGGAGTCGAGTGTCTCTGCTGTGGTTTGCTCTGAGTTTGATCTGCACTGAAAAGTCCGCTGCCTGCATCCCCCGCTTTTTTACAGCGTGTCCTCGGCTCCCAGCTGAGAATAATGTAACTTTTCAGAAAGACGCTGGTGTCGCCGTGTCGGCAACTAAATCATATGGATGGACTATCGCAGCGGACACGGATGGGGCTCAATTGTGGCAGCAGATGACTGCTGTTCACAGGCACAGCTAAGTAACGTTATGCTTCAAGCATATCAATGGCGATTTCCGTTTCCTCATGACTTCTTCTCTCTTTTCTCCTGGCCTTTGTCTAATCGGGAGGGCACTGTCGCCACCTAAGGGTTCTGTAAAATAGGTTAGACACATTCAATAGCTCCCATATTGTAAGAGGCGATGTAAGAGGCTTAGATCGACATCCCCCCGTCAAAATATGAATTTGGAGTTATTGACGCCATTTGGCGTCGCTGGCAGCCTACGGTAAATTTCTCTTGACGCCATATGGCGTCGCTGGCACTCAATGTGTTAACATAAATCTTGTAACATAAAGCATATAAATATTAGCAGACTTACATCAAACAAGCAATCACATGCTGAAGAGAGAGGAGAGACCAAGTGCACACTCTCACACGACCGGAAGGAAAAGGACGTGGCCACAACAACTCACTCTAACCTAAACTGTTCCAAAGGCAGTACTGCACTGCCCCCTAGTGGCCGGGAGTACATTCCTGCAAACGTTTTTGTGTGAGACGTGAGGAGTGATGCCTGACAGCTAGTTTGAGTGATGTCTGACAACTAGTCTGCAAGACGATCGACAACGTTTTTGTGTGAGGCGTGATGCCTGACAGCTAGTTTGAGTGATGTCTGACAACTAGTCTGCAGGAGGATCGACAACGTTTTTGTGTGAGACATGAGGAGTGATGCCTGACAGCTAGTTTGAGTGATGTCTGACAGCTAGTCTGCAGGAGGATCGACAACGTTTTTAGTGAGGCAGGAGGAATGACAGCGTTTTCGTGTGAGGACTGAAGGTGTTTCAGAGCACACTCGACGGTTTACTATAGGAGACATGACAACTGACAACGCTTTAGACTGAGGAACGATAGCCTATACTCTGACTGACGAGGATGCCCTAAAATGGTTGCCGTACTGTGGATGTAGATGAGACAGTCTGTTTTAAGAGACTATTAGCGCGAGGTTACGCGACATAGGAGAACACCAGTTTGTGTTTTCCCCCGTTTTGGGCGTGGTTTCTGAATGATGACGCGCTCCGCAGTGTCTATGGTCTGTGATGTGAATGTTTGAGAACCACTGAAGCCTGATACTTTTATTCTGAGGCTTTTATTTTGAAGTTAAACTCCCTTGTTTTCAACCCGGAGGTTCTTTAATGTTTCCGCCTTTACTCTGTCTGTGGGAGAAATTATATTTTTGTTGAATGTTGAACGTTTTATACGATGGAAAACGTGTGGAAAAGCGAAGGTTTGTGCAGTTATCTCTATCTATCTATCTATCTATCTATCTATCTATCTATCTATCTATCTATCTATCTATCTATCTATCTATCTATCTATCTATCTATCTATCTATCTATCTATCTATCTATCTAGCGTTAGCTAGCTAGCGTTATCTGCTGCTAGTTTTATGGTGGAAACTCAAGATAACGTTAGAAGAGAGACTAAGCGGGTGTTCTTGTTCTGAAGATAAATGTATCTTGGTTCTTACTGTAACGTAAAGCTACTTTTGACAGAAACCTTGCAGCGTGCTCCTACAGAATAGGAACCATTTAGCTAGCTAGCTACTATATTAACGTATAACTAATGCGTTGTCCTAACGTCTAAATAACTAGCGTTAACGCTAACCAGGGAGATAACGTATTGTAGCCATCCTCTCTGAGTGACAGTTATGTTCTGCCTAGTAGCCTCAGTAATTAGGCAGAACATAATGCAGACATGCCTCTGCCTTCTGGGTCATGAATTCATACAGTACATGGCCTAGAAATGAGAGAAACAATGCAAACTATCAAACTATCATTTATTGTCCACTTTTTACATACAGATTTCAACATGACAACACATGACATGTTTAACTTTGGTACAGTAGCCTACATAGCCTGATATCAGACTGAATTGTCAACTCGTACAAACTCAACTCGGATTCGAACGTCTCTGACCCAGGCAGTACACCAGGGTTCCCCAAATAGTCCCCCATCTCCTTTGTGATATATTATGCATGTTAAAGTTGTGTGAACTTTCGCAGCCCCCCCACCACCCAATTTCTTAATAGAGCAGTACACAAACAAGACAAAACAAACAGGCTCAGGCCACAGGAAAAGAAAAGAAAGAAAAAACATACAAACATCATCCACATTCAATCTTACAACGTGGTGCTACCAGCCACATAAGGGGCATTATGTGCTTAAAAGAAATGTACATGGGATACTGCGCGAGGGGTCCATGAGAAACCAGCCAGGCAAGTCACCCATCATCGCCCCTAACCTCATCGAGGTAGGCTAAATGGGTAACTGTCGCAGTTTTTAAAATGTACACCGCACAGCCGTGGCTAGAGTGAGCACTGAGAGGCTGAGAGGCTGGCTCCATAGGGTCCCATTGCAGTTTCCCCCCAGAAACGTGGTTTGTTTACCAAAATGCTGCTCGGCTGATCCTTGGTATAAGTAATTGTTTAATTCACCATTAACAAACTGCTTGTAAATGGCTTATAGATTAAAGTTATTATAAAGTGTACCAGATCGTCCAAAGTAGAAAGTAATTCACAAAGTTTTGAAAGTGTAACATTATCAATTAATCTGTCTGCAAGTGGCCAGGGTGTACCAGTGAACAGGAATATTTAAATACAATAATACAACGAGTGAGAATTATGCTTGTTAATACAAATTGTTTGAAATACAGTTACCAATCTTTCTTTAGGAATAAAAAGAAGAGCCCGCACACTGCTGGTAAAGATGTCTCCCAGTCAAAATATATCTACTGGGAGACATCTTTACCAGCAGTGTGCGGACTCTACATTTGTTTCCTTTGTGTTTCCTTTGTCCAGCACCTGCTGTTTTGAGTGGATGTGCGCGCTCTACTTTTTTATCTCACCAATCTTTCTTTAGCCACAAGTGAAAAACATGATGGATAGGGCAGTAGTAGCACTAAGTAATTGCATGCATCATCTCCCTGTTCAACAGAAATTCAGTTAAGATTTGTTTTTGCTATAATCTATCTGGTCTCCCATCTCCTTTCCAGGTTGCCCTCTTCCTCTGCCCTCCCTCCATCTCCTAGTTCCCCCTGTGCGTCTTATGTCTGCTTTCATGTGGCAAGTAGCACAGCAGGGCAATGTGATGCAGTATGACAAGTTGCTGGAGTTTATCAGTGTGGTGACGGAGATCGTTCCAGAGCTTCTGAGCTCCAGTCAGAGAGCTGAACTCATCCTGGGACTGAGGGCAAAGGTGAGCAATTGATCTGAGATGAGATTTTTTTTTTGCTCCTCTGTTCATGTTATCATCTGGCAGTCAGCTCAAAAATGGTAAGAATCAATGGTTTCATATGATTGTTGCAGCTTTGCATTGCCACAAGCTGTTAGCTGTAGCAGGTTCAACACGCCTGCGTACAAATATTACTGGCCAATATTTGCCTTTTGTAAATGTAGTGGTGCATATATTCATTTAAGGATGCACTGATAATATAGTATAAAGTTAGACTTTTTTTTCTCTTTTTTGCAATAATATTGACACAAAATCTTTGAGAAAGGTGTGCATCTTGGGGCTACAATAATGTTTTTATGTTTGTTGTAGCAGTGAAACGGCCTCTACTGTATCCCTTTGTCTCAATAACTCTTGGAATACTTAACTTTGCTTTCCATTAAAATGTTTGGGGGTATTTTTGCGTGGGACTTTTGCTGAATGAAAGAGGAGAGCTAGAGCTGGGCTCGGACCACATTTCACCACCGCAAGTGCTGGTTATGCACAGCGCACGCACACACAGTCACACACACATTATGCACGTAATCTGCAGTTAGAAAGATCATAGTTTCAGTCTTACCATGCATTGACAATTGGAGTCTGTTAACGCTGAATGCTGTAGCCTTCTCTGTTTATGAGATCGTCTGCAATATTGGTGATTGAAAAAGAATAACTCGGAGCAGCACATTAAAAAAGAAGAAATTAATGTGAACTGCTCATTTTTTGGGATGTGAATTTATTTCAAAATTCTAAATTGCGAACTATGAACGTGAAGTAGTTCATTTTAAGATGTGTGAAGTCGTGAACTGAGCTTTGAGCTAGCTCTTGAACTTTCACAACACTGAGTGGCAGAAGTCTGGTTCCAGCTTAACTACACTTACCTAGTCTTGTTCGTGTCGGTTGTCTCTTGCAGTGGAGCTCATCTTATATCTGTTATGAGAGGCACAGTTTTCCATGGTGTTTCTTGCTGACTCTCCCACCTCTGCTCTGTTGCAGCTGGTTCTGGAGTTGTGTCGTAGTGACGGTCTGGCCAACCTGCAGACCATCCAGACCCACCTGGATCAAATCCAAGCCTGCAGCGCTGACCTGAGCTCCACTCACTGGCAGGTGGGTCTGCTCAACAAATCTGAAGCTCCACATTCACAGCTGCTCCGTATGGAGGAATGATCCACAGACTTAAAATCTCAGGTGCTCTCACAGTCATGCAAATATAATGATATGTAACATTATTACTGTAATCTGACTCCAAAATAATAATAAAAAGACAGCAATCAGATTACAGATACCGTAAATTCCGGACTATAAGACGCACCGGTGTATAAGCCGCGGGACCAAAATTGACTATTTTTTTCTTCTATAAGCCGCACCGGACTATAAGCCGCGGGTGTTTTGATGTTTAATTACCATATGAAAGGGTTCGTGCACAGAGAGGAATGTCGGGAAAGAGATCGCTGTTTGGGGAAGCTCCCATTTATTAACATTTCAACAAAACAAAACAAAAGTCAGGTCACTAATCCCCAGACAAAATCACACAACAATAGGCTACCGTAT
The DNA here is from genome assembly GCF_964638095.1 of Poromitra crassiceps. Lineage (NCBI taxonomy): Eukaryota > Metazoa > Chordata > Actinopteri > Beryciformes > Melamphaidae > Poromitra > Poromitra crassiceps. Next base: position 43,384,836 of record NC_139624.1, read on the forward strand.
ATGTGCAGCAAACCTGTAACCAGAGAAGTCAAGTCACTAATCCTCGTCTTCCTCTTCTTCCTGCGTACTGAAACCACCAAAGTCCTCATCTTCAGTGTCGGAAACGAACAGGTTCAGGGTGGCTTCGTCAACCACTCTCCTCTCTCCTTCAGGTGCCATGGCACGAGTCCGATACCTCACGAGTCCGACACCTCACGAGTCCGAAAAAAGAGGCTAACTTCCCCCAGACCCTAACCCAAAACCTAACCTCTCCCACCCCCACGCCTAAACCTAACATCCCCCAGACCCTAACCCAAAACCTAACCTCTCCCACCCCCACGCCTAAACCTAACCTCCCCCAGACCCTAACCCAAAACCATGAGGTGTCGGACTCGTGAGGTATCGGACTCGTGAGGTATCGGACTAGGGGGCAGTCCCCGTGGCGTCATCCTCTTCATCCCGCAGCAGTCCAGCGTTTTGGAACCCGTTGGTAATTGTGGATGTTTTCACACTCCTATAATATTCCGTGATCTTCCTTTGTGTGAATTCGCCGAAGTTTGTGATTTTCTCCTGATAGTCGGGAGGGAGTTGTTCAGTAGTTCTCCCCCGGACGGACAGTCCCTTTTGCCCAGGTTACGCGCGGCTGCTCTGTTTGATCGGCGGCTGCTCTCTTTTAATGCGAGATTGACTGCTTTCAACTTGAAAGCTGCCTCGTGTGAATTTCTGCGTACCTTCCCCATGGTAAGTGAGAGTGTTGCTTCTACTGCTCGTCTTGTTGTGAATATTCCTTGATCTTCCTTTGTGTGAATTCGCCGAAGTTTGTGATTTTCTCCTGGTAGTCGGGGGAGGGAGTTGTTGCCCGAGTGGCCGTTTGCTTACCGTAATTACCATATGTAAGTGGTCACGCACAGAGGGGATTGTCGGGAAGAGATGGCTGTTTGAGGAAGCTCCCATTTACCGTATTACAACATTTCAACAAAACAACATAACACAACACCACCGTTGTTTATTTTTACAGTGCACACAGTGTCCGCGGTGTGGTGAAAAGAGGGCAAGAGAGGAAATTAAAACAGAAGTGGATTTATAGTTAGAAAGAGTGCTAAAAAAGAGAGATTTTTTTTTTTTTTTTTTTTTTTTTCTGAAAAAATCCATAGATAAGACGCACCGTTATATAAGCCGCAGGGGCCAAAAAACGGGAAAAAAGCCGCGGCTTATAGTCCGGAATTTACGGTACTTAGAAATAGGTGCTGCCATGTTGTATTTCTGAATATATTTCAAGTTAAACAGGCGTTTTAGAGCACGATATAACAAATTACTTCCAGTGATTGTAATTTGTTATTATTAGGAATGCAACTAACAATTATTTTCATTATTGGGTAATATAGCTATCATGATAGTAATGAGTAATGGATTACACTTTGAATGTTACATCTATTCAGGTTGCTGTGTTTTGACCCTTACACTTCTCTCTGTCTGTTGTTTGTATGTTTCTGTGGTTAAAAGCATGAGCTAAACACCTAAAATGTGAAATGTAATGTAAATGTGACCTTTCCTCTTGACAGATCAGCACCGAAGTCCCGAATGCTTACATCAACTTTTCTAATCTGGTTCAGAAGTTGCTGAATGTTCCATCATGTGAAAAGGAATACTTCTTCCAAGTGAGTCTATTTATATCTTCTGTCTGTAAAACATATATATATAATAGGAGTAGGAAAATAGACCTGTTATATTAATGATAGATTTTTGATGTTAAATGGATTTTAAAATTAATTTAATTAGCTTAAAGACAGTGATGTATACAGTAGATCCCCAAATTCTCCTTCCCACTTTTGCCCTTGATCCAAACATCTTTGTAGGAGGTTTTCCCAGCAAACTACGGCTCTGCCTATGACCAAACGTTGCTGCATCTGGTGTCTGAGTTCCTGTCCAGGCTGGAGCAGCTGCTGCCAGCACCAGACTACACACAGGTACAGAGACAGAATTGTCAGAAAATTGGAAACATAATAAATCTGGTTAAAAAGACAGAGCCCGCACACGACTTCTTTATTAATGCAACAATGTTTCGATATGAGGTAGATCTTCGTCTGGTCAAATAAAAAAAATCTTTCATTCCTTATTTAGACTTGTTAGCTGATGAATGAGTAGACACAGGTGACACTCCTCAGGTATCAGGCACAAATGAGTTACCATTAAGCAGATCAATTACAGATATCCAAAGAGCATAAATAATCACAAATTCTATACAAACAAGACAACAATTACAGATGCAATTGGAAAAAATTCATCTTGGAAACGATACTTTATTTCAGAATTTATTTATTTTTTACATCTAGCATATCTCTAGAATCATACCAAATGCCGTAACAGGAAGTGTAAACACAATCGGAAGTTCTGATTGTGTTTACACTTCCTGTCACTCATAAACCTAGTCTGACTCATATGTGAGTCAAACTAGGTTTGTCCAGGTGAGTCAAATTGGTTTGAGCAGGTAAAACAGCCAGGGTTTTGAACAGGAAGTCGTGGACATGATGGGTCAAGTGTGCGGGGCTACATAAGGCGAATAGCCTACAAAATTAATTGTTAACGGTAGCCAAACGTTGTTTCAGCTTGCGTTTCTCCATGCGGACCACCCGTGTGTTTTTTTTGTTTGTTTTTGGCGAGTACCTGGTTACTCGTTCATAATAGAAGGAGGATACTTGAATATTGGAATTACTTATACTGCCCATCTTTACTTCTGATGCATCACCACCATCTGCACTAGAAGAATCACATTTGGAGTCTTTCTTGTCAAGCTGCATCTCTTTGGTCTTCTCTGTGCCATAGACAGCAGCATGGCTTGCTGAAACAAGCGGCGTAGCAGAAGATTTCACCCGCCATCTATCTGACCCCTTTGCCCTGAAGACTCTGCTGCTTCACCACAGACAACTAGGGACTCTCTGCACCCGTGAGTTTCACAGAGCCTGGTCTCTCACAAAAGGAAGAAGTCATGACTATACGATACGATACGATACGATATACTTTATTGTCAGTTCACACTGAAATTTGTCTTGCAAGACAGCGGCAGTCCCATGCACAAGCACATGACAAAGAGAACAAAACCAAAAATACAAAGATACATACACACATACAGCACACAGAGAGCACTGGTCACTGCTCCACTGACCCTCGGCCATGTTCTTGATTAAGCCTCAGGATCGACTGATGTATAAAGGACTTTCTTAGTCTGACCTTCTTGAAAGTTGGAATTAGGTATCTCCTGCCAGAGGGCAGGAGTTCATATTCTTCATGTAACACATGATTAGTGTTTGAGGCAATATTTCTAGCTAACCTCAATACACTGTTGACATATGTAGACTCATATAGACTATGCAGTGGTTTACCTACAATTTTTGAACAAATATTCATCTGTCTAAGTAGTTGTGATTTTAAGGTAACAGACAGGCATCCATACCAGGTGGTACTGCAGTACTGTAAAACACTCATAATCACTGAGGTAAAAAATAATAGAAGAATCTGTTTACTAGCACCAAAAGATCTTAATCGGCGAAGAAAGTATAGTCTTTGCTTCATTTTCTTAAACAGAGAGTCTACGTGGTCTTTCCATGACAGCAGGTGGTCTATTGTTACTCCTAGGTATGTGAAGGAGCATACCTGCTTGATCTGTTCGTTATGGATAGTAACAGAGGTGCTGTGTGTGTCAGGTGGAGACCCAAAAACAATCTCTGCTGTATTTTTTGCATTGATTAAGAGAGTTGACTGATTCAGTTATATAATGTACTGTATGTATGTGTAAAGGAACAAGGTGATTTTTTCTCTTTCTTTTATGTATATTCCTCCTTCTATTATAGGTCCTTCATGCAGCCGGGAAGATATCATCCTCAACACAATGGCCCTCCCTCCAGAACTGGGAGTGGAGAAATACCCTGAGCAGTACAGTGAGGATGATGATGACGATGAGGCAGTGCGGGACTCTGAAGATGACGACTCGAGTCAAAGCTCGGACATCGCTAGTGACGATTGGTCGCCAACAAAGAAATCAGGTTAGACAAAAATTGAGCATAGCGTTAGTTCTGGCAGGCCACAAAGTCAAGCTCAGCTCAACAAACCCGGCCCACATCAGCTGATGGCTATGCTGATTTCCTTCTAGGCATTCAATTGGTAAATCTCATACAGGGCGCCTTACAGCTGCTACCTTTCTGCCTACTTTTTTCTGCTTCCTCTGCAAGCCATTTGCAACCCACCTCCACCACAGCTCCTCTTTGCATGCTGTGTCTGACTTAAACAATGTAATTTCTGTTGTCATTGTTGCTTGCTCTGTTCTGTACCTGGGGGTCTTTGTTGCTGTCTTAAAACCCATGACACACCAAGCCCATTCGTCTTTAGGCGACTGTCGCTCTAGTATTTGCAGTGTGTCCCGCACCGTTGGCTCTAATCTGCTTTGCGACGGCTTTTCTGGCCGATTCAACATGTTGAATCAGCATTGGGTCGTTAGTGATAGAAATCACTCTAGCCACTTTCAGATAATGGACTCAGTATTTTCTCAGGGTAGCTCAGGGAAATCATTCCCTGGGATTTATCTGGAGTTACCCTTTCAGAAATAAGGCATTGTTCGTGCGTCCTGGTGGCTCACCTGGTAACACACGTACCACGGAGGCTCGGTCCTTCGTGCGGCCGACGTGGGTTCGAATCCGACCCGAGGTCCTTTTCCGCATGTCATCCCCTCTCTCTCTCCCCACCTTTCCTGTCTGCCTACTGTCCTATTTAAATAAATGCAAAATGCCACACAAAAAAATAAATTAGGCATTGTTGCACACATGTGGAACAACCCCGGTGTCGAGTAGAGAGGGGGGCGAGGGTGGGGGGAGTTGGGGCATGACGTAGTGTGCTGCGGGGTTTATGCAAGAGTTGAGACGGACTTAAAAAAAATCAAGACAGACTTTTAATAACGTTTTTCAATTTAGATTACATCAGAGATAGAAAGCAATTCTCCACTCCATGACAAAAAAAAAAAAACTTTAACGCTTTATTCTGAGAATAGGTCCAGATATCCTACCTAGCGTCGATATCCAATACTGAGAAGCAGGACGACCATCGTGTCCAAAAATGCTCTAAAGGTGGTGTGGTGCACAAAGCTTTGCAGATATAGAGCCAAGGCGAGCCTTTCAATCAAGCAACACGTCGCCTGTTGGCTGACACACGGAGAGCAGGTTCCACTTCGACCTTCATTTGGAAGAACTGAAACTGCCTGATGTTTGCTCGCTCGCTCATTCACATCAACTATATATATATATTTATATATAATATAATAATAATCTCTCTCGCTGGCTTTCTGTCTTTCACAGGCTCTGCAGAGCTTGTGTGACACACACACAAGCTCTGCTGCTCCAACCCGGCCCTATGACTACCTCCTAGCCTAGTCACAGATCCTATGACTACCTCCTAGCCTAGTCACAGATCCTGTGACTACCCCCTAGCCTAGTCACAGATCCTATGACTACCCCCTAGCCTAGTCACAGATCCTGTGACTACCCCCTAGCCTAGTCACAGATCCTATGACTACCTCCTAGCCTAGTCACAGATCCTATGACTACCTCCTAGCCTAGTCACAGATCCTATGACTACCCCCTAGCCTAGTCACAGATCCTGTGACTAGGCTAGGGGGTAGTCACAGATCCTGTGACTACCCCCTAGCCTAGTCACAGATCCTGTGACTACCCCCTAGCCTAGTCACAGATCCTATGACTACCTCCTAGCCTAGTCACAGATCCTATGACTACCTCCTAGCCTAGTCACAGATCCTATGACTACCTCCTAGCCTAGTCACAGATCCTATGACTACCCCCTAGCCTAGTCACAGATCCTGTGACTACCCCCTAGCCTAGTCACAGATCCTGTGACTACCCCCTAGCCTAGTCACAGATCCTGTGACTACCCCCTAGCCTAGTCACAGATCCTATGACTACCTCCTAGCCTAGTCACAGATCCTATGACTACCTCCTAGCCTAGTCACAGATCCTATGACTACCTCCTAGCCTAGTCACAGATCCTATGACTACCTCCTAGCCTAGTCACAGATCCTATGACTACCCCCTAGCCTAGTCACAGATCCTATGACTACCCCCTAGCCTAGTCACAGATCCTATGACTACCTCCTAGCCTAGTCACAGATCCTATGACTACCTCCTAGCCTAGTCACAGATCCTATGACTACCTCCTAGCCTAGTCACAGATCCTATGACTACCTCCTAGCCTAGTCACAGATCCTGTGACTACCTCCTAGCCTAGTCACAGATCCTATGACTACCTCCTAGCCTAGTCACAGATCCTATGACTACCTCCTAGCCTAGTCACAGATCCTATGACTACCTCCTAGCCTAGTCACAGATCCTATGACTACCCCCTAGCCTAGTCACAGATCCTATGACTACCCCCTAGCCTAGTCACAGATCCGGGTCAAAGGAGCGTCGCGGGAGCACGCATACCATGGCCAATTGTGTTCATACATACACTCCCACCTGGGTAACATTTACATAACTCCTGAATTCCAGGGGATGTCTGAAATGGGCTTCCGATTGGCTGGTCAGGGGTAGCGAAGTAGGACAGAGGGCACACAAAACGCTCTGCTCATTTTCCAACTTCTATATTTTCATGACGACGTGCCTTTAGGAAAGTCCCTCGAGCCTCTCGCTGCATGATATCACCCATTTAGTGCGGTTTCTCCTTATTCTCCGCCTCCTCCTCTTCCTTACAGTAAAAGACCAGACAAGGGCTGACATACTGTAAGCCAGTGTCATTTGCAAATTTGTATCAGACATATTCTCGGTTGGAAGTAGCTACATTATGAAGCTATTTCAGTGAGCAAAATGGTAAGCAAATGCTACTTTCTATTTAATGTTTCATGAATAACATAAGTCAAGTCAAGTCAAGTTTATTTGTATAGCACATTTCATACACAGAGGCAATTCAAAGTGCTTCACATAAAATGGTTGACAGGAAAATAAAAGAATAAAAGAAGAGAATAAAATGGACAGCAGTTGCAAAAAGAGCTAAAAACCTATAGAGGACTCATTGGGTTTGCATAATAGAATAAATCAATTTATCTATATTTAGTCCCCCGACATCATGACTATATAAGAAACATGACTACACACACATAAAACTCAGGTCTAGGTACGGTGTCCTCTTTTAAGCTTCCCATACACGTGCATCCCTCCTGACGCATCACCTCACTCTCTTGTGAGTATATCCGTATTACGGAACCATCCCCCAGACCTGCAGCTTTTAGCAGTAATTGCAATCATCTATGTTTTAAAACCAATTGTATAATAGTGATTGAGAAACAGCTGTCAGTTTCAGCTGTGAGAAACAACTGTGCTAGCTGCCCGTCGGCTGCTGTGTTTGTGGTGTGTTCTCAGGGGCGTAGGCAGAAATTCAATTATGGGTGGGCCTGGATAAAATTGGGTGGGCCTGGATAAAATTGGTGGGGCAATTGCATGACGAAATTTTGTGCGCAAAATTCCTAGATGTCATGAAGTTGTCATGCATTAGACTCTGGAGATGATGTGCCCTGCGTTTTTAAGCTACAAAACCATTAGCTAGCAAGGCAGCAGCAAGTTTGCCTCTAGAAAACAACCAATTAAAAAAAAATATATATATATATATTTTTTTTTTTTTTGGGTGGGCCAGGGCAAGAAGTGGGTGGGCCTGTGCCTACCCAGGCCCACCTGTAGATACGCCCCTGGTTCAAATGCAACTTTTTTGGCCCCGACACAGAGACATGAGGTCACGTATAGACACAGAGACATGAGGTCACGTATAGACACAGAGACATGAGGTCACATATAGACACAGGAGACATGAGGTCACGTATAGACACAGAGACATGAGGTCACGTATAGACACAGAGACATGAGGTCACGTATAGACACAGAGACATGAGGTCACGTATAGACACAGAGACATGAGGTCACGTATAGACACAGAGACATGAGGTCACGTATAGACACAGGAGACATGAGGTCACGTATAGACACAGAGACATGAGGTCACGTATAGACACAGAGACATGAGGTCACGTATAGACACAGAGACATGAGGTCACGTATAGACACAGAGACATGAGGTCACGTATAGACACAGAGACATGAGGTCACGTATAGACACAGAGACATGAGGTCACGTATCGACACAGGAGACATGAGGTCACGTATAGACACAGAGACATGAGGTCACGTATAGACACAGAGACATGAGGTCACGTATAGACACAGAGACATGAGGTCACGTATAGACACAGAGACATGAGGTCACGTATAGACACAGAGACATGAGGTCACGTATAGACACAGAGACATGAGGTCACGTATAGACACAGAGACATGAGGTCACGTATAGACACAGGAGACATGAGGTCACGTATCGACACAGAGACATGAGGTCACGTATAGACACAGGAGACATGAGACACAGAAGACACGAGGTCACGTATCGACACAGGAGACATGAGACACAGAAGACACGAGGTCACGTATCGACACAGGAGACATGAGACACAGAGACATGAGGTCACGTATCGACACAGGAGACATGAGACACAGAAGACACGAGGTCACGTATCGACACAGAGACATGAGGTCACGTATTGACACAGGAGACATGAGGTCACGTATCGACACAGGAGACATGAGGTCACGTATCGGTCGGCATCTATTTGCCGCTAGTCCTTTCAAGTGTTTTCAGTGTGTCAGGGCCTTTAGGCTTTCCATGTTAACACATGGAAGGGCAGGGAGCTCCCTGAAGCTACCGCTACTCTCCCTGCCTTAAGCCCCAAATGCACAGGGAGTCCACCCATTGTTTTAAACGGCCGAACACGCACCAAGAGCATTCTGACGCACGTCAAACTGCCTTGACGCCCGTACTCCGAACCTGTTTCGATTTTGGAGCATCAAATGAGGTTCCAGCAGCCACGACCAAAGCGCTCTGAGCTCCCCCCCCCCTCCCTCTCTGCCCACTTCCATCCCCGTCTGTATCGATATCGATATGCTCCTCAAACAAATCTCATTGCAGTTTAAATACAGCAAGCATTAATACGCTATACTATAGCAAGACTACAAAGTGAGAATAGTGTTCTAAGCGCATCGGCTAGCAAAATATAGCCTATCCCTGGATGTCATGATGAGATTAGATTGGTGAAAGTTTGGACAGAATGATTTCATAATTTTCTCCCGGAGAATTACCTTTTTTCTCCCCCTCTGTACGGCAGACAGGTAGGATGATCCAACAGCCTCTGAATGACAGGGGCTCAAAACGATGGTATTACAACTTTTTTCCATCGGTCATTGTGCCTGATTACATATAAATTAGTGGCCTTTCCCCAAAAATAGTGATGGTTCTGTCATTCTGTGGTGTAGCCTACATTTCAGATCTGATGCTTGCAGTGCGCTATAGGGACAGAAATTGAAATTGCGTCAGTTTTCGCTCCCTATGCGTTTCGGGCTTTAGGGTACATTCAGACAGAGTCCGACGAGACGCAGTTGCCGCTGCATGTAGTGCAGCTGGTCGTACAGCGATCTGGGAGTGTCCCACTTGACCCCCCCTTTCTGCCTTCTCCCCTTCAAAACAAACATGTGTGCGAGCGAACCAGGAAAATATGTTTTTAACACGTTCACTGCCATTGACGAGATATCTCGGCTTACAGAATCCAACGGTTCACTGCCAATGACGAGTTATCTCGGCTTAAATTTTTTTTTTTTTTTTTTGACGGTGGGACGTGGATCAACGCTCCCCACGTCTCCTATAAAAATATTGGAGTCAGCGAACGTGTACAACCCATTCCACGGACCCACTAAGTGGCGACCATGCTCTCCACACTAGAAAAGGCAGAGCCAAAACTGTAGGGGAACGCGCGAGGAAACCATTCTCTACTGTAAAATGGATTGGCGAAAACGCTTTCACTTTCGCGCATTATCGCGCTGGGAGCTGGCGGTGGGGGATTCCAAAAATAGACTGGGTGGAAAACACACTTTGAAACACGCAGCATAAAGCCTAGAATCGCACAAAGCTTCATCAAAGCTCTCAAACCCAAGAAACGAGTGAGCCCTATCCACACTCGCTGCCAGGGAGGGAGGCTGCTCAAACTCGCAGCAGCAGCAGCAGCAGCAGAACACTCGCTTGTGACAACGCTGCTGAAAGCCACCAAACACGCCCACGGAGGGAGGAGTTGGAAGCAGAGGGGGGTTTCCTGCTGTTATGGAGGAAATTACTGTTCAAAACTATTGTTTAGATGTCTGACGTCTTACTGATGCCAAAAATGAATGGTTAAAGTGACTGTTCTATCGAATTTCACAAAAAGCCGTTTATCTCAGAATAAATTTCCAGACGCTGAAACCATGCTGTATTCAACTGCTAATGCTTACATAACTACTAACTCTACAAACTAACTCTTTTAGACAGAGAAAGCACACATTCTATTAGTTCTTTTGAGATATTGTGTGTTCACAAAATCTTAGCAGAAAAGAATCCTCGGGTCTTGAAAGATGAGCCAGAATCCTCAAAAAAACCCTCTGGCAGAACCTACCTACAGTAAAAAAAAAAGGCTGGCAGTGAATGTGTTAAAAGGCTGTAGGCTATTTTGTAGCTTTAGTTTAGTTTCGGTTTGATATCTGCTATTTTACAGTTTCATGCAGATCACTTTCACTCGTATGGAGCATGTTGAAGCATTCCTGCTGAGGCAGGCAGGCTCTTTCATTGACAAACTAACTGGAGGATTTTTATTGTGAAGAACAGATATATACAGCCGTGACTTTTGAGAGAGAGAGAGAGAGAGAGAGAGAGAGCGAGAAGAAAATAAGTAAGAAGAGACGAGTGAAACGGAGCAGAGCTGTATGTGTGTGGCGTCTAGATTGGCCAGCTGCAGCGTGACGTCGGGTTGCATCCCCCCAAAAGTTGGATCGCCCTGAGCTCTCTCGTATTACGACCACTGCGTGTTTTTCACACAGCCGGGGCGGAAGAGGCAATTCAGAGCGACGGACCCTGTCGGAAGGCAGCCTTAGACAATGGCAGTTTCTCCAAACACATTATTAGTCTTCATCCATAATTCTCTCTGTTTGGATAATATTGTGAACATTATTGTTGCTCCGTCATACTAACATGCTGCTCTGCATGCTGTTCCCAGGTCACCTGTCCAGTTTATTCACCTGTCCTCAGTGTCCATTTGCTCACCGAATAAAGAGGAAGGTCCAAGAACACATCCAGAGGGAGCACCAGACGAGCGCTCCCCTTAAGAAAAAAGAATCTGTGAGAAAAGCCAGTGGAAGGGCTGAGCAAAAAAATAAAGACTTGATCATTGAAAATAAGAAAGGACACAAACGGAAAAGCGACTTGCAGAAAAACGTGGATCGCAAACAGAAAGACACCCTCGAAAAGAAGAGGGAACGCAAACAGAACAAAGGCAAATCTGAAAACAAGAAGGTGCAACGCAAGCGGAAAGAACCCACGGGGGAAGACAGGAGGTTTCTGAGCGCGCGACCAGTGAACAAGAACTTCACAGTGGAGGAGATCAAATGCCCAATGTGTGAAAAGATGTTTGAGCTTCCCAATCAACTGAAGACCCACCAGAGGCTGCACACCCTCCCCTACCACTGCAGCCAGTGTGAGAAGGGATTCACCAGCAAGTCCGGCTACTACCAGCACCAGAGGCTCCACAAGAGAGGACGGATATTCCCATGCGCCCAGTGCCACAGGGGATTCTTGTGCGCCTATTCGCTCAAGCAGCATGAGCGCACCTTGCACACCGAGGGCGCCAACCACCTGTGCGTGGTCTGTGGGAAACGCTTCAGCAAAGTGGGCATTGTGCGACATATGTTGATGCACAGAGGGGAGAGGAACTACCTGTGCACCACGTGCGGCAAGTCATTTCTGTCCTCGGGAGAGCTGCGGCTGCACATCCGCTCTCACACGGGGGAGACACCCTACACCTGCACCCACTGCGGGAAGGGTTTCTCCTGCAAGAGTCACCTAAACGTTCACATTCGCTCTCACACTGGTGAGCGTCCATACCCCTGCTCCCAGTGCCCCAAGCGCTTCCTCACTTTGAACTGCCTCAAGAGACACACGTTCTGCCACGACGGGGTGAAACCGTTCAAGTGTTCGAACTGTGGGAAGGAATTCACCCAGCAGGGTAATTTGAAAAGACATTTGATGACTCACCACGCTGACAGCAAGGGGCAATCTCTGGTTCTGAAAAATTAAGCCAACATGGAAGTGTCTTAAACCTGCATTCTTTCAAAAGGTCTGCAAGGGGTGACTCCACTAGCCTGACTCCGCCAGATGGGGGCGGCATTGTTCCACAAATTCACAATCCCACCTCCCACCAATGTTGGTTGTGAAACAAATGTGAACGAACTTACATCCATCTGGCAGCGTCAGGTTATGACTCCACTGCCTCCAAAAAGAAGTCTGAATGTATGAAAGTCAATGGGAAAATTCCCATACTTCTCACATGATTTATGACCTCAGTAAAGACTTTCCTAATGAGTTTGTGGTCTCAATAGCTAATTGAAAGTCTTTAATACAGCATGATGTTTATTTTGTAAATTATGATCTCATCTCAAGTAAATAGACGATAAAGCAGACTATGCTTTGGGGCGTGATTGACAGGTCGCCTGTCCAGTGATGGCCCAGCTCGCCGATCGCGGACCAATAGCAGGCGGCTCTGTGGGAAACCCGTCGCTGCTTCTGGCTCAAAATAACCAAGGAGGGGGGGTGAAGAGTCCAGTTAACTGCTCACTACTGAAGTAGTACCGGTGCACGAGGTACTCGCAGTGTTCAACGTCATATTTTTTCCCCACTGGCCAACCTGGCCAGTAGATCACTGGCCCCTTGTATCTTTTCAAAAAATAAATAATAATATAACTCCCCCCCCCCTTAGATTTGGTGATTTATTATACTTAAAGGAAGGCTTTGCCGATTTTCAACCCGCGTTGTATCATTATAATCTCGGTAATACAAAGCAGATGGACAGTGCTTCGGTATGTTTTCTGCATCGAGTAATCCATGTTTGACTGCCTGCAGTCAAACATGCTGCCCCCACCAGCTGCTATGAGTCATTAAGGCTCGTTAAGGCTCTCAATGCGATTCTCCAACTGCACATACATAAAAAATAAACATTAACAACCGCACTCGAGCAACATCTTTTCACTAACGCATCCAGAATGATGCATTACGTGTCATTCTGGACACGGAAGTGCTGGAATAAACTGCAGAGCTCTTTGCGCAGGAAAACATGAAGACAAGGTATAAGCTGTCCATCTGCATAATTACTGACATTATATTGATACAAAGTGGGTTGAAAATCGGAAGTTCCCTTTAGAGTTTTGCTTGTTTTCCTTTAGTTATATGTAATTTTACACAAATATAAAAATTGGCACATATTAGATCAGTAAATGGATGAGGTAAATGTATGTTTCTCATATTTTGTGTAAAGCCATACAGTATAGAGTACATAGGGAGAAGAGAACAGAATTTATGATACCATTTCAGCAAGTATGGATGACCTTGATAATAAACTCAATGGCCTGCAAATGCAACCTAACAGACTCATTATTGCTCAGTTTCTCACTCACTCACATGACTTTATTTGTTTGAGTTCTTCAGCCCGTGACAACATGTGGCAAAATGTAGCAGAATATTTATTTAAAGAGAAACGGTGGTTTAAACATGCGAGGAAACATGACGTTCAACCCGAAAACCGTAGCAAAACAGTGCAACCCGTTTTCAGATGGTACACAGGGTCAAAGGTCATTAAGTCTCAAATGCATTGGATGCATCTCCTGGCCTAAGTCATAAGTCTCTCTCCTTCGACATGCCACAATGGTGATATTATTGTGATCCCACGTCCACTGCGTTCTTTCTTTAAAAGAGCGAACATCGTGTCATAAGTGGTCATGGGCCTGCTCAATCTTTAGTGTGGTATGGCTTTTAAAAGTTAAAATACTTTCAATTTTTCAGGTCAATGCCATTTTTCAGTTCAATGTCAGTTGGGCCAGGCAGTAAATCAAAGCAAGCAGAAGGCTGACTTTTCTTCCTGTTTTGATGCAGTTTGATGTGTAGGGAATAGCGGCTTGCTGATACAGCCGCCTTCACGGTCACACATGCAGCTCTTCAGTGCTTCACAGGTACACCAAGCTGTTTCCCCCAAGCAGTTTGCCGAGGCGCTTTTGAAGCAAATGCGCCTGTACCAACGCTTCTCAGTGTGATTTGTGCTTTGCTGACATTTCTTTCGAGTAGAGGCAGCGCCTCCCCCACATGCATCTCAACGAATCATGATGCATTTCTTTGGTCACATGCAGGGGCGGACTTTTTTTTTTTTGCAGGCCAGGCCAGGCCACTCACTGAACAGCAGGCCAGGCGCCGCCTACTGGTTTACTAGTGGTTTTATTACTTTATTCAGGTTTAAAGTGGGTGCATCTCATTGTAAAATTGGACTTGGCCCAAATTGGGCTTCAAACGGCCCAAATCGGGCTTCAAACGGCCCAAATGTGGCTTTAAACGACCCAAATTGGGCTTCAAACGGCCCAAATCTGGCTTCAAACGGCCCAAATTGAGCTTCAAACGGCCCAAATTTTTCACATATCGGCCTGGCCTGCTTGGTATCTAAAGCCCGGCCTGAATTATGATCCCAGTCCGCCCCTGGTCACATGTCTTGAAAACGATGACATCTAAACGTCGCAAACTCTGATTGGCTGTCACAGCCATGCCCAGCTGGCCAGTGACTGGCCAATCAACTTGCCCTGCATGAAGTTTTACTGGCCCAGGGCCGGGCCATGGCTAATTGGCTCTTGAGCGGAAAACATGCCAAAACGTCAAAGCCATCGACGTATGCGCCTATATGCCACGGCTGGCGAGCCTGCCGTCGCAGCTGGGGTGCAGCTCCCCGAAAATGTGACTCGACGCAGCTGACGTGAACACCACAAGTATAATATAATGTAGATGGGGACTCTTGGGGAGATAAACAGGAGAGAGTGAACGGCGAACGCTATTACCAAGTATATGCACTACATTCTCTCCTTGGGCTAACTTCTACTCATTGAATCCTATAGTGAAATCACACAATTTACTCATTTTGCTGGGGACTTCCAAGGCTGACCTTGTACCATGTTTCGAGCTTTAGGTCATGTGGTGACTTAGCTAAGAAGCTAAGTACATCATGTTTGAGGGTGTACTTTCACTCTTGAGGTTGGCTCTTAGGTCATACGAGTGGATGGGGGGATGTGGATGGTTTAGGGTAGGGGGACCATTTTCCATGTTGAAAATGATTATCTGTTGTTGAGGTACCCCTAAGGCCTAATCTCTCGAGACAGACTTTCGACTTGCATCGAAAATCTGTCGGCAGGCCCCGTCAGAAGGGGTGTAACAGCGCTCGCACACATGCTGCATTTTACCCGATCAAAATGAAGTGAATGTGACCAGTGTGTAGTCAAAACTTACCATTTTCAGCGTATAGCAAGTTGCTACTTGCTACTTGCAATGAGCTAGAGTTATTGTTGTTTCATAGCAACGGATGGATTTGAGAGCGACACGCAAGGAGCGGAAAATAAAACCATTCATGGGCAGAGCCGGTCGGTTGGAGCCAATGGCAGAGCTTGCAGGGAGCGGAAAGGGATTTTCTTCGGCTGCCGACCGCGCCTCTTGAGTTCCTGTTGCACCACATTGAAACGGGGCTGCCCCAGAGGTTAGAGATTTTTTTTTTTTTTTTTTTTTAAGCGATGGGTTCCCAGATTGAGGTACCCCCAACCATTACTGTACCTAAAGTGCCATAAGGCTGAATGCGCCATTGGCTTCGAGGTATTTGTGCTTGTATGAGTACAACCAAGGGATTTCATCTGCCATCCTTCTTTCTTTTTAGAATCACAAGAGACAATATAAGATTTAACTCGGGCCAAAACAAAAACAAAATAATAGCAGATTAAAAAACACTTTTTAGACATTTTGTTTTTAAGTTTTGGTCGGTGGTCTCTCGTGATTCTAAATACAGCTGAATCACTTGGTTTGACTATAGGGTATCCGCGGGGTCTTGAAAAGCATTAAAAGTTGATAAATCAATTTAGGGAAAATTAAGGCCCTTAAAAAGTATTAAAAAGTCTTTTATCTATTTTGTCATTTGAGAGGTATTCAACTTTGTAGCTATTGTGCTGCTGGTGTTAATGAGCATAATATCATCCCATATTGATTGCAGACCCCTGAATTGAATCGATATCGTATCGTGGCAGACTTTGTGATATCAGCAAATATCATTGTTGTCCAAATAAACTATATAATATTGTATCATGTTGAAACTTGTGATTTACAAGACTTTACACGACTTTGGCTCTCTATTCCCCCTGCTGTCCCTTTCGTTTCTCTACCCCCTCTGCTGATCTGTGGAGAGTTGTAGAGTACTAGCACATGCTTCCTCCGATACGTACTGTATGTAGTCGCCAACTGCGTCTTTTCACCTGACAACGAGGAGTTTCACCCGCAGGATGTAGCGCGTGGGAGGATCGGGCTATTCACCCCAGTTCCCCTCCCCCTGAACAGGCACACGAAAAAGGTGCACATAATGCGTGAAAGCTGGGAGAGCGAGAGACAGACAAACGACATTGCATTGTTTTTGTATTGCATTAAAACTAAAGTAACTAGACTGTGTTGATAATGTAAGTAGTAGAAGTACAGATATTTGTGTTAAAATGTAGGGTGTAAAAGTAAAAAGTTGTCTGAAAAATAAATTATACTCAGCAAGTACAGATACTTCAAAATCCTACTTAAGTACAGTAACAAAGTATTTGTAATTAGTTACTTCATCTCTGGTCACCACTCACCAACTGCTTCTTTTCACCTGACAGTGAGGACTTTCAACGGCAGGACGTAGCATATGGGAGGATCATGCTATTAGTCTCACCAGTGATACTCAAGCAATTGTGATGTCATAAGTGATGTCACTAATTGTGACATCTGTCACTCGAGCAATTGTGATTTCATCAATGATGTCACTCGAGCAACTGATGTCACTCAGTGAGGGACGTCATCAGTGATGAGTTCAGTTATTTTTCAGAGGGCTGGAGGATGATTGCTAACATAAAGGATCCACCATGACAGCCATCAAGCATGCTCTCCAAAGGGACATCTTCACACCCAACGATGAGCGTCTCCTCGGCATTGTTAACGTCTGCAAGGCAGGGAAGAAAAAGAAGAACTGCTTCCTGTGTGCAACGGTTACAACAGAGAGGCCTGTCCAGGTTAAAGTAGTAAAAGTGAAAAAGTCAGATAAAGGGGACTTTTACAAGCGTCAAATGGCCTGGGAGCTTCGGGACTTTGCAAAAGTAGATGCCAAAGATGCCAGCAAGGAAACCCCTGAATTTGACCTTCATTTTGAGAAGGTGTACCGGTGGGTGGCCAGCAGCACAGCTGAGAAGAACTCCTTCATCTCCTGCATTTGGAAGCTCAACCAGCGATACTTGAGGAAGAAGGTGGAGTTTGTGAATGTTAATTCTCAGCTAGTGGAAGAGTCTGTGCCAAGTGGTGAGAACCAGAGTGTTGCCGGGGGCGATGAGGATGACTACCAGGAGCTGAATGCCCGTGAAGAGCAGGACATTGAAAGCATGATGGAGGTGTGTGAGTATGCCATCTCCAACGCTGAGGCCTTTGCAGAGAAGCTCTGCAGGGAGTTGCAGGTTCTAGATGGGGACAATATCCAGTCAATCATGGCATCAGAAAAGCAGGTAAATGTCCTGATGCAGCTGCTGGACGAGGCCCTGGGGGAGGTCGACACCATCGAGGGCAAGTTGAGCAGATATGAGGAAATACTCCAAAGCGTCAAGGAGCAGATGGACCAGATCTCCCAGAGCAACTGCCTCATCCAAATCAGCAACACCAACAATGGCAAACTGCTGGATGAGATCCAGTTCCTACTGAACTACATGGACTTGTCAAAGGGACACATCAGAGCCTTGCAGAATGGAGACCTGACCTCCCCTGAAGGTATTGAAGCCTGCATCAATGCCTCCGAAGCTCTTCTGCAGTGCATGAATGTGGTGCTCCGACCAGCTCATGACAAGCTGATGGCTGTGAAACAGCAACAGCACCTCTTCAGTGAGCTGAGAGACACCTTTGCCCACCGCCTCACCAATCACCTCAACAATCTGTTTGCTCTTCAGGGCCATGACCAGAGCTCCACCCTGTCTCAGCACACAGCCGAGCTGACTCTGCCCAAACACAGCCCGCTCCACAAGGACCTGCTGCGCTATGCCAAGCTCATTGAGTGGTTGAAGAACACCTATAGGGAGAAGTATGAGGGCCTGTCAAGGACCTATGTTCACGATATGATCAGATTATATGAACGAGAAATCAAAGATTTCTTCGAGGTTGCCAAAATAAAGATGGTGGGTACAACCAAGGAGGCGAAGGGCAAGTTTGCCACACTTCTGCAGAAAGAGAGTGCACTCAAACAGGAGACAGAAAGCCTGCATGGCAGCTCTGGGATGCTGACAGGCTCCACCTCAAGCCTGAATAACCTGACAGTGCAGAGCTCCAAAAGCAGGTGTTCCCATTCTTCCTCAGTGCTGGACATGGGCAACATGTCGGCCTCTGATCTCAATGTGGATGACAGGACCAATTTTGATAAGATATTTGAGCAGGTCCTCAGTGAGCTGGAGCTTCTGTGTCTAGCAGAACAAGACTTTGTCAGCAAGTTCTTCAAGCTGCAGCAGCACCCGATTGTCACGCCCCCTCTTGCTCAGCCAGAAATGGACAATACAGATGGGGTGTTGATGTCTAGAATGCCTCCTCAGGCTCAACACAGACACTCCATGTCATCAGAAAAAGACATGGTGCAGCTGATGATGAATACAATCTTCCAGAGCATTGAGACAGAGCTCAATAGTCTCATTGCCCTGGGTGACAAGATTGACAGCTTCCACTCTCTCTATATGCTGGTGAAGATGAGTCACCATGTGTGGACAGCTGAGAATGTTGATCCTGCCTCTTACCTCAGCATCACTCTGGGAAATGTGCTGGTCACTGTCAAGAGGAACTTTGACAAATGCATTTCTGGTCGGATCAGACAGATGGAGGAAGTGAAGGTTTCCAAGAAAAGCAGGGTGGGAATCCTGCCTTTTGTCACTAGGTTTGAGGAGTTTGCTGAGCTGGCTGAAATGATCTTCCGTAATGTGGAGTGCCGAAGGGACCTGGATCAGGCTTATGTCAATCTCATCAGAGCTGTCTACATGAATGTGGAAAAAATAGCAGATAAAAGTCAGAAGACGCCGCGGGATGTTGTGATGATGGAGAATTTCCACCACATCCTCTCTACTCTGTCACGTCTGAAGATCTCCTGCCTGGAGGCAGAGAGGCGAGAGGCCAAGCAGAAGGACAAAGACCATCTGCAGTCATATGTTATCAACTCTCTGGGTCGGCCTCTGGAGAAGCTCAATCATTTCTTTGAAGGAGTTGAGGCGTGTGTGGCACAGGGGGTTCCTGAGGAGCAGGTGAGCTACCGGCTGGCCTTTAGCAAACAAGAACTACGTAAAGTTATTAAAGAATACCCAGGCAAGAAGGTGAAAAATGGGCTTGACAGCCTCTACAAGAAAGTTGACAAACATCTGTGTGAAGAAGAGAGCCTGCTACAGGTGGTGTGGCACTCCATGCAAGATGAGTTCATCCGTCAGTACAAACACTTTGAAGGTTTGATTGGCTGTTGCTATCCTGGATCTGGAATTACTATGGAGTTTACCATTACAGACATGTTGCAGTACTTCTCTAGCATTGCCCAATCTCATTAGTCTAGCTGCTGTGCACGGCTCCATATTTATCACTACTGTTAAGTGTTGTGCTCGTTACTCTTTTCAAAAGTAATTACTTTACTCCCTGCCAACAGTAATTTGTTACACTGCTCGTTATATTACGATTTCGTTACGGCCCACAAAATTGCTAATTGCGCCCTTTCCCATCAAAATTCAGACTTTGCATCTGTGTATATCTGTGTGAATATAGGCCTAATCACTTTGCCGGTAAGCGCAGCTAAGGCTTTAAACTATTTTTAGCTGCGGCAGCATAGCTGGGCAGCAGCTCTATAAGTCAGTCTGTTCGTCCCCGGTCCACAAAATCACAAACACACACCAGTGCATGCCCTTATCAGTGATGTCACTCATGTGGGCATGCTCACTTGAGCAATTGTGCACCGGTGATGTTACAATGTCAAGTGTGACTAGTGCATTGACTTTGACATCATCAGTGATGTCACTTGGGCTGAGCATGCTAGTTGAACAATTGTGCGTAGATCATGTCACAATGTCAAGACTAATTACATAATCACTAATGATGACTGATTGAGGTGCCTCTATGCCTGTACGATGACTGACTGAGGTGCCTCCACGCCTGTACATTCAGACTGCAAAACAGCTCCGTCCCAAGTGCCTTATAACTGTACCAATTCCAGACATCCACAACCAAATGAGTTCTGAAAATGCTGCAATATCTTTGAATTGCATATAACATCACAAATAATCAAACCAAATGTTATTGTCAGAACATTATAGAACATTGCTGAGTTATGTAGTGATGGAGCCTAGTTATCAGAAAATTAAAGTGATCATATTTTCTGCATAAGGAAACATAGTATCTCTATGAATGCGTTAATCGTCATTTCCATGGACAATAGAAATAAACAAGGCTGCACAGACTCTGTTAACCTTTTTTCAACTCATTTTCGGTTATTATAAGAGACAAAAAAATACGGGGGGGGGGCGATAATATATTATACAATTTTATTATTGAATTGTCTGGGTTTGGTGTTAATTGAGTTGTATGAGCTGCAGTACCTAGTGGACAATTTTCTGACAGTTTGGCAACATAATAGTGTATAGAATGTAACGTACAGTACATGTTAATCAGTTGGTTTTATTGGGTGTCCGGGTAGTGTAGCGGTAGATTCCCTGTCTATAACACGAGGGTCGCAGGTTCGCACCCACGTGTTACCTCTGGCTTGGTCGGGCGTCCGTCCATACAGGCACAATTGGCTGTGTCTGGGGCAGGAGGGAAGCCGGATTGGGGGTATGTGCCCTGGTCGCTGCACCAGCGCTGCCTCTGGTCGGTCGGGGTGCCTGGTCAGGGTGTAAGCCTTACTTAAGGGAACTGGTGGGAATAGCGTGATCCTCCCACGTGTGCTACATACATCCTGCCGGTGAAGCTCCCCGTCAGGTGTAAAGAAGCGGCGCTGGCAACTGCGCATGTGTCGGAGGAAGCATGGAGGCTCTCCACAGATCGGAAGAGGGTGGAGCAGCAACCGGGGCAGCAGGGGGGGAAATTGGCCAAGTACAATTGGGGAGAAAAAAGGGGGGGAAACAACAGTTGGTTTTATTTAAATAAATAAGAAACCTCCAGCTATTTTATTTATTTGTACTCTGATGTCAAATATGTTCTGAACATTTTACTGAGAAGTCTGGAAATTTTAAGTCTGGAAAAGTATGACATTTCAAAATGAATGGAAGTGTAGGAACCCTATATGACATCATCAGTGATATATGACTTCACTATCGTAGTGGCCAGTTCGGCCACCAGGCCTCATGACTGTGACATAATTTATGACATCGGTGATGACATCACTATAGTGGGGTCCTGGCCACCCGGACAAGCCGCCTAGAACTGTATGACATAATTGGTGATTTATGACATCATCACTGTCTGTGAGATCATGAGTGATTTATGACATTGTCGATGATATTATGAAATCACTATAGTGGTGATCTGGCCACCAGGCTGAGCCGTCCAGAACCGTATGACATCATCAGTGAACTGGCAACTTTCTTTTGTGAGGACAGACCGACATACGACCCTCTTTTGATCACGTTCTTTAGTTTTTTCTCCCATTTTCTCCCTAATTGTACTTGTACCAATTCCCCTGCTGTCCTGTCATTGTACCACCCCCTCTGCCGATCTGGGGAGAGCCGTAGACTAGCACATACTTCCTCCGATACATGTGCAGTCACCATCCGCTTCTTTTCACATGACAGCGATGGGTTTTACCGGCTGGATGTAACCACGTGGGAGGATCATGCTATTCCCCCGTTCCCCACAGGCCAACCAGAGGCAGTATTGTAGCGATGAGGACCACATACCCCACCGGCTTCCACCCGCGGACATGGCCAATTGTGTCTGTAGGAAGATCTGACCAAGCCGAAAGCACCGCTCCCGGGAATTGAAACCGCATCTCCGTGGTGGTAGGCAAGTGCTTTTACCTCTACACTACCCGGACGCCTCCGACAGACCCCTTATCCCTTGTGGCCACGCCATAAAAATGGCAACCAAACTAAAGTAGTAAACATGCAGGATTGTGGATTTAGAAGTTAGGGTCACAAAGCTTCAGGTCAGTCTTCTGCCTTATCTTCTGAAGCTGGTTCCTCTTCACCGACTGAAGCCTCCTTGGCTGAAGTCAGACTGGTGATGCACTTGGGAATCCACTTGAGGGCGGTGATGGAGGTGGCCTCGTCCTCCTCGGCCTCCTCCCTGTCCTGCTCTGTTTGACGGTATTCACCATGCTGCTCACACCCAATGTCAAATACATACTTCCCCGGGCCAGACGGATTATTGTTTGCAAAGACCCCCTGGTATCTGTGGTTGGAGTGGATGAACTCTCCAGCTGTCTCCATCTTGCCGTTCACCCATGATCCCTTGTACTTTGAGTCAGTATCATGGTAGAGGTAGATGCCCTGGCCGTGCCTCATGTTCTGTTTCCACTCTCCGTCATACGTGTCTCCGTTGGCGTAAGTGTAGACACCGTGGCCCTCCCTCAGGTCCTCCACCCAGTGGCCTTCATATTTGGACCCATCTGGATAGTAGAAGATGCCTTGTCCATGTTTCATGTTTTGTTTGTAATCTCCCACGTATCTGGCATGGTTCTTTTTGAAGTAATACGTCCCCTGTCCAGACCTTTTTCCATTCTCATACTGTCCCTGATAAATGTCTCCATTGGGCAGCACTGCCTTCCCGTCTCCATGCCTCTCTCCTGCTTCATTTCTGTCCCCTTCATAATTCCCGAGGAAAACACCTTCATCATCATCATTGTCAAAATCCTCCTCTTCTGAATCTGCCATGTTAATTATTATAAATTTGTGAGAAGAGTCGTTCAATTTATCACCTCAGCAGGGACGGATTTATGACATCACTGATGACATCACAATTGCTCGAGTGACATCACTGATAACATCACTCACTGATGATGAGATTACTTACGTAACTATGGATTATTATTTCATCACTTGGTGAGTACCTGATGTCACAACATGTACATCATAGAGCTTTCTGGCACTTTGTTTTGTTGACTTTGAACAGCGATATCGATACTGATACTATTGCAGCCAGAGGGTGCAGTTTCTCCAATAGCAAAACTTGGAAAAGCTGCTGAATGGGGCTTTAAGTAACGAGGGATGATTAGGTGGCCATGATTTGAAGGAAGGCCTGTTTGGGAATTTAGCCGGGGCACCGGGGTTACACCCCTACTCTTGTGAAGAGTGCCGATGGGATGTTTAATGACCACAGAGAGTCAGGACCTACGTTTAACATCTCATCCGAAGGATGCGCTCACAGTCCCTGTCTCTGCTCTGGGGCATTGGGGAGATTATTCATCAGACCAGATTATTCATTAGACCAGAGGGGAAGAGCAACTCCTACTGGTCCTCCAACACCACTTCCAGCCCCAGTCTCCCAGCCAAAGAGTATCCTAGGCCAGACCTGTTTCGCTTCACCATGAAAGCCAATTATGTAAGGAGCCACTGGTGCATGATGTCTGGAATAACGAAAATATCACTACTCCATCTCTTGTGTGTGTGTGTGTGTGTGTGTGTGTGTGTGTGTGTGTGTGTGTGTGTGTGTGTGTGTGGACAACTAGAGTCGATGTGGACAACACACACTGCTTGAAACACTTTACTTGGAGAGGTATGTCTCTAAACACTGAGCGAGTGTGCAATCAATCAATCAAGCTTCTTTAACGGACTCATCCATAGAAAATACATAAGAGATAAGATACATACAGGCTCTTGAACCACTGCTCCCTAAGCCTGAATGTGTATCGGGAAAAGCTCAGGGTGGCCATTCACACTTTAAGCCGAAGCAACGCCAAAGCCAAGCTGAACCCACGCAGTTTCATTTCGGCATCCTTGTTAACAGGTGAGACAGTTCACACTAGCCCCACGCCGAAGCCACGCTGGAGTGATCGTTCAGGATTCAGTCCTATTTTCCAGGCGTAACACATGAAGCTTGAAGCTGTCAGGCATGAAGTCAATGGGAGTTGTGGGTAGGTTCAAGGCGCGCTGAGAGGAAAAGAGAAGGCTTCTTGTGTGAACGGTTAGGCATCAGATCAGCTTGTGCCTGCTTCAAGCTTCAGTTCTACTTACGTTCGGCGTCCTGTGTGAACAAGGGCAGACAACGCCACTATGATGCTGCTGATTCATCGAGGCGTTGCATACATTTATTTATACATTAGATTTCTTAAAACTGCATAAAAAGTGCAGACTCCTACTGTGACAAACATTTCACTCACACTACACCAGCTGGGCCTTTTGAGGAGTATTCTCATTGCATCATTACATGCTACTTGAAGCTTCTGAATACTAGCCGTTTTATAGCATGAGCACAGGTGAACAGTATAGAGCGGAGTGCTGAACAAAGACACCTTCACTCAAACTGAGCACATCCCAAACCTGCCCACAAGAGTGTTGGCTTGGGAATACATCCTGCGGCATTGCCTGTATATGTCTACATCATCTGTCAACTGATCAGTAATAAAATGACCAAAATATTTAACCTTGTTACAGACCTCAAGATTATTGTCTGACAATTTGAAATCAGGGAACTTTTGATATTTGCCCTCTTTGGTTCTACATATTAACACATAAGACAAAAACAAACAAAAAAAAACAGTGTGACCAAATATGCGACCAGTGGAAAAGTTGGTTGCACCAGTGCTACCAGTGAAAAAGTTTGTTGTGAACCCTGATATGAGTTTAGGATAGATACAAGGACTGGATGTTTAGACAGCATTTCAGAAAACAATATTGCATGGCTAGGACAGGTTACGCCCAGTGCAGGGACAGTCTGGAGGATGGAGAGATCCAGAGAGACACATTGTCTCCGTCTGTCTCCCAGTGCGACTGTCAGCCAGACAAGGCTGTCGTGGCTAATATTACGCCCAGTGCAGGTATAGTCTGGAGGATGGAGAGATCCAGAGAGACACATAGCGATGTTTGCAAATAGCGACTTTTGAAATGCGTGTTTCAAAAATCCAATCCAGTTCTTTGTATCTTTGTAACTATTATTGAAACGTGACAACCAAATTTGTCTGGTAAAACAAATTCTTTCTGGACATCGGACCCAGCGAAAACCCTGTCGTTAACATGGGATACGCAAACCAATCTTCAGAATAAAATGTTGGCATTTCACACTAATGGAAACCAGGATATATCAATGTAAATTTGAATATAGTATCCTTTAGCCTATACTTAATGTTATTGCATTTTGAGGGAGCTGCATTCTGTTGCTTCATTTAAAAAAAACACCCTTTCTCCAACGTTAACTGAATCGAACAAGCTTTTCAATCTTTGTTATATACAAAATACATAGGCTACTGTAAGACAGGCTATAAGCACGATACATGCCGTTCACTCTTGGCCATATGCCAAACTCAATTAAACAGTGTTCATGTCCATGTTATCTGCAAGCGGTACTCTTCGCAGTTGGGTTTGGGTTTGGCCATGGTTAGGTGTAGTGGTGCCTGGCGGAGATCTGCACTCTACTGAGTGCACTTTTCTAGTATGCTAATGAGGTCATAGATACTGACGGCATAGTGTGGAGGGCTGTGTGTGTGAAGTGACATCATCAGTGTCTATGACCTCAGGACCGACATTGATATTGTGAACCAATGTTGGTCGGTCAAAATCAATGTCAAATTTCACAATGGAGTGGATCAAAAGAAAATAACTCCCGCACACTGTCTCCAAATGCAAAAGCTTTATTTAACAGAAAGAATAAGGTTTCGGTCCTGAGAATCTGATGAAGGTCTTCTTTCTGTTAAATAAACATTTTGCATTTGGAGACAGTGTGCGGGAGTTATTTTCTTTCGATTCAGTCAGGTTTTCCCTCCTTCGACGCACGTGTCATTTTTAAGTCAAGTCAAGTCAAGTTTATTTGTATAGCCCTAATTCACAAGCATGTCCCAGAGGGCTTCACAGAGAATATGTCTAGCTAATTCTAGCTGACACAACAGTAGCAAATTACAGAATAAAGATAACACATTGAACAATTAATAGAGAAATATAGAAAATATAGAAATATAGGAGAGAGCAGAGGAGAGAGCAGGAGAAGGGAGGAGAGCCGGGGGAATGTGAGAGAGTGATGGGGTGGGGAGGGAATGGGAAATGTTGGAGAGTATGGGAGGTGGGGAAGGGGGAAAGAGGAGAGAGCAGGAGAGGGGAGGGGGGAGGGAGAGCGAGGGGATGTGGGGGAGAAGAGAGCAGAGAGAGGGATGAGGTGGGGAGAGAATAGGAAATGTGGGGGAGTATGAGAGACTATATGGAGAGAACAGGGAAAGGAGGGCTAGCTGACACAACAGTAACAAATTACAGTAGTAATAATAACACATCGAACAATCATATGATAGAGAAATATAGAAACACATTTTGCAAACGGACATATGTCGCTTTCTTAGCAACCAAACTATGCTTAACTTAATTTGCTGCAAGCCTTTAGTAGTGAATCCCTTTGCCAAATAAACACATGTTCACATATAGAGCTTATGGGTAGCTTTAGGGTAGAATGGGTGCCATGCTTTAAAATAGTGGCGGAATAGTGGGAGGGGATCGAATGGGTGCCATGCTTTGGAGTAGAATGGGTACTATGCTTTAGAATAGTGGGGGAAGGGGGAGAGAGCAGGAGAGGGGAGGAGGGAGGGAGAGCGGGGGGATGTGGGGGAGGAGAGAGCAGGGAGAGGGAAGAGGTGGGGAGAGAATGGGAAATGTGGGGGAGGAGAGAACGGAGAAGGAGAGGTGGGAGGGTGCAGGGGAGGGAGAGCAGGGGGAATGTGAGAGAGGCGAGAGAAGGAAGTGGCAGGGAATGGGGAAAATTGGGGAGGAGAGGAGGAGGGGAAGGAGCAGGGGAGGGGAGAAAGAGGAGAGAGCAGGAGAAGGGAGGGGGGAGAGCGGTGGGATGTGGGGGAGGAGAGAGCATGGAAAGAGAGGAGGTGGGGAGGGAATGGGAAATGTGGGAGAGGAGAGAACAGGAAGGGGGAAGTGGGGAAGGAGCAGGGGAAGGGGGAAAGAGAGAGGGGGGAGAAGATCAGACAAACTGACTACTCTAGACATTAACCAGAACTAACTAGGACACAGGGGATCTAGCTAATCTACAGTCAAAACTGACTACTCTAGACATTAACCAGAACTAACTAGGACACAGGGGATCTAGCTAATCTACAGTCTAGTCTGGCCTGTCCTATTCTGCTCTAGTCTGATTTTAGCCTGAACACTATAACAGGTCTAGAGCCTATAGTTAGGCTGTAGCTAATCTATCGCCTACCTATGCTATTCTAACCTACCGGTAGCCCTCGACCAGTGATGGTGAGCACCGATGCCCCCCACCCCGGCCCCCGCCCCCACACACATAAGGCGTGGGAGAGAAGGCCAGGCCGGGACACAGCGGCACCCCGTCAGTGCACGCAAGAAAACCTTTCCACCACATGGATTGCCACATGGATTGCCTCAGTGACTTGGCTGAGGAGGAACCTTGTGAGGCCGATGTACTGTAGGGGTCCAGCTTTTAGGTGTCACGCATATCTGGCTGCAGCTATTGCGAATTCGCGCTTGTTTTTACAGTCATCACATCAGCTCTGTGCCTGTTAAAGTTACACTAAAACATGTAGCCTAAACCTGAACTGCATTAACATGTAAACCGCATGTCTATGATTATTACACTTGAATTGTTATTATGATTGAGCATCATGTTTGGCATATAATAAAACAAAAATTCGCTATGCCAATATTGCTCTGTGGTGGTGTCAGTCACAATTTGTGACTGAAGTGATGTCATCAGTCATGTCATTGAGCAATTGTGATGTCATCAGTGATCTAATCTTTCCTGGCTGATAAGTGGTGGGAGTACAGTATAAGTAGGGAGAAGAGGAGGCTGGTTTGAGTGGGAAGACCAAGAGGAGATCGGGCTTGGCGCTGTTAAGAGGTTGCTGGAGGCAGATGTATCTGAAACAAAGATGGATGAAATACTGAGGGATGCGTTTTGGCAGACTCAGACAGCTGTGTCTGGGTAAGAAGGGGAAGAATATTCCCTAACTGTGAGAGGCAGCAATGTGCCGCAAGGCATCCAGTCTGCCGGAAAGCCATAAGAAGAAAAAGCAGCGAGAAGAGGACAGGGGTGTCAGAAACACTGAAGAAAATTCCAGTGGCAAATGAAGAAGTGACCAAGGCTGTCAGAAACACTGAAGAAAAAAAACATGAACAAAAAGCTCAATTTCAATACTCAATTGAGATACAGTTAATATTTGTTCTATTTATGATTTTAATTTATTTAAAAAAGTTTCACACCACTAACTGAATTTCCAATGTGTGTGGTGCACGCGCACGCACACACGCACGCACGCACACACACACACACACACACACACACACACACACACACACACACACACACACACACACACCATTAAAAAGCCTACTTTTTTCCCAATATTCATTTATTTTGTTATTCCAGAAACAGCTCAATACAGCTTATTAACGATACTCGTCTGACGCATCTCCTCTCATTTGTGTAATCTGGCAGGTTCTTAGAATGTTGCAGATCACCTTCTTTATTCTTTTGCAAGTAATTTGTAAGTTTAAATGCATTTCATTGTGGATCTTTAGTGTAAACTCACCTTAAACCTTTGGTGTAAACCAGAGGTGCCAAAATTCTTTCCAATGAAGGGTAAAAAATGAATCTGGATGGAGGACCATGGTCCAAAAATAAATTATGTGAAATTACATTAAAAAAAAATATATTTTATAGACACACAATTTACATTCTAAATCTAAAATATATTTTCAAAATAATAAAAACGTTATTAGAACTTTCATTAAAAACTTTTATTTGAGCACAAAGGTGAGCTACTGATAGCATGCGTATGATGGAGGCTCGGTCCTTTGCGCGGCCGATGGGGGTTCGAATCTGACCCGAGGTCCTTTGTAGCATGTCATCCCCTCTCCCCACCTTTCCTGCCTGCCTACTGTCCTATCTAAATAAAGGCAAAAATACTCAGAAAAATAATCTGGGGAAAAAACTTTTATTAGAGTTAGGTTTAGAGTTGATTGGGGGGAAAAAGCGTAAACATTTTCTAAGGGAAAGACTTTCTGAAAGAAAGCGCGTGCAACTCAAGGTTCGTAACCCCAACCCTATACCCATAGAACCTATTCTCATTCAGATATCTTGAGGTGAGAGGTCAAGGGACCCCTTTGAAAATGTCCATACCAATTTTTTTTTCCTTTGCCAAAATGTAGCCTAAATTTGGAACGTTATTTAGCCCTTCCCGATATGCTAGGCTGACATGGTTGGTACTAATCGATTCCTTAGGTCTTCTATAGTCTCAGATGGTATAAGGGAAATGTTTTTTTTTGTGTGTGTGTGTCACATGGTGGGCTAAAACGTAGGCTAATTAATACTGCAATGGAATACATGTTCACAAGATGAGATCAATAAGACACATTTAAATTTGACAGCAGTCTCCTTTCAAAAACAGCAAAAATGTAGCCTGGAGCAATGTGGCTAACCCTGACCTGGTTTTAAGCACAACCCCAACAATAACCCTCAGTCCTCACCCAGAGGGCATGATATATCTACACAGCTACAGAACCTCTAATGGGTTACAGACATCAAGGGGAAGCAAAAACCACAGATGTAGGAAATGCAATTTATTTGCAATTTTTTAATAACATCATTCCTCAGATAAAAATGCAATGTTACAGGAATATACATCAGAGATTAATTTAAAACTTGCTTTCAAGGGACCATACAGTCTAAATATACTTTTTCCTTTTTTATTTACTGGTAGCGTGCGTTATAAGCAAGACAGACTCTGTCACCAATGACAGACTGACAAGTTACAGATACAAACTGTACATCACCTATTTACAAATCAACTTTTTGTTTGGTTTTTCATTTCACTTTTTATTGAAAATAGGAGTAGAAAAGTGATTGAATTAATATTCAGATTTATTTCATTTGTATTATTTCCCTTTCTAAAATCTAAAATGAAACGAATGAACCAACGGAAAAAGAAAGAGAAGGAGAAAAGGTGTGTCAACCGTGAGACCATGCAGTCGTCACCAAGGAGACATGTAAGGTAACTGAGGAAACCAAATGAGGTCGGCCAGTGTCACTTGGCAAACTCAGAACCAATGAAATCCCTCACATGGCGGAGGGGAAGTGGCTTATATGAACGAACTCAAGTTACAAAATAGCCACCTGCCTCCAAAGCTACCATATGCACAATAACACATTCTGGTTCATTTTTTAACCATAAATAGTGCTGTTATTAAATACTACATTTAACAGTAGCGCCACTACTAATATTACAACAAATAGGTTGTTGGTCTCTGTGAATATCTCTCTCAAAAAAAAACTTGAGTAAAAGACTTTTCTCCAATGGAAAAAACAACAACATAACAGTTCAATCAGTGGCCCTTTAACACCTTGCATGAGTAGTGAACTAAAACTATGAACAAGATCATCAGACATTACTGACCAGTGTGTTTACCCAGTATGGAACACAAAAGCCTTCACAACGAGCTGTGTAACCTGCCGTTGAATCAAACCTAGTCTACTCTTGGTTTCAGTGGAGATACAGCAAGAAAAAAGTCTGGAAGAAACACTGACAATGTGCACATCAACCGCTCTAACAGTCTGATGCTGAGAAATGGGCCAACTCATTCATTAAAGCTGCATTTACATACAAGACAGACGTACAAGACCTCTTTGTTTTGACCTCTTTGTGGCATGGCTGCAATCTCCTCATGGCCGTCTAAATAAGAAACCACTTGGAATACAACTTTTCCCAGTCTTGATGACCATGTGGAGATCTAATTTGTGCCAGCAAAGAGTTCCTTTCATGTCTGTAGAAATCATAGTCAAAAACAAGATTGCCGGAAAGTTGGCTAGATCTCCAACATCCACAAAGGGCTGCTAAAGACTCTGAAACATGTCCAAACTTAAACTAACAGTCTAAATATAACTTTCACATAAGTGTGGTTATTTCAGATATGGTAGAACACTAACATATGGACGACACAGCATCCCATTGTTTGAGGGACAACGGCGTAGAAACAACGATCATTCATGGTGCAAAATGTAGTAGCTCTTATTGAATGAAACTACAGGGAAGAAGCAGATGCAAAGAGACAGAGACGTTCAGTCCCCTCCAAGCAGAAAGGACTGAAAATGGAGGACGAGCCGATGTGTTAGTAAAGCCAGAACCACTGATAGAGCATTAAACCACATATGCCACGTTGCTGCAACATCTCTACAAATGTTGGCTGAGGATACGCAGCAATGGCGGGATGCTGCCAAACATGAGAAATATAGAATCAGCAGCAACAGAAAACTGCATGCATCAAACTCCTCTTTTCAATGGCTGTGGGTAAAGAGAGCCAAAGATCTATGCGCCCAACTTATCTTGCCGCCTCTGCATATTAGTGATAATGATGAAGAATGAATATAAATAGAAGGCATGACAAAACTAACAGTCATCCTGAATGTTCACATATAGAGGTGTTGTTACACAATGGGTCCATTTTCATCTGGCTATCCTATCTGTTACTTCTATATGTACCTATTGGACAAGTGCATCTCATCTGTGTGGTTCATTTCTGGGCTCACCACCTTGAACCTCTGGGCTCAAAATATAAAAACAGGAAATTAATTTGATAGTTATCAAGAGGGGATGTAAAATAATTGTGTTGAAAATGGATGGAGGGGGAAGTGTCGCCCCTTACATCCCCTTCTGTTCACCACCAGCAGTCTATATAGGAGGATGTTGCAATGAACCAGTACTTCAGCAAAGTACATGACTTTATGCAAAAGGTTGGTAAGGCTACATTCAAAACATATTGTATTACTGATGACCATTTAACATATTGTATTACTGATGACCATTTAACATATTGTATTATTGATGACCATTTAACATATTGTATTACTGATGACCATTTTATAATAGCAATCAGTAGCATAATCCACAGGATTACACAAACTTCACAATGTAATCCAATTATTTTCAGTGACATTTGAATGACTTGGCCTCTAAAATCCAGACCATATGTCGAACAATTTAGGCTATTCCAATTGACAGGCTGTAAATGGAATGTGTACTGTATGTGTTTATGGTGCATTATGGTCAAGAACAGTTTTTAATCCATCATCTCACAATCTATTGTCTGCTTACCTGATCATAATCCAGCTACTAAATGCCTAATTTTCCAAAAGTATCTGTAATGTGTCTCTATGTTCTGAAATGTAATGGACCACAGTCACTTTCATCTTGTAGTTAGATTATTGCATGTGTTGTGTTACTCCTAAAATCGTGCTTATGCACCGGCATAAAACACAGACAAAGGGAAATCTGCATACAAAGGAAACGTATCAATAGTGACCTATCAACTGCAGGGAAGCATTCAGCTGATGGTAAAACCAGTGAGGCTTTTGTCCTCCGGTCCTCACAACATGGCACCTAGAGACCCCATCAGGCCATCTTCCTTAATAAAGAAAATACATTCTTTGAATGTTATCATCCTACAGGCTGCAGTATCCAACTCCAAATTGCCTTTTTTTCATACCGTATAATGTTGATATTGTTTTTCTATATAGAATATCTAAAATAGAATACATTTGTATTCTTATTTTTAGAATTGATTCCGTCTTTCATTTCCTTTTCCATTTCTGAAATGCATTCTTCAGTGTCGATAACATGCATCGACATCAAAATAATTTCTGTACATCAGAGGTGATGCGCTCTTTTTTTCTTTTTTAATTAGAGTCCTACAATAGGCTATGCTGATGTTTCCTAGGAAAAAAAAGAAAATAAAATCTATATTCAAAATAGTCATCTTAAAATATTTCTGTCAGGATCAAACAATGATCAACAAACAATTCACTTTACAAGAAAATATAACATACATCTGTTGCAACTATGGTGCTGTAGATATGAGGAAATCTTTGAGTGATCAACCTGCAGGAAAAATAACAAGACTCCTGCCAACCTGCCCGGCTCTCTGTCTGTTTCTGACACTTTGAACACATCCTGTTGGGTAGTTTAGGAAAACACACAATTCTGTTACTTTTCAACACAACAAATGTTAATAACACATTTAAATGTGTGTTACAATGTGTTGAAAATGACATGCTTTTTTGAGTGTGTACTGAGCAACTCGAATCTGATTTCTTCCCAACAGATATAAACTGAGAGTTTTGACTCCTTTGTGGCTCAGACATGATCCTCTTGTTGTAAAGATGGAATATGGAATATCAATGTAACCTGTTCAGATAGTCATAAAAAGATCAGATTTGTGCTACAAAGGGCTTCTGATGAGATTTGTAAATATTTCTAATAAAACGACGATTTGATCCTCTCACTGCTGTATAAACATGGAAAAACATATGGAATTTTAATTCCATGCTGTTGAGATTCAACTAAGTTGCCATATAGGCTAGCAGAAGAAAATCAGATTTGAGCCGTAAATGCAGCCTGACAAGATCAACTTGGTTCTCAATGCTGAACAATTTATCTAATTGGCCAGCTGCCCAACTATTACCGCCCTGTCTGCATCCAATCAGAATTCTCTAAAACAGCGTAGTTCAAGCCATCCAAAGCTTTTTTTGGAAGAAAAAGTAGAAGCTACATGAGTTACATGGCTCAAAGCATAGAGAGATCTAGTCCTTCATAGGGTGAATTTTTGGTTAGATGTAGCTCCCAAACAACATATACATCCGGTGTGTTTATGAATGTGTATGTGATGTGATGTGTGTGTGTCACTGATGTAGGACTAGTGACAGAGAGACAAGTCTCCCAGTGCTACAATTAGACAATGTCCAGCCTCTGGCCTGCAGTGAGAGGTTGCTGGTAGTTCAGCTTTTGCTATAGCTTGCTAGAACTAGATCTCTCTCTCTTCAAACTGAACAACGGCAATCAAGGTGCGACATGAACAGCCTCTTACCATTTGGCTGGTGGCTGGTAAACTGACAGATTATCAACCAGAATCTGGAGTCTCTATTGTTGTATATGTTTGGAAAGTAACAGGAGTTGAATGGAGCAGAACTCTTTCATAGACTGGACATCCACAGCCATCTCTATAGCTGTACCAAAGCAGTCCTTTGAAAAACGGAACATCAAACATATTCATACACCAGATAAGACAAGATACATTAGTATTCTTTCCATTATTCTGGTTGGATTTTTGGTAAAGCAAATCAGTTCAGACCAGCCAAGACATATTTCTAAGGACTGGGAAGCCTGTCTGTTATATGCCATCAGCTCAACATGTGCAATGTCTCCTCAGTACGCTAAATGTCACTACATTATTCCCTGTTGGTCCTTTTTGGCCAAAACATATAGTCAGTAAAGTGGGACATAGTTCATTAAATTCATATTGAGTTGTAGTCATAACATATTTTCACTAAATACATTCCCAAATAAGTCTCCTCCCTTTTCCTTATCCTAACATTCTGTTGATTAAATACTAGATATTCATATATATATTTGCTATATATGGTATATAAAAATATACAATCATCAGCTAGTGGTGAGACAAAAGATATTATCATTCACATAGGACCAATACTTGATATCCTTGGAGAGTGAAACCCATGCACATAAAACAGGATCAGTTACTAGATACATAATTCACCACTTCAGTCAGCATACCACCCTGAAAGCCAAACACCATCAAAAACCTTGAACGACCCGCCTTCCCCCCAAAAAACATTCTAGGATCCATCTACCTCATTCTTAGACAATCCAAAAACTTCCTCCCAGAAACACATTGTCCTCAACCGCCAACTAGATTGTCGTCCGACATAAATCAGTCACACAGAAATCAAGCCTATGTTTCCTAGCTCTGCTTCAAACCTCCTTTTTACAGTATGCTTCAAACCTAAACACTACTCGACTACTGGGTGTGGCAATAAAGACCAAGGTTTGGAATAAGCACAAGGCACCGGCTAAATCTGGGTAAATTGCAGCTGATTACAGCATCTTCTAAACTCAATTTAGAGTTTAAATCCATTGAAACTCAGAGTCCACAAGGCCCTCTAGCTGGATGTGATTTTTTTTAACTTAGTTTATAGCTCTGTTTAGGATGATTGTGATGGTTGTGTTCTATGTAATCTGAGCATCAACACACACCGAGAAAGTGTGTGTGTGTGAGAGAGAGAGAGAGAGAGAAAGAGAGTGTGTGTGCGTGTGTGTACTGTAGATGCACATGGCCCATGAGATTGCTAACTGCCTAGCATTGCTATCAGTTTCTCAGAGAAACTGATAGCAATGCTAGGCAGTTAGCAATCTCTGGGGAATCTTAATCTTAATGACTAAGTGTTAAGAGAAACTTTCTCTTAACACTTAGTCACAATGCAAAGTAATCAGTTCCTATCAGTTTGTACCCAGCTGGCAGCGGAGAAAGCCAATATATTAGCATTGCAAACACAGTAGGCCAACAATAATAAAATATAAATACTTATAGCCTATCTGGTTTACAGAATGTGTGGTAGGGACTGGATTCACAAGTGTAAGTCAAATGTTATTGAGCTGATCAGCTGGTGAGTGTAGTCTATATACCTGCATTATAACAGACATTACACTTATAGTTATGACTGAGTAATTCAATCAATATGCAATATCGCCTTCCAGAGCTCTGTCACTGCTGCCCACAGTTAAAATGCTTTCCCTAGAGAAGGAATAACGTTGTTATATACACTAAAATAGAAACAGCTACCGTATGTCATAATGTCAAAATGTGCATACTTTACCTGATAAAACGATCAAAACAACTGCAAAACTTGGCACACTGAAATGTCAAAATGTGAACTTCATGCATGATGGTACAAGCAGGTAGCTCAATCCCTTTAGAAAAATGTAACTGGAAATAAACAAGAGGAAAAAAGATACAGCCTATAAGTGGCGGGGCAGGGAGTGAAAGTTAGTCATGTGTTTGCTGCTGTCTCATCACCAGAATGTGTACAAATCATACAGTAAGAAGCAAGAACACCAACTTCAGCTCACTATCTCAATACACATTTTTGACTGTCCATGGAGATCCAACCATCTTGGCTTGAGAGATAAATAAATACATATTTACTGTACTACACTGCAATGTTTCAAGTATGTTAGGTTTCACTGGGGTGGAAACCACAGAGCTAAAAACAAACAAAAGAAAAGATATTTATGATTTCCCCCCACTTTTCAGAAGTAGGCTATTATATTTACTTCTGGAACCTTGTATACAGTCATAGTTATTGCATTGTTTTTGCATATCTTGTGGGATGCAGGAAAACACACCCACTCACACCATAATATACTACAACATCTCACAGTCCATGCTAACAGACAGATCATAAAGAAACTACAATGCCACTCCAGTCCACATGAGGGCGCCACATGCCTCTGAATCTCTCTCCCCAGCATCTTTGAAAAACCACGCCTCACAGTAGGATTGCACAGCTAAACCTGGGTTGGCGCCTCTGATATGCATACACTGACAGTGTTACTCATTGTGTGTGTGTGTGTGTGTGTGTGCGCGCGCGCGCGCGCGCGCGCGTGCATGCGTGCGTGCGTGTTATTTATCTTATTCACCAGCTTTTTACCAGCTGCAACAGCGGGACTGGTATGGTTTTCACCTTGTGTGTGTGTGTTTGTGTGTGTGTCAGTGTGTGTAAGAGAGAGAGAGAGAGAGAGCGTGTGTGTGTGTGTGTGTGTGTGTGTGTGTGTGTGTGTGTGTCATCAAGGCAAAATGTGGTATTGGGGGGACACAAGTGGTTTTGAGTAGGCTACTTTGCCATATGTCTGTCTGTGGACAGATTTTGTGAACAGATGGTGCAGTATGAAACTTTACAGGTGTGGAGTTTACTTCAAAATGAGTTCGAAAATGGGCCTGATCCGAGCAAGCCCCCGCCCACACACACACACACACAGGCACCCACACTTTACGCCCTGGCCCACAATGGTTTTCAGTCAGCATCGCGCTTGGTGTGATCCCATCGCAAGATGTTCTCTAGTAACATTAAAGGAACCTCAGAGAGTAACTAGAGTCTAGTTACTCACTGAGGTTGTTTGTGGTAATAATAACGACAGTAAAACATTTTTCATGAGCAAAGTCCATCTGCTATACAACCTTATGTAAACCTTCCCATCTTAACTTTGCAGTGGCAAAGTTCAGACAGGTCAGCACAATTAAATTCAAGATTCAAGATTCAAACAGCATCCTGTGATGGGAATTATAGTGTTGAAGAAAGTGTAATATCATCAAGAGGGGGAATGCTCTTCAGAGTCTGTTTTGTTCCGCAAATATTCCAATCAGTGGATCATTATTTACCTGCATATAGCCAAACCTCACCTTTACCAATTTGAATGATTGTAATGTAATGTTAGATTAAAGTGATTTGATTGTTATCAGTTATGATGACCAAGTGTACAGGTTTGACTGTCGACAACAATCGACTTTCACTTAGTCACTGCAATATTGGTTGACCGACAAAAAAGGTTCAGCTCAAACTTGGATATAAAAACGACAGTTTAAATAGGCCTAATTTCTTCTAAAGTCTGGGTTCCTTAAACTTTGAGAGACAATCCTGACTAAACCAACAAAGTGTGGAAACAATGGTGAGTACCTTCAACCTATATCAGCACTGAAACCAGATCCTGAGCTGAACAGACACAAATACATCCTTTACCATACTGAGAGAGGAACTGACTTCCTAAAGTGTAGACTTAAAGGCTACTTTAGCGCAACTGAGGGACAAATGCCAACCATTTGTTGTTGTTTTTCTATTATGTTAAAAGTTCCTGGAAAAGAAAAACAACAGACTACAATGTAAACAACAACAACAACACAGTTTTCTGGGCCTGCAGTCAGTGTGACCATAACCAGTGAAAATACACTCAAGGTCCACATGTAGTTTGCATATTAATGTCAGAAGTATGTTACGGGCACAGGATGCACCGTATGGCAGTCTGTACATGCATATCCTTCCCTGCCAAACCCTGCTCTGCTGAAAATGTAGTAGTATAATAACAGCAGCTTTGTATTTAGCCCTGTGAACGAACGCCCAGGAGATGAGTGAAAACTAGCAGGTTTTTGGACGTGACAGTATCTCTGGATTGAAATCCAGAACGTTTCAGAGATTTTAAATTTAGACAGTTCATTAAAAAAAAGCAAAAAACAAAAACAAAACGGTGCAAGGCCATAGCAGTAACACATGTACTCTTTTCATACTAATTTCTCAAGACAGATTTATGATTATTATTCATATTTTCTTTAACTGATAGATTCCCAGAATGTTTTCATACTAACAAATGAGACAGAGGGTTTAAAAAAATGTGTTTCTTTACTTTATAAGGGCATACATTGACTTTCTTACAGAACTCATTTCCAACTTTCAGTACTATCCTACAGTTCAGTTGACTTGGATGACTGGTTGGTGGCTAATATGTCACATGTCACATGACATCTATAAGAGCTGAATTGAAAGATTTCAGTATAAAATCCCATAAAACATGTCTTTTGATAAATTTGACCATTGGGCATTGCTATCAATGATGTGGTATTTATTTCATCAGGACCAAGTGAATGTTTTTAGGTAAGATGCAACATCTAAGTGAAACAGCTGTGTAATGTACTGAGGCCTGAGTACCACACCTTGGTTATGGCAGGTATATTTGTGTACATATATATCTAGTGTGACATTACCTTGTCTAAGTGAGTCCACATGGTAGTTTTTATCATTATAATGGAAAGCAAAGATCAAACAAAAATAGAAATCTGTTTGGGAAAAAGAGCAAGTGAGTGAGCGAGAGAGAGAGAAGAAAGAAAACTAATAACACCAGGGGAGTGTCCAGGGTCTTCAATTCCCTCTATGCTCATAGTTTTGTGATCTATATCCAATAATTTATCACATTCACAAAATAATGATCACATCTGATCAATCATCAGCGATGACTCCTCCCCTCAGAAATGTCATAAGCAGGGTTGGGAGGAGTTTTGCTGACAAATGATATCACATGCAGGGAATGTGCCGTAGCTTTGGGCTCAGTGAGCTGAATTCACCCATTTCACACAAACTACAAAAGAAAGTTCAATGTTTGAAAATGACAGTCTGCTATTCCCAAGAGCGGGTGCATGTTAGACCCAAACTGGGCCTTCTTTCTCGCCTTGCAGTGGACTGAGGAAAGAAGTGGTGCAGTGGGATGCTGGGAGGTGGACGTGGGTTGTGAGTACAGAGGTAATTGGTCTGACTATTGAGCACGTTCTAAATACCCCCAAAAAACAGGAGTCTATACTCCATGGACCTGTGTACAGCTGGTACCTGGTGCTGGGAAAGATCTGCAGCAAACTCGCATGTTATTCCTACAATCCTGGACAATGTCATGAAAATGTCCACATATTGTGTCACATATTGATGAAAAGGGGGAAATCCATAGGAATAACATGTCATTGAAGTTTTCGGATAGATGTTTTCAATGAAATAGAATTATAACTGAAATATCTGCGTTGTGGTTTATTTACCACATAAACCAAACATACACTCTCAACATCCACTCTTAACGCCTGTCTTTGACAACTTGTAGGAATAAAAAAAAAAAAACATCCTTAGAGTTTTAGCTCCAACTATGATAATAAAGCAAAACATTTTGTGATGTCTGTCCACCAGCCCTAATAGGTCGTTTGAAGTTTGAACTGATTAAATGGTGAAACTCCAACTCATTCACAAAGCGTCACTATGGCAGTGTGACCTTGGTATTTCTACCATTCAGAGCAAACGAACACCAGAAAGAAAGAAAAAAGAAGCAGCAGTCAAAGGCTCGTTACCTTCTGGCCGAGCTGCAATGCCGAAACGCACCACTGTGAACTGCTGCAACCTCACTGGAGACGTCTAACTCTACCTCTAAATAGAGACAAAAGAAGGTACTTTCCTGTGATAACTGATGTTTGAAGATAGAGTGGTTTTTGACTTTGCAGCTTGGCTAAAAAGTAAAAACCGTGCTAAAGGAAACACCAAGCTCTGGAAGCATGCCTGTCCATGGTAACCCTGTGTTAAGGAGGCCCATTATCACGCAAACACACACACACACGCGCGCGCGCACACACGCACACGCACACGTACACGTACACACACACACACACACCATACTTATAATGCTACCTTAATTTACTGTCTAGGCTTAAAATCAGCTTTTTAGAATACGTAATTCCCCACGCACTCAAATACAGGCATACATACATACAAATGCACATGCTCACCCACACATTTTTTTCTCTTCTGGGAAAAATAAATAAATAAATAGATACAATCTGTAAAAGGTGCATACTGATAGAGAGAGAGACCCCCTTTTAGATACACACACTATCTCACATGCTCACACATACCTCCTGTACTAAAACGCTGACACACACACATACGCGCGCGCCCACAAATAGTATACACACTCGCACGCAAACACTACGCCCTGCTCGCACAGGCTTCGATACTTAAAACTTCTTAAAATTCTCCTAAAATAAACCGAGCAAAAATACATTTATAGGACCAGCACCCCGATTGTGCAAACAAATCAAGGATAAATTAAACCAATAACATCATGAATATAAAACAAAATAGTCATGGCTAGCCAGTTTTGCACAATACTGAACTGTTAAATACATAGTGGGCGTGGTCTGTAGAGAGGGTGTGTGGTTGTTATCCAATAGGATTCCACGCTGAGAGGAAGAGGAGGGTCTTGGAGAAGGAAGTGAGGTTGATTGACGGACAGATCCTCTGTAGATCCATGTCCAGAGTCTTTTCTGTTACATGCCTTCTATCCTCCACCCGCCATCTCTTTCGCGCTGTCCAACGCACGCCTCCCGGAGGGCTGAACGGCAAGAAGGAAGTCAACCCAGCGGTGGAAGGAGAGGGATGGGTGGAATAACCAAAGATGAGGGAGGAAGGACAGAGGGAGGAGTGAGGAACGGCGAGGTATGAGGCAGAACAGGGGGCTCGCTGTCTCTGCTTAGCCACCAAATGCTCCTCCCACTTCCTGTTTGGTACAGGAAGTGGGCATGGCCAGCAGAGGAAAAGTGGCCCAGGAGGTCAAGGTGACTGACAAAGTTAGTTCGTCTGTTGCCGGCTTCTTATCAGCCAGCGGATCAAGAGCTGGCCGGCTTCCCGTTGGCCAGAAAGTGTCTCTGTCAGTGGCCCCCTGCAGCAGCCCTGTTGTGGCTGCAGGTCCGTCCCTCAAATCCTTCCTCCCTTGGCTAGGGGCGGTCTGTCAGCTTAAGCCTGCCCCCAGGCTGGCAGGGATGTGCTCCAAGGTTCCCAGCTTTGGAAGAGGAGGGTTTTCCTTGCCCCTGTTTACCCAATACAGCGCTTCATCATCAGTGAACAAAGAACGAGGAGTTGATATTTGACCTTGAGTGGGTGTGGTCAGAATTGAATCCGTAACTGACCCCCCCCTCGAAGCTGGTCTGCTGTCCCCTAACCATAGCGGCCAGACAAACAGCAATAACAAAACCAAGGTAGATACAGATACTGTAAGAAATGAAAACAATAAACAGACCATGTTTCTCCAAACTCCAAAAACAATCAGACGTCTGGCTTCTGTTTTTTTCCGTTCTATTTTCCCTTTCACTCTCTTTTCCCTCGTCTTTTTTTGCTTCACTCCACGACTCTGCTCTTGAGGACATGAGAAAACTGTGAGGCACTTTAGAGACACACTCGGACATGTGTGGAGAACACACACACACACACACACACACACACAAGCACACACGTACACACACAAACAGAGAGAATCATAGATCACACACATACAAGCATACACTCATATAGTGTATAGTGTAATATAGTGTACTACGCAAACTCCCAAACATTCACACACACAGACGCACAGAGACACACACACACACACACACACACACACACACACACACACATATAAATCCATAAAATCATCATAATCAGGTCAGGTATTTAAGTTTGTGTCACTGGCCGCCATTGTCCAGAAAGGTTACATCTGGCAAAGAGGCAGTGTGTGTGTGTGTGTGTGTGTTTTTGTGTGTTTTTTTGTGTGTGTGAGAGAGGGTTGGGGACAGACAGAGCCAGCCACGGCATTGTCACCCACCGCTGACAAGTGTCAGTCTCTGATGATATCAGAGGGGCCGTTCGGCAAATGGAATCCGTCGCCGCCGACCCCTACAAACTCGTCACGCACTCCATATCCTCGTCCTCCAATAGCCCGCTGTTCCTCTGCCGCCCTCCACCAATCAGGAGCGAACCTCTGTGATTCCCCTCCTCCCTGGCCCCGCCCTCTTCCTCCTCCTCGGTCCCGCCCCCTCCTCCTCCCAGCAGCTCCTG
Source organism: Poromitra crassiceps (assembly GCF_964638095.1). Taxonomy (NCBI): domain Eukaryota; kingdom Metazoa; phylum Chordata; class Actinopteri; order Beryciformes; family Melamphaidae; genus Poromitra; species Poromitra crassiceps. Next base: position 43,427,463 of record NC_139624.1, read on the forward strand.
CCGCTCCTCTGGCGAGGAGGGACCGTGGACGAAGGCCCCGCCCCCTCCCGCCTCTCCCCCGCCCTCAACAGGACTAGGGCCGGCCGCTCGGTCCCTGTGCGTCGCTGCCCCCGTGTGGAGGGGGAGAGGGTTGGCATTGGGGCTGTGCTGGGAGGTGCAGGTGGTGTTGCCATTGAGGATGTTGTCGGCGGCGTGCTCCATCTCCTCGATGGTCATGTCGCAGGCGTCGGCCAACTCGGCTTTGGTCGCCTCGATGAAAGACGGGTCCTGGGCGAAGCGGCCCAAGCCCTCCGATATTAGCACCTGAAGAATGGAGAGAGGGAGGGAGGGAGGGAGGGAGAGAGAGACGAAGAGATAGAAGGACACAGAGAGAACAAATGGAGGATAGAAAGCATAGAGGGAGAGAAAGGAGGCACGAAGGAAGGAATGAGGAAGGAATGAAGGACAAATGGAGGTGGGGATGGAGGGATGAAGGGTTAAATGATGTTACTGAGTTTATGATAAAATCACTGAATACAAAAGCTGTTATCTCTAGGGCTGTCCTGAATAACATTTTTGCTGCTTCAAAGCTTCAGTGAGAATTATCTGCGAATATTTGAAGCTAGGTAGAGATCATCGGAAATGTTCCGGACGTGTTTGGATGTGTGTTGAGGTGGAAAGCTGCCATTGAACAACATGTGTAGTCGTGTACAGTGACAGAAATCCCTGCTACACTCAAGCTTTGTGTTCTCGGGGAATTATGGATGTGTGACGGCTGGCACGTTGCCAGACATGTCTGGATACAGTGCATTCTCCTACACGTGTGCTGAGATGTACAGTACAGGACGGAAACGTCCAGTGAATTAATGGTTGAAGCTTTGAAGCATTTTGGTCAGCTCTGTAACAGTAAGAAAGTAACCTTCTCCACTCTACACACACACACACACACACACACACACACTCACCGCCTCCACCAGACTGCCTGCGCTACCGTGAGACAGTGAAGTGCTCTCTCTGCGCTGTAGCAAGGGCACTGTGAGTGACACCGGCCGAGGCGCTCTCCGATTGGACATTGACACGCTGGGGGTGGGGCTAGGGCTAGGGCTGGGCACCCGGCTGTTCCCATTACTGTCACTGTACCTAGGGACAATAACGTTTAAAGTTAAATTACAGTATACAGTATGACTGCAAGTTTAATTTAGATACATCTGAATGAAAGACAAAATAGTCAACCTCCCCACAAATGAAGCATGGTATATGTAAGGGATAATGTATATTGAGGCGGTGATTACGGCGGAAATAATGACCGACAGGTGAATGATGATTAAAGCCCCAATCAGTAAGATTTTTGAAATTTTTTACTGTAATATAAGAGCTTTTTAGTCATATGACATGGTAGATTGACTTGTAATAGGGAGACTGTCGTCTTTATTTATCCCACACCGCCCTCCATTGGCCAGCACTGGGACTCAGCAGTTTCTCTGACACGTCCCGTGTCAATAAAAAAGAAAAAAGAAAAGGGTGCGCGCATGCGCTGTACAGCGGAAGCGCTGTCTTCAGGAAAACAAGGAAGTAACTCGATTCGGATTTGCTACGAAAATGATGTTTCACGGAACTATGGATTATTATTTCATCACGTGGTGAGTACCCGATGTCACAACATGTACATAGAGCTTTCTGGCGCTGTGTTTTGTTGACTTTGAACGGCGATATCGTTATCGATACTATTGGACCCAGAGGGCGCAGTTTCCCCAATAGCAAAACTTGGAAAACTTACTGAATGGGGCTTTAATCATTCACCTGAAGGTCATTATTTCCCAGTAATCACCGCCTCAATATACATTATCCTGCTTAGAACACGGCCTACAACTAAATCATTCAATAATCTGACAAAAATAATTATTCAAATAGATTTTTTAACACGTTCACTGCCAATGACGTGTTTTTACGTCAAACTAAATCCAACGGTTGACTGCCAATGACGTGTTTTTACGTCAAAAAAATGAAAAAAAAAAATTTTGACCGTGGGATGTGCATCTAACCCTTTTACATCTCTTATATAATTATTGGAGCCACCAAACATGTACAACCCATTCCACCGACCCACTAAGTGGCGACAGTGCTCTCCCAGACTAGAGGAAGGCAAGCAAAAAGCATGTGTGAGGAAGCCATTCTCATGAAAATGGATGGGGGAAAACGCTTTCGTTTTCGCGCTGATTGCTGGCGGTGCGGGATTGCAAATTTGCATAATAGATTACGGGTGGAACACACTTTGAAACACGCAGCATAAATAAGACCAGAATCGCAAAAGCTTCATCAAAGCTCTCAACACAAACCACAAGAAACGAGCGAGCCGATCCAGACTTGCACAGCGGCCGCCAGCAGACAGGCAGCATAGACAGCAACTCGCTTGTCACACACCCGCTGCAGCCACGGAGGCAGGAGGAGAACACACACGGAGGGAGGAGTTTGAATGAGAGGGGTGTTTCCTGCTGTTATGGAGGAAATTACTGTTCAAAACTATTGTTTAGATGTCTGACGTCTTACTGATGCCAAAAATGAATGGTTAAAGTGACTGTTCTATCGAATTTCACAAAAAGCCGTTTATCTCAAAATAATTTTTCAGACGCTGAACCCATGCTGTATTCAACTGCTAATGCTTACATAACTACTAACTCTACAAACTAACTATTTTAGACAGAGAAAGCACACATTCTATTAGTTCTTTTGAGATATTGTGTGTTCACAAAATCTTAGCAGAAAATAATCCTCGGGTCTTGAAAGATGAGCCAGAATCCTTAAAAAAACCCTCTGGCAGAACCTACCTACAGTAAAAAAAAAACGGCTGGCAGTGAATGTGTTAATAGCGTTTTCAACGACAAAGCGGTTTCATTCGTAATTGGCACACAAGACACCACAGCTGCAACTGGTTGGCCTAATTAGTAGTGTCTGCTGACAAAAAGCTCTTATCAACTGATTAATCCAGGTGTGGCAGAGCAGTGGTCGGTTGTCGAGAAATAGTGACCGGTGAATCTTGTTGATTGACCAATCAGAATCGAGTATTCAAGAGAGCCGTGTTCTAACATGGTATATGGCAGGGGTGCCCAATACGTCGATCGGTAGTGTGGTAGATCGCATGGCATTGAGGGGCAAAAAAAAAGAAAAAAAAAAATTACATAGTGCCGTAGTGAGGATGGATGATAGGCTAATAGGCCCATTTGCCACTTGATTGACGTACAGGTAGCCAGTCAGATCTCATCTATACTGCACATGCAAAAGTTAGCAGCCTATCATCCATCCTCACTATGGAATTTGCCACTTGATTGACGTACAGGTGCGCCAGTCAGATCTCGCTGTGGCAGCCAAGTTTGTATATATATATAAATAAATATGTTTGGTAGATCACTTTGACTTGGTCATTTTAAAAGTAGCTCCCAAGCTGAAAAAGTGTGGGCACCCCTGGTATATGGTATATCATGCTACGCCCCAGCTGTAATCAGCAAACAGCCTGCTGATTGGATCAGCATTTCTAATCATTCACCAATCACATTGGTGAATTCCAGGGGCCCTGGAACAATGGTGCCAGGACAACCACCTCTCTCTGAACGTCTCCAAGACCAAGGAGATCATTGTAGACTACAGGAGGGGGGGGGGGGGGGCGCACACCCCCCAATCACCATCAACGGCACAGTGGTGGAAAGGGTGGACAGCTTCAAGTACCTGGGAGTCAATATCCACCAGGACCTGACTTGGGCCGGCCACACCGCCACTGTCGTCAAAAAGGCCCAACAGCGAATACACGGACTCAAGCGCCTGAAGAAATTTGGGCTAAGGAAAGAAATCCTCAGGGACTTCTACAGAGGCACCATTGAAAGCCTGCTGACTGGCGGCTTCACCACCTGGTACGGGAACTGTACCACCATGGACCGCAGGGCGCTACAGAGAGTGAGACGCGCGGCACAGCACGTAACAGAATGTGAGTTGCCAGATCTGCATGAACTGTATAAACAGCGGTGCCTCAGGAGGTCCCTGAAGATCATCAAAGACACAAACCATCCCCACAACAGCCTGTTCTCCCTGCTACCCTCAGGGAGAAGATACAGGGTTCCGAAAGCACGCACAAATCGCTTGAGGAACAGTTTCTTCCCGCAGGCCACGAGACTCCTTAACATACACAAATAGTGTAGTAGCCGCACTGTACCGTACTGTAGCTGCTACCATTACGTATGTCTAACGTTTAATTGTATGTTTAACTCATTCACCGCCAGTTTAGGACTGCCAATATTTAGCACAGGCCAAAGATTTTCATAATTGTTGGTCATCTTTCAAGACCCACAGTAAATTATCTATTAGCACCAGAGTGATTTGCAATACCTCAAAATGAAGATGTACGTCTCTGGGTTCACCAGGGAAAAAAAAGTTAGCTTTTAGCATGTTCTGTACTCTACTTATAGCCATTTATATACACCCTGTTTTCACCCAAAAAGTCTCTGTGAGAAAAGAAATTGCAGAAAATGGCATTTATGTACACAGCACACAATATCAGGCAGAACTCGCTCTCAATTCTTTTATTTTGAACTGTATTGACATCAGACATGTAAATATTATTCATTATGACACAAATGACAAAAAAAAGAATATATATATATATATATGAAGTGCTTTTTTTACATTCAACAATACAGTTTGCTCAGTGTGAGTGAGTGTACAGACAGACACACAGACAGACAGACAGACAGACAGACAGACAGACACACACAGACACACACACACACACGCACGCACGCACGCACACACACACACACACACACACACACACACACACACACACACACACACACACACACACACACACACACACACACACAGAGAGAGAGAGAGTTCTCTCCACAGCTGCTGCTGGATCGCACCTCCTTCCCCCTCCTTCCCCATCAGCGTTTCCCTCCTCTCGCTGGGAGGAATGCTGCGACACGACACAGGCTTTGGGACCAGGCGCTGCTGTTACCGGATCTATCATGTTCGTCACGGGTTTGACTAGGCAATCCAGGTTCGCCCTGCAGCAAGGCTGGCACATAGGAACGGGGTCCAGGGACCAGGATCGATCATGTTGGTCACGGGTTTGACTACCGCGGTTTCGATGTCAGCAAGTCGATCAGCTCTGCAGCGCGGCGAGGGGGCATTTCAATGGCGTTTCTCCTCTGCAACAAGGAAGCGCGTTTCCTTTCCACCTTCTTCCTAATTTCAAACAACAGCTGCGGTATGTGTTTGATAACGTGCTGTCGGCTTCACTTTGAGGTTAGGGACCCGAAACTATGTCACAGGCTGGGTAAGTGTTTCAACTATGCGCTGCACTCATAAAAACAAAAACACGTCAAACACGTCATTGGCGGGGAGGGCTATTTCTGATAACACGTCAAAGACGTCATTGGCGGTGAATGAGTTAATAAGGAATATGCTATTTGCACCTGTATGTCAAATACGCCAAATTTAAAATGCCGAGTTTAATTGTATGTTTAATAAGGAATATGTTATTTGCACCTGTATGTCAAATACGCAGAATTTAAAATGTTTAAGCACGTCTAAAGTATGCACCCGACACGTGCACCTATGTGCAGTGAATATGCCACTGTCTCTGACTTGTCTTATCACTATACTGCCTTATTGCTTGTTGTGTCTCTTGTTGTTTTTGCACCCATATGCCCTGTTATATTTGTACTATTTGCACTATGTTGTAAACGGAGTCCACAGCACAAGAATTTCACACGTGATACTTGTACCATGGAGTGACAATAAAAATCTTGAATCTTGAATCTTGAATCTTGAACATCCATTCTCACAACAAGGCGGTCCATTTAAATATGGCTCCCTTCTACACTGATCTTTGCTACACCTCTCACTCCTGTATACCCATGAGGGATTCTGCATTGCACTTCCTGATTGCATGCTGCTTGGCTAATCCAGGGGGCATCTTCTGTAAACAGCGGATCCACCAGAGTGTTCCTGACTGAATTGCAATAAACAAGTAACTCCACACTGGGTGCCCTGGTAGTGTAGCGGTAGATTCCCTGCCTACCAACACGAGGGTCGCAGGGATGCGCCCCCGTGTTACCTCTGGCTTGGTTGGGCGTCCATACAGGCACGATTAGCTGTGTCTGCAGGTGGGAAGCCAGATTGGGGGTATGTGTCCTGGTCGCTGCACTAGCGCCTCCTCTGGTCGGTTGGGGCACATGTTTGGGGCAGAAGGGAACTGGTGGGAATGCGTGATCCTCCCACGTGCTATGTCCTGCCGGTGAAGCTCCCCACTGTCAGGTGAAAAGAAGCGGCTGGCAACTGTGCATGTGTTGGAGGAAGCATGGTGCTAGTCTATGGCTCTCCCCAGATCGGCAGAGGGTGGAGCAGCGACCGGGGCAGCAGGGGGAAATTTGCCAAGTACACATGTGGAGAAAATGAGGGGAAAAAAGTAACTCCACAGTAAAGCCAGGTTAAACTCAATGTGCCATGGATCTTATGTTTTTAAGATAACTGCTTAAAGATTTCTAAACATTTCAAAGCATTATATTAGGTAGTTGTAAGTAAAAAATAATAATCGCAGCATGTACAATTCAATTAATTTAATTTTAATGTATAGATTTTAATCATCTGCTTTGTTCTTACCATGGCCCACAGTTGACAGAGGGCAAGCTGCTATTGAGCTTTTCGTGGGAGCTGGAGCCATCTAGCCTCAGGGAGGGCACACGCTGGTAGGAGGCATGGCCGCCATGGGCTGGAACAACAATCACAACAGCAACAGTCATTCAGTGGAACAACAATCACAACAGCAACAGTCATTCAGAAAAGAAAACTATCTCAACAAATATAAACAACAAAGCTGTAACATAACAGCGTTCATTTGTAGGAGGCGTGGCTGGAACAACAACAACAACAACAACAATACATTCAGTCGTGACCAGCACTATTTGTCTTCATACCTTCTTACCAGTCACTTGATCACCTCACTGGAACATTTCACTGAACACTTGAATCACTTTAACTGTTTGATCACTTAAAACCAGTAACAGAAATATCCCTGTGTAGCAACCTGTAGGACCTACCTCATGTACACAATTACCCCCAAAACAAACAAACACACACACACACGCGCACACGCACGCGCACACACACACAGACACACACACACACAATTTGCTCATATCGATCGGTAAATAACAATATCTGATTTATAGCCTTGTATACAATTAAGTGTGGTTTACATATGCTTATAAATAGCAGTCCATTTGTTTAAATGTTTTAGCTTGTATGCATGCATACCTTTTTTCTGTGTGGGTACATTGAGAGCAACGTATACCGGAGTCACATTCCTTGTATGTCTACATACTTTGCTAATAAAGCTGATTCTGATTCTGATTCTGATTCTGATTCTAATCATGCTAGCTATTTGTTTCCCATATTATCTTTGAATATTTTGAAGAAATTGAAGTATGGATTATCTAACAATTTTGCCATGAGCGATGTGAGGCTTTGTGTATGGCCAGACCAAGCCCCCAGGAATAGCGCTGGGCTGTGAAGCCATTTGAACATGGTGGCGAAGCTCTGTATTGCAAGTCACGTGACGCCATGTAGCCCAGAAAGGAAAATTCCCATCCAGTTGCATGGGGATCCCGGCAGCTGTTAAACCCAGGGGAATCTTTTCCGGGTGTCACTCAAAGTATAAAACGACTCTTTTAATTATCAAATAATTTTTTATGGGGTAATTTTTTGTTCAGAAGCCACTAATGGCTCAATTCCACCACATTTTACAGCCCTGCACAGCCCGTCACCACTCGGCTCTACTTGCTTCAACCCGATGGATGTTCTGCTTCGACCGCCGTTCATCTGCCCCCGCCCACACCTGGTCGTCATAGCGACCGCATATCTGCCCTCCACCCATGTTCCGAAGTAGGCTATAACATATAACGTTACAATTAAATCCACACACAGAACTTTTAAACTGTTTATGAAATACTGGTGCCTCTAAATGACC